>NC_041749.1:58464721-58805399 GCF_004115215.2 Ornithorhynchus anatinus | reverse complement strand
ACCCCCAGCACCTTCATCCTCAACTCTTCTTCACCGTCGCCAGACCTGGCTCACTCCAAATGACACCATTTAGGCCTGCTTCTCTCTCATCTTCTTACTCCCCCTGACTCTCGGGCAAATAGAATGACTCGGCTGGCACCTCCCGTTCAAATGTCACAGTCACACCATCTCTCATCCTCATCGCCTCTAACACCCACTACAATTACTGTTTCAGTCATCTACTGTTCCCCTACCACAAAGCCACACGTCCATTTTTTCTGAATTATTTTGAACCTCACCTTCCCTCCATTCTCTTCCCCTAAGTTGATCCCAGGGACTTCCCCATCCCCTTAGACACCCACTAAACCAACTCTGTTGCCCTTCTGCTCCACTCCCCTCATTAATTGGACATATGCTGAATCTCATCATCATTAATTCTTGTAACATTTCTAACTAACTCTGAAATCCTATCTCCAATCAATCAATGGTATTGAGCACTTACTCTGTGCAGAGCACTGTACTAACCTTGGGAGAGTCCAATTAAATTAGTAGACACAATCCCTGTCCTTAGAAGCTTACAATCTAGTGGAGGAGACAGACACTAAGATAAATTATCGTCACAGGAAAAACAATTCAATAGTATTTATTCAATAGTATTTATTGAGCGCTTACTATGTGCACAACACTGTACTAAGCGCTTGGGATGAACAAGTCGGCAAACAGATAGAGACAGTCCCTGCCGTTTGACGGGCTTACAGTCTAATGGGGGAGATGGACAGACAAGAACAATGGCAATTAAATAGAGTCGAGGGAAGAAATCTCGTAAAAACAATGCAACCTAAATAGAATCAAGGCGAAATACAATTCATTAACAAAATAAATAGGGTAATGGAAATATATACAGTTGAGCGGACGAGTACAGTGCTGTGGGGATGGAAGGGAGAGTGGGAGGAGCAGAGGGAAAAGGGGAAAATGAGGGTTTAAGCTGCGAGAGGTAAAGGGGGGGTGGGAGAGGGAGTAGAGGGAGCAAGAGGAGCTCAGTCTGGGAAGGCCTCTTGGAGGAGGTGAGTTTTAAGTAGGGTTTTGGAAGAGGGGAAGAGAATCAGTTTGGCAGAGGTGAGGCAGGGAGGGCGTTCCGGGCCCGCGGGAGGACGTGGCGGCCAGGGTCGACGGGCGGGATGGGCGAGACCGAGGGACGGTGAGGAGGTGGGCGGCAGAGGAGCGGAGCGTTGCGGAGTGGGAGGTAGAAAGAGAGAAGGGAGGAGAGGTAGGAAGGGCAAGTGATGGAGAGCCTTGAAGCCTAGAGTGAGGAGTTTTTGTTTGGAGCGGAGGTTGATAGGCAACCACTGGAGTTTTGTTTAAAGAAGGGGAGGTGACATGCCCAGATCGTTTCTGCAGGAAGATGAGCCGGGCAGCGAAGTGAAGAATAGACTGGAGCGGGCGAGAGAGAGGAGGGAGGTCAGAGAGAAGGCTGACACAGTAGTCTAGCCGGGATATAACGAGAGCTCGTCTAGCAGTAAGGTAGCCGTTTTGGGGTGGAGAGAAAGGGCGGATCTTGGCGATATTGTAGAGGTGAAACCGGCAGGTCTTGGTAACGGATAGGATGTGTGGGCGTGAACGAGAGGACGAAGTCAAGGATGACACCGAGATTGCGGGCCTGCGGGACGGAAGGGATGGTCGTGCCATCCACGGTGATAGAGAAGTCTGGGAGAGGACCGGGTTGGGAGGGAAGATGAGGAGCTCAGTCTTGCTCATGTTGAGTTTTAGGTGGCGGGGCCGACATCCAGGTGGAGACGTCCCGGAGGCAGGAGGAGATGCGAGCCTGAAGGGGAGGGGACGAGGGACAGGGGCGGAGATGTAGATCTGCGTGTCATCTGCGTAGAGATGGTAGTCAAAGCCGTGAGAAGAATGAGTTCATCGAGGGAGTGAGTGTAAAATGGAGAACAGAAGAGGGCCAAGAAACTGAACCCTTGAGGAACTCCAACAGTTAAAGGATGGGAGGGGAGGAGGCGCCTGCGAAGGAGACGAGAATGACCGGCCAGAGAGGTAAGAGGAGAACCAGGAGGAGGACAGAGTCCGTGAAGCCAAGGTGAGATAAGGTATGGAGGAGGAGGGGATGGTCGACAGTGTCAAGGCAGCAAAGAGGTCAAGGAGGATTAGAATGGAGTAGGAGCCATTGGATTTGGCAAGAAGGAGGTCATGGGTGACCTTAGAGAGAGAGCAGTCTCGGTAGAGTGGAGGGGACGGAAGCCAGATTGGAGGGGGTTCAACAACAACAGAGTTCAAAGTACTTAAGTGCTACAGGGGGTACCATGTACCCAGTCTCTTAACCTACTTTTTCTCCTACACCCTCCCTCAAACTGTCTTCTCCCATACAGGCTGCTGATCTCTTGACCCTATCGATTTATCCTAGGCCATTCATGCCCCATCTTGACTCCCTATTCAAATCACCCATCTTGATGCATAAAACCCATTCCCTCAACTCTGCCTTTTCCACCAACTCCCTCCCTTCAATTTCATACCACCAATCCCCAGGCTTAGATTACCTCCAGAGTTGCACCCTGTGCTCAGGCTGTAAAGCACTGTTGGCGGAAATCCATACATCAGGTTGACCTTGTTCACTTCAAATTCACACTGACTTGCTCTAACTCTACCCTCTCAAAAACACTAACTCTCCTAAATCCTATTGCCCTGACTAAACTATTCCAGATCTTTAACTTCTTTTCAAAACCCCAAATTCTTCCAACCTTTTGTCCTTAGTGACCTCTACAACTACTTGAACAACAACAAACAAAAAAAACAAAGCCAGACATGGAGCTCCCCCCCCAAACTCTTCCTCATCTCCCTCCCACTTCAACATCCACTCATCCTTTTCAACCATCTCTCAAGAGATCTTCTGTCCAATTTCACAAAATACTGTCCTGTACTTCTTATCCCATCCCTTCTCACCATCTAAAAAACACTTGCATCCACTTTTCCCACCATCTTCAACCTATCAATCTGAGATCTCCTTCCCTTGTCTTCAAATATGCCACATTTCTCCTAAAAATGCCTGTGGTCCCTATTGCACCATGTAGTTATCACTCCACGTCCTCCCATTCCTGTCCAAACTCCTCAAAAGAATGGTCTACACTGCCTGCCTCCACCTCCTCTCCAAAATTCCTTTCTTTACTCTCTACAAAGCATTGTTCCCCCCTTCACTCCACTGAGACTACTCCCTCCAAAGTCTCCAATGGCCTCCTTATCAAATCTATCATTCTACTCTAACCTAATTCCCCTCAACTGAGAACCCTTTCCTGAAAATACCATTAAAAAAAAAAACACTTTGGTTTTTCTGACAGTTCTCTCCTGATTTTCTCTTACCTCTGTGGCCTATCCTTTTTGGTCACTTTTGTCAGCCCCTCCACTGCCACTCGATCATATGGGTGTCCCTCAAGGTTCTTGTTCTGAGTCCCCTTCTCTCCTCACTTAACACCCCTTGGGGAGCTCATTCAAGCCCATGGTTTCAGCTACCACCTCTATGCTGATGACTCTCCAATCTACCTCACTAAACCCTGACCTCTTCTCCTAACTTTTCCATTACAGCTAACACCACCATCCTCCTATATCTTTAAACTTGGAAGTGTCCTTGATTCCTCCCTCTCCTCTAACTTCCAAATTCAGCCTGCCTCCAAATCCTGTTGGGACTGCCCCTCTGAATCTTCACCTTCCTCTCCACCCAAATGGCCACCACACTGGTTTAGGCACTAATCATATCCTAACTTGACTATTGCACCAACCTCCTTGACCTCCTGGCCTCCAGTTTCATCCCTCTCCAGTCCTCTGCTGCCTGGAACATTTTTTGAAGACCTGTGTTGCCCAGGTCTCTCCACTCCTTAATTTCTAATGATTGGCCAGTCTTCTCCATATCCATCAGAAACTCCTGACCATTGACTTTAAAGCATTAAATTCACTTTCTCCATGCCATCTAAGTACTCACAACCCTCTGCAGCATTTATGCATATATCTGGTATATTATTATTTACTCCTAATTTATTTCAGGGCTGGCCTCCACTAGATCATAAGCTCCTTTAGGGCAAGACCATGCCTGTAAATTATATTGTAGTCTCCCTACTGTACACAGTAGGTGATCAACCAATACAACCAGCATTTTGGGGGGTCTAGTAAAAGGAGTGGCATTTAAGCACCCATTTGGTGGGATGCACTGTACTAGGCACTTGGAAAGAATAAAGTGACACATTCCCTGTCATAAAAACCTTGCACTTTCCACCTGAAACCTGCAGTGATACTCGATAAATAAGCAAATAAAACGGAGCCCCGGTCTGTTGCCTGGTTAACCTGCCCCTGGCTGAAGCAGTGGAAGTAGCAGGCCAGCTTTCTCTGTCCCCTCCTGGGGGTGACCCCTTGAACCTCCTGCTTCCCACCAAAGCTGGGTTTACTGATTATTACTAACAATTATTAAGCACTTACAAAGTGCAAACACAGTGCTAAGTATTGGGGGTAATGGCATGAAAAATCAACTTGGACCCTTCTCTTCCCCACAAGGGGTTCACAGTCTAATAGAGAACAAACACATAACAATGAGACTAAAATTCAAACAATGAAAACAAGTGAAAGATTCAGCTGACAATATTACTAGTAAAGAATGCAAGCTAAATGTGGGGCAGTCTCCAGGTACCTCACCACTTCAGGCTAAGAGTTTTTGGATACAAAATGCTGCAATTTTCCCAACATCATAACAGTTTGGAAGACAGGCTTGATTCCTGCAGCATTCAGCAGGATGAGGGAAGTTGTTTGAGCCATTGGGTGGATCCCTGCAGATGCTGGGGCTGCAGGGTGTATTTTTGACCTGATTGACATCTACTGCCCAGAGGTACTGGTAGCACCACACTCCTCCTCTCAGCCCTCCATCAATCTGCTGGACTTCAAGGAAAAGAAAACAAAACTCTGAATATGGAATTGAGAAGACAGGACTGGGGCTGGAAAGATCTAAGATAGAGACTCAATTAGATGGGTAGCTCTAAACGTTAAGCCCAATTGCATAGTGTGATCCTCACTAAAGGTGAGTGGCACGTAATGGTATACATTCCCTATCTAAAATTTTCTGCAGGAATATAGGCTACAAAAGATATTGGTCTCATTAACTGACCCCTAATATATTTGCAGGTTCTTTGTTTCATGAGAGAGAGAGAGAAGATGAAACATCACAGTTACATAATTGTTCTACTGAACTCAACTCTCTTGCTCCCCTATCCCTTCATCAATCTCGTACCACAGCCCTAGATCAACCTCCAGAGTTTCTTGGCTCTTGGGCATGCGACACAGAACACTGCTGGTGGAAATCTAGGTATGAGGCCAACCTTGTCCACTTCAAGTTTATCCTTACGTGCTTTAAACTCTGCCCTCTCTCTGCCCAGCAAAATGCTTTCTCCATCCTTGTCAGTCATGCCCACTGCCCTCACCAGTTGTTCTGATGTTAAACTCCCTCCTCAAATCTCCTGCCTCTCCCATCCCTTGCCTCTAATGACCTGGCCACCTACTTTATTGAGAAAAATCCAAGCTTCCAGGCATGATCTCCCTAACAACTCCCCCATCCCTTCCCAGTCCCTCCCTCAACTCTATCTTTCCTAGGAGTCTTAGAGGTGATCTCCTGCCTTATCTCAAAATCCAGCCTGCTCCACCTGCACATCCGACCCCATCCCTTAAACACTTTCCCCCTCCATTCTTCCCTCCCTGTCATCTTCATCTGTTTGTTCTCCTTGGCTTCTTCCTCACTGCTTTCAAATATGCCCATGTTTCCCCTATTCTAAAAAAACCCCTCCCTTGACCCCATAGCTCCTTCCAGCTCCTCCTTCACCCCATCTCCCTCCTACCATTTCTCTCCAAAATCCTTGAGCAAGTTGTCTGTGCCCACTATCCCAAGTTCCTCCCCTCCAATTTTCTCCTTAACCCCCTCCAATCTGGCTTCTGTACCCTTCACTCCACATAAACCGCCCTCTTATAGGTTACAAATGATCCCTTTCTTGCCAAATCCAGCTACCTCTACTCAATCCTTATCCTCCTCGACCTCTCATCTGTTTTAACACTGTCAACCAGCCCCTTGTCCTGGGAGCATTATCCAACCTCAGCCTGACACTATTCACTCCTGGTTCCCCTCCCATCTCTCTGGCCACTCATTTTCAGTCTCTTTCGCGGATTCCTCCTCTGCCTCTCACCAAACTGTGGGTGTCCCCTCAAACTTCAGTTCTGGATTCCCTTCTATTTTCCATCTACACCCACACTCCCTTGGAGAACCCATTTGCTCACATGGCTTCACTACCACCTCTATACGGATGATTCCCAAACCTACATCTTCAGCCCTAATCTCTCTCCCTCTCTGCAGTCTCACATTTCCTCCTGCCTACAGGACATCTCTACTTGGATATTCTGCCACCACCTCAAACTTAACATGTCAAAAACAGAACCCTGTCCTCCCATCACTGTAGACAGCACCACCATCCTTCCTGTCTCACAAGCTCATAAACCTTGACGTTATCCTTGACTCTCTCATTCAACCCACATATTCAATTTATCATTAAGTCCTATCAGTTCAACCTACACAACGTTGCTAAAATCTGTCCTCACCTCTCCATCCAAACTGTTCCCATGTGAATCCAAGTGCTTATCTTATCCCACCTTAGTTACTGTATCGGCCTCCTTGCTGACCTCCCTGCTTTGTGTTTCTCCCCACTGCATTCCATACTTCACTCCGCTGCCTGGATCTTTCTTTTACAAAAATGTTCTGCAAGAAACTTCAGCACTTACCCATCCACCTCTACCTCAAACAAAACTCCTTACCATCAGCTTTAAAACACTTGATCACCTTGCCCTCTACCTCACCTCACTACTCTCACTACAACCCAACCTTCACACTTCACTCCTTTGATGCCAACCTACTCACTGTACCTCAATCTCACCTATCTCACTGCTGACCTCTCACCCAGGTCCTGCCTCTGGCCTGGAACACACTCCCTCTTCATATGCGACCAACAGTTACTCTCCCCTGCCTTCAAAGGCACATCTTCTCCAAGAGGTCTTCCCTGTCTAGGCCCTCTTTTCATTTTCTTCCACTACTTCCTACATTGCCCTGACTTGCTCCTTTTATTCATTGGCCCCAGCACTTACATACATATCAGTAATTTATTTAATGTGTCTCTTCTAAACTGTAAGCTCACTGTGGGCAGGGAATGTCTGCTATATTGTTGTGTTGCACTCTCCCAAGTGCTTAGTACAGTGCTCTGCACACAATAAGTGCTCGATAAATACAATTGATAGTCAATACTGAACACTGTTCATGGAGTGTGATTTTAAATATTGGCCTATTTAAAGAGGAAATATGTCTGTATCTTCATAACCACACTGTAATTCTTCAAACAGAAGTAGGAGACAAACATTAAGTTTCCTGTGAACATTAGAAAATAGCATGACGATGAAAGGCTAATCTTAATGTCTTAATGCACTTGTTTCCATTTTGAGCTTTTGTACTTTGACATGACAGGAGGTGCAATTTTTCAACTCAGAGACTGTTTAATTGTAGTTTTCATAATAGCATATGAAAAAAGAATTACAGTAGAGGGCTAAAGCAGCCCATTTTCTACTACACTCTGGACATTTTAAATTTCTGAAAAGTAGAATATGGAAAAAGGATACTAACATTTTATACCAGGTTCCGTGCAGAAGAGGACAGTTTTTACTTCATGTAACATTACAATGTAATAGTCATACAAGTTCATACATGTTCAGCACACTATAATTTAGTTACAGCCGGAGGATGAGTTGTGCTGCCAGCGGTTGACTTACGTCCAGGTCTCAAATCATCAAGGCATAAGGCAACTGACTTCAAAATTAAGATGATTTAGAACTTCAGTCTAGTAATTAAACATGCATGTAGATCCTGTCACTTAAGTTCATCTCTCCTGGGTACCAAGTGAACATAAGGACAAATATTTGCCAGCAGGTTTATCAAAGGTTACCAGTTAACATTAGAATGACCTGTAATTTACTTATGTATATTAATGTCTGTTTTCCCCTCTAGACTATAAGCTTGTTGTGGGCAAGAAATGTGTCTGTTATATTGCAATTTCCCAAGCTTTTAATACAGTGCTCTGCACACAGTAAGCGCTCAAATACGATGGCCTGACGGACCTCAGCTGCTATATTATGGGCATTACTTTTATGATAAATGGTCTCTATTTTTCCTTAGTCATTACTTGTCTTAAGGGCCATCCCAAGGAAGAAGCAGTGTGGCTTAGTGGACAGAGCATGGGCCTGGGAATCAGAAAGACTTGGTTTGTTATCCCAGCTTCACCACATGTCTGCTGTGTGACCTTGGGAAAGTCACTTCACTGTGCCTCAGTTATCTCATCTGTAAAATGGAGATAAGAGGGTGAGCCCCATGTGGGACAGGGACTATGTCCAACCTGATTAACTTGTATTTACCTCAGCACTTGGAACAATGCTTGGCACATAGTAAGCACTTAACAAGTACCATAATTATTATTAAATTACTAAAAACTGGTAGTGAAGGTGGTATGGGTGGGGGAGAGAGGAGAGGCACTCAAGGCCAAAAGGCATGGAAGCAGAGAGGGGTCCTTGAAGTCAGATTGCCTTGAGTGCTTACAGTCCTGCAAGTTGGCAGGAAGTGGTGGCACCAGTGATCTAGCTTCAGACTTTTAACCTCCCTTTTCCCCCTTTCTTCCCCCTACTGTTACCAGCACTCTGAGCAGTTGGGTCAATCACCTTTCCTGCCAAAAGGGCCAACATTGGCAAGATTCTTCCTTCTTTTAGCCAGATCTATTTTCCACTAGACTTCTGACTTGAGAAGACAGCAAGATTGATCTTTTATGGCCTATTCATGAAAAGGTGAGTCATATAAAGGGAACCAGACCATACTTTGCACCTCATTAGTTTCACAAATATCACCACCCCCACCCCCCCACTGAGCATGTGCAAATGAAGCAAATCCCTTCAAGAGCTGGGATTCTGATCAAGAAACAAAAACAAACCCTCCCTATTCCGGAGATATTTGATATCCACGCTGTTAGAGACTGTCCAAAAAATAGATAGTCCTCACCCACATACCCATTTTTAAAGCCCCAAGCGTGGAGTTCAAATCCCATTCACTCTTTTTCCGTTGATTTTTACATTCTGCAGCAAGACACCATTAAGTAACCTTTCCTGCTAAGAACTTTTGTGTGTCACTGACTAAGAATATCAGAGAAGTGGGTTAACTGGGAATTACAGGGTGTGCTCCAGGGAAAGCTTAAGTGGTGTTGCTACAGCACCTAACTACCAAAAACACGTTATAGCAAATGACTCTCATGTGAAGATGACTAATGAGGAGTGTGAAGAAAGGATAGCAACCTGAAGAATGAGAAAAGCACTGAAAATAAAAATCAATTTGACCTGGGGGAATGCAATCACACGCTCCTTTGAAAAGCTTCACACTTACCATTTCACATATTGTCCAATTTTCATGGACCTAGTTTTTCTGATTTCCTTATGAAAATGAGCTTCCAAATCATTCTGAATCTACAATTTTTCAGGCTTTGTTTCTTTACGTTCTTTTCACATGTTGTGCGCCTTGTGGAGGGAAAACTATAACAGAATGAAGCCCTACAACGATTTTTTTGAATGGCTGTAAAATCTTATACGTGGAACAGTTTACTTATTTGCTTCCTACCCCAAGACAGCATTCATCACATTACAATTTGAGTGATTCTACTTTTCTTTCAATGGAGGCTTTTCATTCTCTTAATAATAATAATAATAATGTTGGTATTTGTTAAGCGCTTACTATGTGCCGAGCACTGTTCTAAGCGCTGGGGTAGACACAGGGGAATCAGGTTGTCCCACGTGGGGCTCACAGTCTTAATCCTCATTTTACAGATGAGGTAACTGAGGCACCGAGAAGTTAAGTGACTTGCCCAAAGTCACACAGCTGACAAGTGGCCGAGCCGGGATTCAAACCCATGACCTCTGACTCCCAAGCCCGTGCTCCTTCCACTGAGCCACGCTGCTTCTCTAACCAACACCTCCCCACACACGCACACCACTACATTGGTGGCAGTATGCATTAGTGCTTTTAGTGATTCAGAAATCCCAAAGGGACTTGCACTCTGCAAAGCCTTCTGCTGATATGGGAATTGAGACCATGTTAAAATTGAAATATTTTAAAAACAGATTATTTGACAGGTAAAAAGAATAAAAATTTGACAAGGTGACTTGCTTATTCCAATGTAGTGAACACAGAACCAGATTGAAGAAGTCCAAAATTGATCATCAACCTAAAAGTCCCCCAGATCTTACAATCTGGAGGGCAGGGGAAGGGAGTAAGGGAGTGGAGAAAGAAAATTTTGGTAAGCATTGTTGGAAAAACAATGATCAATCCAAAAAAAAAAAAAACCCTCGGTGCCACTCCTGTGACAGTAATAAGGTGGTTGTTTTTTTTTTTAACTCTACAAAAATAATGTAATTGTACTTGATCTTTTCATTATGCCATGCCCCTCAAACCAACACTCAGGATAATCTTGTTAAGTTAAATAGTGTTATAGACTTATCAAAAACAGAAAATGATTTGATGTCCTGGATGTTAAATTTTGAGTAATAATATCTCCTAGAAATTATTTTGTGTTGGTTTAAGACTTCTTGCTTTGATCAAAGTTTGTCTATTATGTTAGATATTCTTTCCTGAAAATTTCAGTTTTAATAATACACTGGATAATCCATGACTGATTTTTTTTCTGAATTAGGATGCTTATGAATTGTAGTTGGGAGGAATGTTTTCAAACTGTAGTAGGATCATTCCTCAAATTCTGCAAAAAGTAATTCTCCAAAAGGTAATGAATGGAGGAAGCATGGCCTAGTGGAAGGAGCACAGGCCTGTGAGTCAGAGGACCCAGGTTTTAGTCCCAACTCTGGCACCTGCCTATTGTGTGACCTAAGCCACCTGCCTATTATGTGACCTTAGCCAAGTCACTTGGCTTTTGTGTGCTTCAGTTTCCTGAATGTAAAATGGGCCTTAAATGCCTATTCTCACCTATAAAACAGTGAGCTTTATGTAGGAATGGGCCTGTATCTTATCTGATTATCTTGTATCTATCCCATATTTTAGCACAGAGCTTAACAAATCAATTCTAAGTACTTACTGGTGCTGAGCACACTACTTTACACTTGGGAGAGTACAATAAAGAGTTGGCAGTCATGTCCCTTGCTCATGACAAGCTTACAGTCTAAAGGGGAAGGCAGAAATTAATAATAAAAATGGTATTTATTAAGCACTTACTATGTGCCAAACACTGTTCTAAGCACTGGGGTAGATACAAGGTAAGCAAGTTGTCCCATGTAGGGCTCACAATCTTAATCCCCATTTTACAGATGAGGTAACAGGCACAGAGAAGTGAAGTGGCTTACCCAAGGTCACACAGCAGACAAGTAGCAGATCCAGCATTAGAACCCATATCTTCTGACTCCCAAATCCATGCTCTTTCCACTAAGATACACTGCTTCTAATTAATAACGGGTATCTACATAAGTGCTCTGAGGCAAATAAAGGGTGCTAATACAAGTGCAGGATACCACAATACAACAAATGCCATAATTATTATTAGGCAACTAAAATGGGTTGTGGCACACTGGAGGAAGCTGCTGAAGGGAACCGTAAAATTCCCTTTCCATGAGATCTTCGATGCTCCACCTACACCTGCAAAATTCAAGGAGCTATCTAAGGGAATGACGGTTTACATAATCCAGGCCAAAACTCTTACTGAGGAAAGAGGAAACTTTTGGCCAGAATTGGTCCTATGATGTGCTGCTATACCTCAAAATTCACCAAATCATAGTTTGTGTCTTTTTTACTTTGCTTTAAGGGAAGATTAAATGAAAGATAACTGTTCACCTTGTCTGGGTTGATTCAGATGCAATCCTTGTAGATTATCTCTAGTGAGCCTTTCCAAACCTGGGAGTTTATATTACTAGAAATCCAACCCATGATTCCATTTTTACAGCTAATAAATGTTAGCACACTCGCCTAGCTGGGTTTCATTGATTTTTCAAATCCTGGACAAACATAGCCTCTTGGGAAGTGCTCTAACCTAAGGAGATCATTTTTCATTTTCAAATGAATCTATAACTTCTTAGCCATGGAAGCTTTTCTATGCATTTTGTCTAAATACTGCCCATGATAAGGCAATTACAGCAATTTTCTGCTTCTGTCCCTAAAACACATTGATAAACCAGTTGGAAAAGTTCCAGAGGCAAAACTTGGAATAATGTCCTCATTAAAAAGGTTTTTAAACACTGGAATTGGTTCCCAAGAGATGTATACAATTGTGTGGGATAGACTGATGCCTATCTGTCTGGAAGGCAGAGACAGGCCTAGTTAGGGGGTAGAGAAGATTATTCATATCTCTTCCACAATAGGATAGGGAAACAGAGTCTGATGGCAAGTACAAAAAGAAAGTGGAAAAGTTAAAGCCAGAAGGTATATCGATTGTTGGGGCTATTAATGAAAGTACATGGGGGAAAAAAAGTGGGGGGGAGGGACTTACATTCTAAAATTCTGAAAATGAAATCTGTGAACAGAGTTGTGATGAAATTAATGCTTTCATCGTACAATGAAGCTGTTCTGCATTCAGTACTTACAAAGACACAACTAATAATTGTGAGGGGAGGGGAGAAGTATTACATTTTACTTCATCTAATTTATTGTTTGTGTCAGAGTATTAAACAGTTTAACACAAATATTTTCCATACAACTGCTAATAAAACTGTACAGAAAAGTTATGCCTAGAATTGAGGAAGCTTCAAATAACATGCTGTTTTTATTCCACCTACTGATCTATTTGCTTTCCAGAGATAACTAAAGGACAAGAAATACAATGCAAGGACCTCAAAGCATTTATCTACTGGATTATAGGTTAACAAAAAAAAGATGTGGGAAATAGTTTCTTCAGTATAAAGTGTGACAAAAAGGTACTTTAAAGATTCAGTCAATGGGATTTGTGTGTACAGCACTGTACTAAGCACAATAAAGTAGGCAGAATCTGTGCTCTCAAGGACTTTACAATCTACTGGGGGAGAGGGGCATTAAAATAAGTTACAGGTAGGGAAAGCTGCCAATAAGGATAGGTACAAAAGTGCTATCAGGGTAGGAACTCAAGTGAATAGGTGACTGAGTACGGGGTGAAAAATAGGGTGGGGAAAGAAAAAATTAATCAGGAAAGGGTTCCTAGAGGATGTTCCTAGAGATGGAGAAGCAGCGTGGCTCAGTGGAAAGAGCACGGGCTTGGGAGCCAGAGGTCATGGATTCGAATCCCAGCTCCGCCGCTTGTCAGCTGTGTGACTGTGGGCAAGTCACTTCACTTCTCTGTGCCTCAGTTCCCTCATCTGTAAAATGGGGACGAAGAGTGTGAGCCTCATGTGGGACAACCTGATCACCCTGTATCTACCCCAGCCCTTAGAACAGTGCTCTGCACATAGTAAGTGCTTAACAAATACCAACATTATTATTATGTAAATTCCATAAGCCCACCCTATACACTCCGCTCCTCTGCCGGTAACCTCCTCACGGTGCCTCGTTCTCGCCTGTTCCGCTGTCGACCCCTGGCCCACATCTTACCACTGACCTGGAATGCCCTCCCTCCTCACATCCACCAAACTAACTCTCTTCCTCTCTTCAAAGCCCTAATGAGAGCTCATCTCCTTCAGGAGGCCTTTCCAGACTGAGCCCTCCCTTTCCCTCTGCCCCTCCTCTCCTCCCCATTCCCCCTATTACTTCCCTCTGCTCTTCCCCCTTCCCCTCCCCACAGCACTTGTGCATATTTGTATACATTATTTTAATATGTGTATATATCTATGATTCTATTTATCTTGATGGTATTGACACCTGACATCTTGTTTTGTTTTGTATCTCCCCCGTTCAGACTGTGAGCCCGTCGTTGGGCAGGGATTGTCTATCTGTTGCCGAATTGGACATTCCAAGCACTTAGTATAGTGCTCTGCACATAGTAAGTGCTCAAATACAATTGAATGAATGAATAAGCCTTTTAAAAGAGCTAGATTGTAAAATCCTTGATAGTAGGGACTGTCCTAATTCTGTTGTACTCTCCAATACACTTAATATAGTGTTTTGCACATAGTAGGTAGTCAAATGTTTGCTTGATCTTTTATTCTTCTCTCTCTATTCCTTTACCCCTAGCTCCCTCAACTCTCCCTTTTACTCTCTACCTTTTTTTAATATTTTAAGTACCTCAATAGCAGAAATCACTTTTCTTTCTTGCTAGGTTTCCTAAGAGCCGGGCACAAGGATTTTGCCAGGACCGGGCAAGCTGACATTATATGCCTCAGGTTATGGTTGGAGTGGAAGTTTAGGAGTAAACTTCTTGCCTCTTGAGTGGTTGCACTTTTAGAACAACCACCTCTCTGGATTGAGAGGGGGTGATTCTAGACTCTCCCACTGTCCCAGGCTTAGCCTGGAGAGGGGGCAACAGAAGGAGTTGAACCTGAGGGAATAAAATGAAGGCTTGTCATGACTGCCAAACACTTGTGCTGTTGAGTGTTGGTGCTCTCCTGCTCATAGGGAGGAGTGGGACTTGGAAAGTACAGCCCCTTCAAATTGGCAGCTTTGACTGCCTTCCCAGTTATCCTACTCTAAAACTGACTGTGCCCAAGTGCTTAACACAATGCAACACATAGGTACTCCATAAATTTTCCTGACACTGCAGCATGGCCTAGTGGATAGAGAATGGACCTGAGAGTCAGAAGGATCTGGGTTCTAATCCTTGCTCCACCACTTGTCTGCTGTGTGACCTTGGGCAAGTCACTCTACTTCTTTGCACCTCAGTTACCTCATATGTAAAATGGGGATTAAGACTGTGAGCCTAACCCAATTACTTTATATCATTTCCAGCACTTAGTACAGTGCCTGACACATAGTAACACAGTTATTACTACTACTATACTACTACTACTATATGCCTATTTGTTATCTATCCTTTCACTCTGATTTCATCATTCTTTTGGTAACCCTTGCACCCCCTGTAACATTCTCTTTTTCTCTCCCAGTGCTTGGGAGAGTACAATAACATAGTTGGTTCTGATTGCAAGGAGCTTACAATCTAGAGGGAGAGACAAACATTAAAATAAAATTACAGAAATCGATGGTATTTGAGTACTGTTTGCAGGGAACTGTACTGGAAGCTTGGAAGAGAACATCACCACAATCTAACAGACACAGTCCCTGTCCTCAATGAGCTCACAGTCTAGAGAGGTAGATAAACATTAATATAAATAATGAATATGTACATAAATGCTGTGGGGCTGGAGTGAAATAAAGGGAGCAAGTCAGGGTGACACAGAAGGAAGTGGGAAAAGAGGAAATAAGAGTTCAGACAGGAAAGGCCTCTTGGAGTAGATGTGCCTTCAATAAGGCTTTGAAGGTGGGGAGAGTAATTGTCTGTCAGATATGAAAAGGTAGGACATGGGCAAGAGGCTAGCAGTGAAATAGGTGAGATCGAGGTAAAATACGTAGATTGGTATTAGAGGAGTGAAGTGGACAGGCTGAGTTGTGGCAGGAGAGTAGCAAGGTGAGGTAGGAGGGGGCAAGGTGATTGAGTGCTTTAAAGTCGATGGTAAGGAGTTTGATACAGAGGTGGGTGGGCAACCACTAAAGGTTCTTGAGAAATGGGGAAACAGACTGCACGTTTTTTAAGACAAGTGACCTGGGCAGCAGAGTGAAACATGGACTGAAGTGGGGAGAGACAGGAGGCAGGGAGGTCAGCAAAGAGGCTAATACAGTAATCGAGGTGGGATAGGATAAGTGCTTGGAATAACATGGTAGCAGTTTGGATGGAAAGGAAAGGGTGGATTTTAGTGATGTGGAGGTTGAACCAACAGGATTTAGCAATAGATTGAATATGTGGGTAGAATGATAGAGTCAAGGATAATGTCAAGATAATGGGCTTGTGAGACAGAAAGGATAGTGGTGCTGTCTACAGTGATGGGAAAGTCAAGGGTAGGATAGGATTTGGGTGGGAAGATAAGGACTTCTATTTTGGATATGATAGGTTTGAGGCAACGGTTGGACAGCCAAACAGAGATGTCTTGAAGGCAGGAGGAACTGCAGGACTGCAGAGAGGGAGAGAGATCAGGGCTGGAGATATAGACTGAGGAATCATCTGAATAAAGGTAGTAGTTGAAGGCATGGGAGTGAATGAGTCCTCTAAGGGAATGAATGTAGATGGAGAATAGAAGGGGGACCAGAACTTAATCCTGAGGGACACCCACAGTTAGGGGGTGGGAGGCAGACTGAGAATGAGCAGCCAGAGAGATAGGAGAACCAGGAGAGGACAATGTTAGTGAAGCGAGGTTGGTTAACATTTCCAGGAGGGGGGGTGGTCATCAGTGTTGAAGGCAGCTGAGAGGTTGAGGAGGATTAGGATGGAGCTGTTGAATTTGGTAAGAAGATCATTTGTGACCTTGGAGAGGGCCGTTTCTGCAGAGTGAAGGGAATGTACCTAAGTGCTTTGGGGCTGAGGGTGGGATAAATAAAGGGTACAAATCCAAGTGCAAGGGAGTCAGAAGTAGGGCGCTTGGGCACTTTGTCGGGAAAGGCCTCCTGGAGATGTGATTTTAATAAGGCTTTGAAGGTAGGGAAAATGGTCTGTTTCTCTGCCTTTCCTTGTTGCTGTAAGCCTTTGTTCCTCACTGTGCTATGTCCCTATCTACTTCTGTTTTTCGACTGCCTTGCAATCTCCCCTCTCTTTTTCGCTTTCCCTCTGCTTGGCACTACTCCCACAGGCCTTCTCTTTCTGTCATTGTGTGCTTGCCAGGCCCTGCCCTCAGACAAATCACACCACCTAGGGTTATTTCAGTATGCTCAGAGATGGTGATCCAGATGGCATCAATTCCAATATAGAGATATAGGTAAATAGATCATTTAAAAGTGAAATCCTGCCCTAGGGACAGCTGGACAACTGGCACCATCATAATCATATCTGTGAATGCAGGCCAATATCACATTTGGAAGTCTCCCAAGTGTTTGCGGTCAGATAGTATACCCTGCACCTCATGGCAGGAGGATAAGAATTTACAAAAAAGATTTGCCACATTTTTTTCCACCACCTTCTTATAGAAGAGGATATATACTTTGGTGTGCACACGTCCTTAAGAAAAAGATGATGCTACTAACAGTGATGTTTACATAGGAGTGCAAGTGTAGCTGAAAAGGTCAGGGAGTGATTGATAGTCCTGGTTACACTACACACACACACACACACTTTATCCCTTGTGTCTGCTCTTTCCAGTGCCTGGTACTTTCTGTCTCACCCACACTGTCTGTGTAATAATGTGTCTGAGCCTTTCAAGTTAATTTTTTTTTCCTTCAAGATCAAGTTAATATTCAGTCAATCCTCATCTTTACTATCACAGTCCACTTCGGCAAGCATTTAAGTTTGGTTGTCCAAGTCTTTGCCTGTCTGATTTCCAAGAGGGTTTGTTTCTCCCTGCCACCCCCACCCTCCCCCAGTGCTTTTTCTCAGTTTCACACTGCAAGGAAACAAAAAAAAATTAGTTTTACATTCCATTTTGGGACATTGGGCAAGTTTGATAGCTGGGGACAATACTCCAAGGTATTTACAGAGAGCTGTACTAAGCCCATGGGAGAGTGCAATGCAACAGTCACCCACAGCCCCTTCCCTCAACAAGTTGAATGACCTCTAAATAGCTAAGATCTGCTACTTTGTTTTTAATATTGTGACTTATGTTAAGCCCTTAGTATGCACCAAGCTGTACTAAGCACTGGGTAGATACAAGATAATCAGGTCCTACATGGGGCTCACACTTTAAGTATGAGAGAAACTGACTCACCCAAGGTCACAGCAGGTATCTGGTGGAGCAGGGAGTAGAACCCAGGTCCTCTGACTCCCAGGCCCATGCTCTACTAGGCCATGCTGCTTCTTTTTAAAGGCTGGGAAGTGCCCTCTCTTGGCACTTGGAGGAGGTGGGACTGATGTCTTAACTGGCATGAAAACCTCTTCTGAGGAGTTTAGAGACATAGGTGCCATATGCCAAAAAAAACCTCCTAAATGCTGTTTATTTCAAAGTGCTAGATAGAGACAAAACTCAACTCATTGCCTTTGAAGTACAGTTAAGCAGCAGCTCCCACTGGGACTATTATAGTTAAAAGATCAATCATTGTCTCTGCAGGAAACCACTTTTCTTAGGGGTTCAAAACATTTCCCTTTGCTTCAGTTAGGAACATGGCACATGCTGCCAAATATACGGAGAAAGAAATTAGGCTATTAGGATTAGAAGGGGTACGGGGGTTAAACAAAAACAAAACATTTACAATATTACATATATTTCCTAAAACAGGTTTGTGCTTTTAGATAGGCTCTTTAAACTTGAGAATATAATTTAATTAATCTTTATATATTTCTATGGCAATTTGCTTATGCAGAAGACTGTACAATAGAAGACTACACCCAAGAAAACATGCCAATTTCACCACAGACTGACAATAATTCTCAAGAAAACTGAGGTGATTCAGCAGTTTGCACCAGGGACACCATACACACAACCAGAAATTTATATTGTAAACATGAAGCCTAACCCCTAGCTTTCAGTCAGCTTGCCCCCATCTTACTTCCCTGATTGTCTACTACAATCCAGCCCACACACTTTGCTCCTCTAATGCCAACCTACTCACTGTTCTTTTATCTCTATCTCGCCACAGAGAGCTTACCTATGTTCTCCCTCCCCCTTCATATACAACAGACCATCATTCCCTCCACCTTCAAAGCCTTATTAAAATCATCTCCTCCAAGAAGCCTTCCCTATTTAAGCCCTCACTTCCCCTACTCCCTGTTCCTTTTTTGTCACCTATGCACTCAGATTTTCACCTTTTAGGGACCTGATATTCACCCCTCCCTCAGCCCTACAACATATATGTACATATCTATTACAGATAAGCCTTATTAAAATCACATCTCCAGGAGGCCTTTCCCGACAAAGTGCCCAAGCGCCCTACTTCTGACTCCCTTGCACTTGGATTTGTACCCTTTATTTATCCCACCCTCAGCCCCAAAGCACTTAGGTACATTCCCTTCACTAAAATACCAGTCTTCCCCAATCATATTTATTGAGTGCTTACTGTGTGCACAGCACTGTACTAAACACATGGGAGAGTACAATTCAACAGACATTCCTTGCTCACAACAAGTTTACAGTCTACAGTCTACAGATGGGGCTGGGGGGACACAGACATTAATATAAATAAATTGCAGATATGTACATAAATGTTATGGGGCTGAGAGCGGGGGTGATGAACAAAGGGAGCAAGTCAAGGTGACACAGAAGGGAGTGGAGAGGAAAGGAGTGCTTAATCAGGGAAGGCCTTGTGCTTAATCAGCACAACCTTTTGGAGGAGATGTACCATCAATAAGGCTTTGAAGGAAGGGGGTGTGGGGGGCGGGGGAGGAACATAACTGTCTATAACTGATTTGGGGAGGGAGGACAATCCAAGTCAGAGGCAGTATATGGGTGCGGGGATCGGAGTGCGATAGATATGATCGAGGCACAGTGAGAAAGTTTGTAAGTTCTTTGTAGGCAGGGAACGTTTCTACCAACTCTGTTGTACTGTACTCTTACAAGTGCTTAGCACAATGTTCTGCATACAGTAAGTGCTCAAAGATTGACTGATGGAGGAAAGAAGAATGAGAACAGAAAATAATTCCAATGCTGGGGTTAGAAGGGGAGGCACCAAAAGATGAATACTAATGATAATACCAATAAATACTAATGATTGATTACCAAGGCAGCACACTGACCAATAATACACTAGAAATTAGAAAAATCAAATCAAGAAAGCCAACACATCCTTTGGGAGACTGTCAGAGTGTGGCAGCAGTGTGGTATTATGCTCCAAACCACAACTAACTAGCTACAGAGCTGTAATGCCCTCCAAGAAGATCCCACACAGATGTCACATCTGACTCCTCAAGCAGTCTCAGCAGAATCGTTTATGGACTGCACTCAACATCAAATGGCAAGACAGGATAACAAAGTCAGTCTCCTAGCACTGAAGCTATCGCAACTCATCACAGCTAAGCTGGATGGGACACGTGAGGAGAATGAGCGACATCAGGGTACCCAAGAATGAATGTGAAATCAGGAAACAAAGCATGCGAACAGGGAATGCCATATTTTAAGCACCATATTTTAAGTAGTAAGCTAAAGCAGAACCAAATTTTAATAGATCTTTTAAAAAAATATACAGAATATTAAAATTCAGTACAGTCTGGAGTTCTTTATATCCTGAACAGTGTTAGAAAGAGCTTCAATTTCATGAATAGATTCTCCAGTGACTTGGGGATTACCTGAACCCATAGGAGAGATTGTTTTTCTTTGCAGGTTATTAAAAATACACCAAATTTTCAAACATGAAACTATGCTTACTTTAACCTCATTTCAAGATTTAGGAACAGTGAATGAAAGCCGCCACTGAATGATGGTGGTTATTGTTTTGTTTAAATGCTTACTATTTAAGCATTTGTTTTTCAGAAGCATATAAAGGGATTTGACTTGATACTAACTGCTTTCATAGCAGTAGTGGCTGAAAAAAAAAATTTAGAAAGAGACCATCCTACTAAATCTACCCATCAAATTCTCATGGCTTCTATAATGTCAAGGATTCCAGAAATGATTGATTAAAGGTAAAGTTGACACTTGCAAGCCCAATTTGCTGCCTTCAGTAGTGCCAAGTTCCCATTCCCATCAATCAGAACATTCCATACCCAAAGCAGACTGCAAGATCAAGCCCCTAGGGAATAACTATTTTGGAACTCAGAAATGACTAGATATCCCTGGGAATGACTGGGCAGCACCCAACATTAGCCTTAAAACACACTGTAAATCATAACATGTGCTCGTGGTCTGAAATGGGTTCCCACAAGGCTCTATGAAGGAGCTAATTAAAGAGCACAAATAGAGGCAACTGAAGATGCTAATGAAACCTGTTGAGATTTGATTATTGATTAAGAGTATGTACTGTACTCTTCTGAAAAGGGATTTCCAAAAAACTGGGAAAGTTTCTCTTCTGAAGTGTAGTTTCCATTCATGAGCTAATCTTAATGATTTACTGATGATCTATACAATGACTGCTCACAGGCTTTGTTTCATGTCAAACTTGATTCCACATTGGGGCCACATTATCTTTCCATCTACCAAAGGATAATTTGGCTTTTTGATTTAAGCAGTACAGCCTAATGGATAGGGCATGGGCCTGGCAGAAGGACTTGAGTTTTAATCCCAGCTCTGCCACTTGTCTGATGTGTGACCCTGGGCAAGTCACAACTTCTCTGTGCCTCAATTACCTCATCTGTAAAATGAGGATTAAGATTGTCAGCCCTATGTGGGACAGGGACTGTGTCCAACCCAATTTGCTTGTATCTGCCCCAATGGGCAGTACAATGCTTGGTGCACAGTAAGCACTTAAATATCACCATTATTATTATTCATCTGTGAATCATTAAACAACAAGTGGTTTAGGTAACAGAATTCAGCAACAGTATCTCAGATAAAAACGTTTGGTTGTGCATAGAAATTATAAGGTACCAGTGGGTTCATTGGTTTTTTGCAGAGCCTTGCTGATTCCACAAAACAGTTCTTGAGGGTTGCAGGCTGTTCAGACTAAAGGTGGTTGTATATGCATACATGTGAGTGTGCCACCCCTTTGTTTAGGAGGGTGTCAATGGATTTCACTGTTGTCAGCTAGAGACCCTGAAACTCAGCACAACCGCTGCATAAACCACCAAGTCCAGGAGGCTGCCAGCCCAGACACCTGAAGCCATGAGATGCAAGATCAATCAATTGAGCACAGAGCACAGTATAAAGCACTGAAGAGTACAATACAACAGAGTTGGTATATATGTTCCCTACCAACAAGGTGCAAGGTCAAGCAGAATTTGCAGATCATTGAGAGAGTCAGAGTCCAACCACCTTCTGGCGATCAGTCAATGCTATTTAACTCCCTCCTACCCAACATCATTCTCTCATCCTTCTATGCCATATTCAATCATATTTATTGAATGCTTATTGTGTGCAGAGCACTGTACGAAGTGCTTGGGAGAGTACAGTACAACAATAGACACATTATCTGCCCACAATGAGCATATTTCAAGAGGAAATATGCCCATTAAAAAAAACAAAAGCCAACTATCCCCCTCCAGTGTCTCCATCCACCTTCTAAACAAAAAACTAACCCCCAAAAACCAAACATATGTGCCCATTTTTCTTCCCTTCTTGACTAGAACTAGCAATTGCTCACTCTGATGGTTCCTTCCCAGCTGCTTTCACCTCCCCTATCCTAAAAAAAACCCAACGACCAAAAAAAACACTTCTCTGGAATACATTGCAAAACCCAGCTATTAACCCTATTTCCCTCTCATCATTCCTGTCCAAACTCTTCCATTTGTTGTACACACCCATTACCTCCACTTCCTAATTGAAATTAATGCTAGCTAGTAAGTGTTTCATGTGTATTTCAAAGCAGTCATTTAGTAGCTATGGTATGAATGAAATCCTTGAGTCAATGATTTTTGTGTGTTCTACTGAGATCTAGCAGCATATTACAACATCAGCTTTCAGGTCCCTTGTTGCATCTTCAAGCCCAATGGCATGGAATAAATTAGATTGCATCTATTACACTATAAGGTCACATCTCGTGCAAGGGGCCTTCACCAATTAACGCCTTTTTTCCCAGCTTCCTCTCCTTTCTGCATTGTTTACCCACTTGGATCATGTTGTAGTGGATAGAACACAGGCCTGGGAGTCAGAAGGTTGGGGGTTCTAATCTCTGCTATGCCACTTGTCTGCTGTTACCTTGGGCAAGTCACTTCACTTCTCTGTACCTCAGTTATGTCATCTGTATATGACATAGGGGATTGAGATTGAGCCCCATGTGGGACAGGGACTGTCTCCAATCCAATTGGATTGTATCCAGCCCAGTGCTTTAGTAATAGTAATTATGGTATTTGTTAAGCACTTACTATGTGGCAAGCACTGTTCTAAGTGCTGGGGTAGATACAAGGTAAGCAGGTTGTCCCATGTGGGGCTCACAGTCTAATCCCCATTTTACAGATGAGGTAACAGACACAGAGAAGCTGAGCGACTTGCCCAAAGTCACACAGCTGACAAGTGGCAGAGCCGGGATTAGAACCCACTAACTCTGACTCCCAAGCCTGTGCTTTTTCCACTAAGCCATGAGTGCCTGGCTCACAGTAAGCGCTTAAATACCACAATTATTATTATTACCTGTGACCTCGGGAATTTGGTATTCACCTCACCCTCATCCTACATATCATAAAATGATTTATCTTAATGTCTACCTGCCCCTCTAAACTGTAAGCTCACCATGGGCAGGGAAAACATCTACCAATTCTGTTGTACTATATTCTTCTAGTAAATACCACTGAAGACTGTGATCAACCTGATGTTTGATATCCTGATTCACATATCTTCTATTACATAATGTTGCAGAAAACCTCATGCACGTATCTCGGCCATGAATTCTGTTTACAGAATCTGTCAATCAAACCATCAGCTCAACAAGGTTTGCCCTATTTCATCGTCTTGACTAATGGTGATTTCCTCAAAAGTTGTAACTGATGCTATGTTCTCCTTGTTGGTACATTCTCTGTTCTTGTTGGTACATTCTTGATTCTTTCAACAGCTCCATTCTGGATGGTGAAAGGCATAGGAAGATTGTTATTACTACCTCAATGAAGCTCCAGTTGTATATGTTCTTCAAAGATGTATAAATGTCTTGGGTGACAGTCTGGTACCCTTGAATCTTTTTTGCCTTGGCTACTCAACACTTATACCACAAGTTCTTCAACTTGATGTTCATATTGCAGTGCAAGTTTCCAAAGCAGCGTGGCTTAGTGGAAAGAGCACAGGCTTGGGAGTCAGAGTCTGTGGGTTCTAATTCTGGCTCCACCACTTATCTGCTGTGTAACTTTAGGCAAGTCACTTAACTTCTCTGTGCCTCAGTGACCTCATTTGTAAAAGAGGGATTAAGACTGGGAGCCCCACGCGGGACAACCTGATTACCTTGGATCTACCCTAGTGCTTAGAACAGTGCTTGGCACATAGTAAGCACTTAGATACCATCATTATTATTTACTTTGTGGCAAGGGGCTCCTTGATGTTGGATCTATCTGCATCAATTTTTAATAGCCTCATTCCCCCCCCCCCCCACCACCCATCTCTAGAAACTCAGCAAATCCATTAGTTCCCTTGTCTCCCCAAATAATAGTATGTTAAGCACTTATTATGTGCCAGGCATTGTACTAAGCACTGGGATACATACAATGTAATTGGATTGGACATAGTCCCTATCCCACATTAGGCTCATTTTACAGATGAGGTAACAGACACAGAGAAATTAAGTGACTTGCCCAAGGTCACACAGCAGATAAGTGCCTGAGCCAGAATTAGAACCCAGGTCCTTCTGACTCCCAGGTCCACGCTCTATCCACTAGGCAATGCTGCTTCCCAAATGTCAACCCCATGTATCAATTTCATTGTAAACGTATTCTCATAGTGAAACATGTTTGAAATCTGGCATCTTCACAATATTTTCTACAACTGCCATCTGTGATTGTGCCTCTATTCTTGTCTGACAAAATAGAGTTGTCTTCATTAAAAATAGTGTTGTTAAAATGATGGGACATAAGAAGCTAGAAAGAGATATGGTGGGGGGTGGAAGGGAATAAAACCAGGTAAAGTTTTTTTTAAAAAAAAATTCTACTTCAGGTCAAACCCTGACAAATCTCCATTCAGGAAGCAAAGAATGCTAATATTCCTTGGCTACTAAAATGCTGAATTCTGATTTTAAGCTGAATGAGGGACACCTGCCTTATAGATTTCTGCTAAAAAAAATTAAGAATCAGCCTTCAATCTGAAAAAATATATTCAATATTAAAGGACCTTATTCATACAGCATACTAAATAACATGCCACTTTTTCCAGGCTAAATAATCGTAAAGTGGCTACCAGTCTTGCATTAAAGCAAGCTGGTCCTCAATATTGGGATTTCATCCTGTCATCTGAAAAATAGCTGGCAGCATTGCTAAGAGTTTAGCTTTCAACTGTGTGGGAAAAAAAGGGACAAAACCATATGTGGTATGATGGTAGCAACAATGTCACAGTTAAATGGAAGGGTGGTTGCCCAATCTCCTTTTTTTCCTTCCTTTTCTCCCGATACTGCCAACACTGCTAAACCAACTGCTTCTGGGAACTGGTGGTTTCCCAAGCAGTCCATGGCTGTTGTGGCTTAAATATCTGGACTCTGTAATCACAGCCGAGGCAGCTGGAATTACAGAGAAAGCAGTAGCAACTGAGTGACTTTTGTCTGCATATTAATAATAATAAAAACATAGTACTTAAATGCTTACTATGTATTAAGCACTGCACTAAGCACTGTGGTAGTTTCAAGATAATCAAGCTGGACACAGTCCCTGTCCCATGAGGCTCAAAGTAGGAGGATTTTATCCTCATTCTACAGATGACAACTGGGGCACAGAGACATCAAGTGACTTACCCAGGGTCACACAGCAGGCACTCAGTGGAGCTGGGATTGGAACCCAGGTCCTTGTTCTTTCCACTGGGCCATATTACTTCTCAGTCTCTGTCTCACACAGATCAGTCCAAGAGGGAGAACAGGTATTTTACAGATGAGGAAACAGGCACAGGGAGGTTAAGCGACTTTCCCCAAGATCACACAGCAGGCATGAGAAACAGTATGGCCTAGTGGCTAGAGTATGGGCCTCAGAGTCAGAAGGACCTATGTTCTAATCCTGGCTCTGCCGCATCTGCACAAACATTGGGTAAGTCACTTTACTTCTCTGGGCCTCAATTCCCTCATCTGTTAAATGAGAATTAAGACTGGTAAACCCTACATGGGACATGGATTGGGTCCAACGGATTAGTTTTCATCTATCCCAGTGCTTAGTACGGTGCGTGGCACATGGTAAGTGCTTAACAAATACCATTTAAAAATTTAAAAAAATGGAGAAGCTAAGCCTTGAACCCAGTTTGGTTCCCTTTCCTGAACTTTTTCCACTAAGCCATACTGTCTTGAGACAAGGCAGGTAGACGGTATGTTTAAGGGTGCTAAGGGACTGAAGGCCCAGCCTAGTCCTCTCTTTCCCCACCTCTCCCACACAACCCCTCCCCCACCCCCCAACAAGGAAAATAAAGCTGGATGTTATCAGCAAGCCTCATATACATTATACATACTTACTGGGGGAAAAGTCACACCAGGTAAAGGGAAAGAGAAAGACAGACACACACACACACACTTCACATTTAGATGCAACATATAGGTACAGAAAAACATATTTGGGGACGGACACACACACACACAGAGGAAAACCCAAGTGAAAAACATGGAACCATACAAATACCTATATAGAGATAATCAGAAAAAACTCATAAGAAAACATAAATAGAAGTACAAAAAAGGGGCATGCTATATAATATTCAGAGAAGGCACAAAAATATAGATCAGGACATATACAGAGCCCAAATCCAGACCCTCAGTTCCTCCTAACTCAAATTCCTTTGCTGTCCCTCCATCAATGTCACACCACCAAACCTCAGCCCTCAATTTCCTCCACAGTAACATTCCTCTGCTACTGATCTCTTGCCACATAGCATAGTTGGTAGAAATCCAGGCACCAGGCCAAATTTCAGCCACTTCAAATGCATCCTTACCCGCTATAACGAGATTGTAAGCTCCTTGAAGGCGGGGATCATATCTACGAACTTTACTGACATGTACTCTCCCAAGCACTTAGTATGGACATATGATAAGTGCTTGATAAATAGCACTGATTGACTGCTAGCTCTCCTCTCTGCCAGTCAGCAACATCATTTCTCATCAAGTTCCATGTCCATATTGCTCAGTAACTATTCCAGTAATGGTATTTCTGGGTGCCTACTTTGGTGCAGCACTGTACTAGACATGTGAAATACAGAACAAAATGACACGTTTTCTGCCCCCAAGGAATTTACACCCTTAAAGGGACCTTTAATTTCCTGTGGAAAATCTTAACATTCTCACCCTAGCCTCTCTCTCAATCCTGATAACCTTGTTAGCTACAAAGTGACTCATGTGAGCTCCCCCAAATTTCACCCTCACTCTCTATTCCTTAATCCACCCTCTAATCCTTCTCAGCAGCCTCTTAAGAGGAGCTCCACCTGCTCTAAAAAAGCAAATAACCTGTCCAATCCACCTTTATTGACCCATCCCTTCTCACCTTATAAAAACCTCTGGTATCCACTCTTCTTCCCTCTCTAATCACCACCTCAACCACTCACTCTGATGGCTCATTCCCCTCTGCTTTCAAACGTGTCATGTCTCCACTATCCAAAGGGACAAAAATAAAAATACCTTTTCAACCCTACTACATCATCCATCACCCCATTTCCCTCTTCGCTTTCCTGTTCAAACTCCTTAAGTTGTATATGTACACTGCATCCACTTCTCAAATTCCCTTTATGATCCAGTTTCTACCCCCTTCTCTCACAAGTCACCAATCACTTCCTTTTTCTCAAATCTAATGAATGCTACCCTAGGTCTCCTTGATCTCTTGGCTGCCTTCAAAACTGTGTCTCACTACCCTCTTCCGGAAATGCTAGCTAACCTTGGTTTTTCTGACCCAGTTATCATGAGAAGCAGTGTGGCTTAGTGGAAAGAGAACGGGCTTGGGAGTCAGAGGTGATGGGTTCTACTCCTGCCTCTGCACTTGTCAGCTGTGTGACTTTGGGCAAGTCACAACTTCTCTGTGCCTCAGTTACCTCATCTGTAAAATGGGGATTAAGAGTATGAGGCCCATGTGGGACAACCTGATTACCTTGTATATACCCCAGCGCTTAGAACAGTGCTTGCACATAGTAAGCACTTAAATACCATCATTATGTCCAGCTAATCCTCAGTTTCATTCACCGGCTCTTCCTCTGTGTCCCACCACTTTAACTGTGGCTGACCTGGGTTCCATTCTCAATTTACAGTTACTTTAAAAAAAAAACAAACACAACCCAAAAAAGCCTTACCTCCCAAGCCCCAAATCCCTCTGCTTTGCAATCTTGTATGTTTTCCTGTCTCTGGGACACCCTTACATGGATGGTTCACCTCACACCTCAAACTCAACACAACCTAAATTGAACACCCTCTTTTCACCCAAATCCTCTCCTCCCCCTAAATTTTCCCCCATCACAATTAACACCATCATCCCCACTCTCTCAAGCCCCTAACCTCAGTAATTATCCTTAACTTCTCCATCTCCAACCCTCACACTCAATCTGTTCTTCCTCCACAACATTTCGAGTTTCCACCCCTTCCTCTCCATCCAAATAGCCACCACCCTTGTCCAGGTGATTGTCAGACCCCAATTTAGTATTTTATCAATTTCATCACTGGCCTTCCCATGTCCAGTCTCTCCATTCTTCATCCTGCTGCCTGTATCACCCTTCTAAAACAATGATCTGGGTGTGCCTCAAACACCTCCAGTAGTTGTCCATTCCTTTCCCCATAAAGCAGAAGCTCCTGACCACTGACTTTAAAGCATTCATTCAGCTCTGTCTCCTATTTAGTTTTTTCAAACTATACATTAGATCACACTCTTTGTTCCTCTCAAGCTAACCTACTCACTGTGCCCCGCTCTCACCACAAATGTCAGTAAGCATTTCCTCATCACTGAAGTGCTTGAGGATTTACACCCCCACCCTTTCATAGCAATTCTATACATATTTTTACTCTATTACTTTTTCCTATCTATAATTTAGATTAGGGCCTGCCTCACCCATTAGATTATGATCCTTGCCTTCCAAGAGTTTACATTTTCCAATCATATTTTACTCTTCCAAGAGCTTAAAACAGTGCTTGATACACAGTAGGTGCTCAATAAATATGATCGATTGGAGCCCACACAAATGTACAGACACTTCTGTACATATATACAGAATTTCTGTACAAATTTTGCATAACCTATTTAAACACATGGCCAGAAAGCGGCATGTAAAGCTGCAGCCCACATGGAAACTCCTCTAGACTGTAAACTCACTGTGGGCAGGGAATATGTTTACCAATTCAGTTCTATTGTACTCTCCCAATTGCTTAGTACAGTGCTCAATGCACAGTAAAAGCTCAAATATGATTGATTGGCATGAGCACAGACCAACATGGAATACTGCCATCAAGAAGGAAGACGCTCTCTGAACAAAAAAGTGTCACACAGAAAGAGACAAGGCAGCAATAGCCAGGTGCTGCAGATTAACACCCAAAGAACAACATTTCTGTATTCTCCATGTGGCCAGGACTGTAGATCCCACATTGGCCTTAGCCACACATGCACTGATAGGGGAACTTCACTATGACCTTGGGCTAGTCACTTAACTCTTTTGTGCCTGTTACCTCATCTGTAAAATGAGGATTAAGACTGTGAGCTCCACATGGGACAGGGAATGTGTCCAACCTGATTAGCTTGTATCTACCCCAGCATTTGATACATAGCATTTAAATACCATAATTATTATTATTCTTTGACTATGAAAGACTATACCATCATTATTATTATTCTTTGACTATGAAAGACTACTATATGTACACAGATTATTTAAGTATTTACTCATCTATCCATCCCCTTTTGCTTTCTTCTTTTACCAATATCTACCTTCCCTGCTAGTCTGTGAGAACTTTGAGGGCAGAAATCACATCTGTTGTATTCTCACAAGCATTTGTCACACGGTAGGTGCTCAAATACAGCCGACTGACTTAAAACTCTGTATGCACATACACACATTTCTACATGCATACAAATGGGGAAAAACCCACCCATACACACATAAAACATATGGGACCCAAACACAGCAGTGTTGCTGGGAACCAAGGTGAGCAGAGACGAGGAGGGGAAGAAGACTAGAGGTGAGAAAAAAGTGAAAGATTAGGAAGACACGAGACTGGGAAAGAAAAAACGAAAATGTGTCAGACTGAGGAGGAATAAGAAAGCACTCAAATGCCATGGATGTTGCATTTGTTTAAGCTAGTCACATCCTATTTCCCTAAAAAGTTCCAAAGAATACCAGATTCATGACACATTTGAACCCAGGTTATCTTTTCATGTCCAAAACAGAACTCCTTATTTTCCTACCCAAATCCTTTCCTCTCCATCACCACTATCCTCACTACCTCACAAGCTGATAACCTTGTCATTATCCTCAGACTCTTCTCTCTCTCTCATTCAATCCACATATTCCATTTCACCAAATCCTGTTGGCTTTGTTCATTCATTCAATAGTATTTGAGCGCTTACTATGTGCAGAGCACTGTACTAAGTGCTTGGAATATACAATTTGGCAACAGATAGAGACAATCCCTGCCCAATGACGGGCTTACAGTCTAATCGGGGGAGACAGATGGACAAACACAAGACAACATAATCACGATAAACAGAATCAAGGGGATGTATACCTCATTAACAAAATAAATAGGGTAATAAAAATATACACAAATGAGCACAGTGCTGGGGGGAGGGGAAGGGAGAGGGGGAGGAGCAGAGGGAAAGGGGGTTTAGCTTCACAACATCACTATAAATCCACCCTTTCCTCTCCATCCAAACTATTACATAAAATCAGCCTCCTTACAGACCTTCACACCTACTGACTCTCTTGGCTCCAGTCCTTACTTTACTCGGTTCCATGGATCATTTAAAAAGAAAAAAGTTCATTCATTCGATTGTATTTATTGAGCACTTGCTCTGTGCAAAGCACTGTAGTAAGCACTTGGGGGAGCACAAACATCTTCCCAATCAAGAACCTCCAGTGGCTCTCCCCGCATCACACAGAAATTCTTTATCATTGGCCGTAAAGCACTCAATTCACCCCTGCCTATCTTACCTGGCTGATTTCCTACTTTAACAGCCCGCACACTTCACTCTTGTAATGCCAACCTATTCACCGTACCCCCATCTCCTATCTTGCTGCCAGCTCCTTGGCCATGCCCTCTCTCTGGTCTGGAACTCCCTCCCCACTTCATATGCAACAGTCCACCACTCTCCCCTTCTTCCAAGCCTCCAAGAGGCCTTCCGCAATTAAGCCCTCATTTTCTCTACTCCATCACCTATGTACTGGGATCTATATTCTTTAACAACTTGGCATTCACCCTGTCCTCCGTGTTTATGTACATATTTATATTTTAATGAATGTCACCCCTTTAGATTAAGCTTCTTGCGGGCAGGAAATGTGTCTACCAACTCTGTTGTACTTTCCCAAGTGCTTAGTACAGTACATGGAGTAAGTGCTCAATAAATACCAGTGAAATGTGTAGTGTTTCGCCTTTCGTACTCACAAAGCAAAGTTTATTCTTCTAAAATAGTGGTTTTATACATTTGTAAATTGATTTGGTCCACTACTGTAGAAATCAACAGAAGCAGTGCAGCCTACTGAAAGGAGCACAGGACTGGCAATCAGGAAGCCTTGGTTCTAATCCCAACTCTACCACTTGCCTGCTCTGTGCCTCCATTTATTTATCTGTAAAAATGGGGATGATACCTGTTCTCCCTCCCCCCTATGCTTTAAGCCCCATGTGAAATAGGGACTGTGTCTGGTCTGATTGTATTGTATCTACCACAATGTTTAGCACAGTACCTGGCACATAGTAAGTACTTAAAACACCCAAATTCTTATATTATAAGCTTTTAGAAGGGAAAAACTATACTCTTTGGGCCCAATGTTGATTTTTACCTCTGAGCATACTCTACCCTGTTTCTACTCTAATTAAAAAAAAAAAAAAGGCATGACAAAGCATACCTCTGTGTTGCTTCAACAGCATGGTGAGTAATCATCATGATTGGAGGGAATGTTCTGCCATGGAGAGAATACTAGCTAAAGATAAGAAATAAAAGAGATAAAACAGCAGTTTTTTTCTGCAAGGAGAAGGGCAAATAATGAGATTCCTTCAATTTTGGTTAATGGCTTCATGGGCAGGGGACATATCTGCTAATTCTGTTGTATGCTCCCAAGTGCATAACAATAATAGTATTTGTTAAGTACTTACTATGTGCCAGGTCATGCTGCTTCTCTAGTACAGAGGTCACCTTCAAAGTCTGACTCAAGGTACATCTCCTCCAAGAGGCTTTCCTGACTAAGCTTTATTTTCCTTTTCTCCCACTCCCTTCTGTACTACCCTTGCATTTGCACCCTTTATTCATCCCTCCCTCAGCCCCACAGCACTTATGTACATACTTGTAATTTATTTATATGCCTGTGTAAGCCTGTTATGGGAAGGGAACCTGTTTACCAACTCTGTTGTACTCTCCCAGGTGCTTAGTACAGTGCTCTGCACACAGTAAGCAGTCAGTAACTATGACTGATTGCCCACTTTTGAAGAAGTCACGATCTCAATGTGCTGTGGCCGCCAAAAAGGTAAACAAGTGGCTGGGCATAATGAGGAGAAACACGCACTAGGATTTGTGGCAGAATCTAGAAGTTGTAGGTTGTTCTCATCACTGCATCTTAGGAAGGACAAAATAAAGCCAGAGAAAGCACCCAAAAGGGCAGCAAGGATTATCTGGGTCACAGTAGCTTCTATCTGCTCCAACTCAGCCATTTGTTAGGTACTTACTGTGTGCAGAACACTTGGGAGGGTACACCAGGAGGATTAGAATTTGCCAGTCTGGAGAAACAAATGCCAAGAAGGCAAGGGATTGATGCGAACAAAATTATCAAGACTAAACCCACCTAGAATTGTTGCTCACCAAATCCAACACCAGGTCAACGAGGCATCTACTGAAGTTTAAAAAATGTTAGAGTCAAAAGAAGGGAAATGAAAAATAATTACCCAGCAGGTGGAAGTGGAAGGATTGCCTACTGCAGGAAGTTGGAGGAAGAAAGTATCAAGCGATTCAAGGAGAGTTTTAATGGATGAGAGGTCTTTGATGAATTTTTAGAGGAGAAAAATTTGTTGTAGGGTATATCCCCCTAACTGGGAGTCTGAATATTAAGGAGAATAATCATCACATTATTTCTCCAATGTTTCAGTGTCACTTTCAGATGCAGAATCCTAGGTTCGATGGACAAAATCTGAATCTAAATAGCATTTCTTACTGTGTTAGATAAATGCAAGGCTTGGGAACTGGGAGAAGAGCCTGCATTATTTACACAATCTAGTCAATGATGTGAGAAAAGGCTAATACTGGCTCTGCCACTTGCCTGCTGTGTGACATTGGGCAATTCAATTTACTTCTTTGGGCCTCGGTTACCTCATCTGTAAAATGGGGATTGAGACTGTGAGCCCCACGTGGGACAGGCACTGTGTCCAACCCAATTTGTCTGTATCTATCCCATGCTTAAGAACAGTGCCTGGCACATAGTAAGTGCTTAAATACCATAATTATTAAGCACTTAGTACAGTGCTCTGCACATAGAAAGTGCTCAATATATGAATTATATATATCAATATATACGAATGATTTTCCTTATATAGTGGGTCAATTTAAAAAAGATAACTTTATTTAGCACATAATGACTTCAGTTAGCATGCAAAGGACAGGACCTATCATCTCATAGCAAATGCCTTTCAGGGTTAAAGTAACTGAGCAATTAGTTTGGAATCAAAATGTGTTGTCAGGGTTGGGAGAAAAGCATGTTAACACTTTGATTTCTATCAATTACCCCAAGTTATTTTACTACCACCACAGATTTTCATGATAAAGTTCCAATCAAAATTTTAATAATGACCAAAGCATTTGAGTCAGTTTTACCCTTTATTTCTCTTTTCTAGAGGCAGCTTTAGAAGTATCTTGAAGTTATTTTATTTCACAATATTCCAGCTGACTAAAGTTCTGATCTAAAACTAATATTTTAATAGGTCATCACTTTCGAGCTCCTTCTCCTGGGTCTATATTGGACCTGCTGTAAATTGGCTTTACTGTTCTTTAGAAAACTAATCATAATTCCAGTTACCTTAAGGATTTTATTATTTCTTTCTTGTTACAATCTTTCTTCATTTAAACCCTGCTATTAAACATTTGAGCAGTTGTTCTTACACATTCTATATTAAAAAGTGAATAGGATGATTAGAAGTGATCTAAAACAATAATGATAAAAAAATACATTTTTATAGCACTGACCTCTGAAGCAATTAAAGGGATGGGAATGTTTTCCCTCTTGGCTTTCTTCCTCCCAAATAGGAGATGATGGTGATACTCTGTCATGCAAAAATTGATTCAGATGAACTCGATGAGTACAAATTAGTAAAATGCTCAGACATATGGTTATTGGAGTGACAAAAGTATATCAGGTGCTATATATAAGGCACCTTCTAAATGCCAGATTTAAAGTACCGGTAGAGGAATGGGCACAGATGAATAGGGAGCTCTTAAGGAAGAATGTCAGATACTAACTGGATAAGAAAGGTATTGACAGTAGAATTATTGGAAAGAAGAGAGGCAGAGAGAAACAGAAAAGCTAGCCATGACAATCACAATTTTTAGAAAACTGTACACTGCCAGACTGGAGTGAACTTTGGGAAGGAGGTGATGTAGCTCACAAATGGTGGCCCTCAAAATAATATCCAGAAAGAAACAGGCCTGACTTATTTTCCATTTTCCCTGAAAATGGAGGGAGGCACACAAGCACTTTCAAAACCTGATCTCCAAGGATCAGGAGGAGAAAAAAAAATAGCAAAACAAAAAAAACCTTCAGTTTGCAAGGATTTGATTCAGAATGGCTTGCCACAGTTCTGAATTTGCAATTGCCCACTCATTTCATATTTTTCTCCCTTTCCCCTTTATACACAATTTCTATTTTCCATGTTTCCTTTAGTCCTCCCGCTTCCTCTATGCTCCATATTTGAGGGTCCTGATTTATCACTTTGAATGAAAGAATGAGTTAGGAAAACAATGCACAGCTTAAAGCAAAAAGGCTACAGGGATATTACTGCAGGCTGTCAGAAGCAAGAATAAAGAAGCAGCAAGATTACAAGTTCCCTCTAAAAGGGCAGAAGAGTGAAGTAACATTGCACTAAATGTTGCACCCTCAAATTCACATAGAAATAATACTCTTTCAACTCCATCATACTGATACCAATATCAGCAATTCCCTATCTTAGCACACTTCTGAACAGAGCCAGGCACTCCTATATATTTTTTAGTGACAACCTGCTATCTCCACAGCCATTTTCTGTCAAAATTGGCTATAGGAACAATGGCAATGTCCATCACATATATACTCTGTGAAAAAAGTCAAATGCAATAGCTATATGTATACGCTATATATTAATAGTTGGCCTCAGGGTTCAATTGTTAAAGTTCCCGGGTCACTGATGATACTGAATATTATGCTCTGACTGCTAGATCTGAAAGCTGCAAGAGGCATACTCTAGTAAAGTTTCACCTTAGTCACAATAGCAGCACTTATTGAGCATCCACTCGGTGTGGTACACTGCACCTTAGGCCCTTGGGAAGAACAGAATGACAAAGTGACATGTTCCCTGTCCACACAGAGCTTACTAACAGGGGAGACTGACAAAATAATTACAATGTTATGGAAATAAGTTGAGCAGTCATATGTACATGAGTGCTAAGAAGTGTGCAAAGTTCCTAAGTCCTAGAGTTGACTGAGGAGATATATCACAAGCTGCTGGGATTGAGCATCTACTTTTTGCAGAGCACTATACTAAACACTTGGGAGAGTACACTATAACTAAGTTAATAGACTGCCCACATTGAGCTTACAGTTTAGAGGGGCAGACAGACATTAATATCAATAACACATATGTACATAAGTGCTGTGGGGCTGAGGGGGTGAATAAATGGGGCAAATCCAAGTGCAAGAGCCAAGCAGGAAGGAGTGGAATAAGAGAAAAATGAGGGCTGAGTCAGGGAAGGACTCTTGGAGATGTGCTTTTAATAAGGTTTTAAAGGTGGGGACAGTGAATGTCTGTTGCATACACAGAGTGAGGGTGTTCCAGGCTAGAGGCAGGATGTGGGAAAGAAATTGGCAGCAAGATAGACAAGATGGAGGTACAGTGAGTAGGTTGGTAACAAAGGAGTGTAGTATACAGGCTAGGTTGTAGTAAGAAAGCAACAAGATGCAGCACATAGGGGCAAGGTGACTGCTTTAAAGCCAAAAGTAAGGAGTTTTTATTTGATGCAGAGGTGGACAGGCAACCACTGGGGGCGCTTGAGGAATGGGGAAACACAGTCTGAATGTTTTTGTAGAAAAATGATCTGGCAGCAGAGTGAAGTATGGACTGGGATTGGGGAGAGACAGGAGACAGGGAGGTCAGCAAGGAGGTTGATGTGGTAATCCAGGCAGGATAGGATAAATGCTTGGATTAACATGGTAGTTTGGATGGAGAGGACAGGGCAGATTTTAGTGATGTTGTGAAGGTTAAACCAACAGAATTTAGTTATGGATTGAGTATGTGGGTAGAATGAGTGAGAGAATACACCAAGTTCGGTTTTGGACATGTTAAGCTTGAGATGATAGCAGGACATCCAAATAGAGATGTCCTGAAGGCAGGCAGAAATGCAAGACTGCCAAGGAGAGAGATCAGGGCTGGAGATGTAGGAAGATTTGGAAATAAGCCACATAGAGATGGCAGTTGAAGATGACAATGAAGTTCTCCAAGGAAGTGGGTGTAGATAGAGAATAGAAGGGGATCCAGAATTGAGCCTTGAGGGGCCCCTACAATTAGAGGGTGGGAAGCAGAGGAAGAGTTCATGAAATGACTGAGAATGAGCAGCCAGAGATATGAGGAGAACAAGGAGAGAACAGTGACAGTGAAGTCAAAGTTGGAAAAAATTTCCAGGAAGAGGGGTTAGTCAACAGTGTAGAAGGCAACTGAAAGGTCAAGGAGGATCAGGATGGAGTAGAGGCCATTGTATTTGGCAAGAAGGTGATCACTGGTGACCTTTGAGAGGGCAGTTTCTGTGGAGTGTGGATTAGAGGGGGTCAAGAGAGAGAAAGTAAAGAGACAACTCACTCAAGGAGTTTAGAGAGAGGAATAGTAGAAGGAGATGGGGTGATAACTGGAGGGAGCCATGTGGTCAAGGAAGGTTTTTTGGTTTGTTTTCAGGATCGAGGAGGACATGAGCATGTATGAAGGCAGTAGGTGAAAGCTTGTCGGAGGAGGTTGAATGTGTAAACATCTTTGGTCTGTCTGTTGTGGGGAGGGAGCTGGGAATGGAAGCAGGAGAGTAAAACTCTTAGTTTACCCATTCAATGGATATTAAATTTATCCCCTTGAGACTAACTTCTCTTATTTTCTGTAGTCTAGACTTTACTTTGACTGTGTCTCATGTGGGACAGGGACTGTGTCTAACCTGATTAACTTGTATGTACCCCAGTGCTTAGTACAGTACTTGACATATAATAAGTGCTTAAATACAATGATATATCTGTTTATGTCACTGGCATTTTTTAAAATGGTATTGTTAAGTACTTACTACGTGCCAGCACTGTATTACATGCTGGGGGAGACTCAGGATCATCAGGTTGGACACAGTCCTTGTCCCACAGAGCGCCACCTTATTCCTATTTTACAGATGAGAACTGAGGCACAGAAAAGTTACTTGCCTAAGGCCACACATCAGATGAGTCGCAAAGCTATGATTAGAATACATGTCCTCTGAGTTCCTGGCCCATGTTCTTTCCACTAGGTCATACTGCATGTGTAATTATTCACCATTAGATTGCAAACTCGGGGGTAATCAACCCCTTGCCCATGTCTTGCCTCTGGCCTGGAATGCTCTCTCTCCTCAAATCCAAAAGATAATTACTCTCCCCCCCCCCCAAGTCTTACTGAAGGCACATCTCCAAGAGGCCTTCCCAGACTAAGCCCCACCTTTCCTCATCTCCCACTCCTTTCTGCGTCACCCTGATTTGCTCCCTTTGCTCTTCCCCCCTTTCAGCCGCACAGCACTTATGTACATATCTGTAATATTGTTTACTTGTATTGATGTCTGTCTCCCCTACTCTAAACTCTAACTCTGTTGTGGGCAGGGAATGTGACTATTTACTGCTGTTTTGTACCGTCCCAAGCACTTAGTACAGTGATCTGCACACTAAGTGCTTAATAAATACAACTGAATGAATGAAAAGTGATCTGGGCTGCAGAGTGGAGTATTTACCGGAGAGGGGAGAAATTAGAGGCAGGGAAGTCAGAGGACATGAATAGAATAGTTGAGTCAGGATATGACATGTGCTTAGACCAGTGTTGTGGCAGTTTAGAGAGGAAGGGATAGATTTACAAAATGTTACTGAGGAAAAACCAATAAGAGTTGGCAATAGGCTTGGTGTGGGGGGAGGGGGGAGAGGAGAGCAAGGGAAAGAGAGAGAGAGAAATGCAACTGAGAGAAGTACAAGCGAAAGAGAGAGGGGAGTGGGAGCACAAGCAAGAGTGTCAAAGTGTCAAGAATAATGCCAAGATTATGGGTTTGGGAAAAAGAATGATGATGCTGTCATCAACTGTAAAGGGAAACGTCTGTGGAGTTGAGGATTTGGGAGGAAAGATGAGGAGTTCAGTTTTGGACATATTGAGTTTAGAGATGCCAGCAAGTCCATCCATGTAAAGATAGTTCCAGAAGCAGGAGGAAGTGCAAAAAAATCTTAGAGATGGAGAGAAGAAAACTTTAGAGTCGCTCACATAGATATGATAGTTGAAGCCATATGAACTGATGAAATCCCAAAAAGAGTGTAAATTGAGAAGAGAAGGGGTCCCAGAACAGAACCTTAAATATCAACTACAGTTTGGAGGTGGGAAGCACAGGAAAAGCTAATGAAAAAGATTGAGACAGAATCATGAGAAATGATTCAGAAAAACTGGTTAGATGTCTATCTAAAAGGGAGTGAGTCTAAGGCAGCTGAAGTCAAGGAGGATTAGGATGGAGTAGAGTCTGTTAGACTGGGGAAGGAGGAGGTGATTGGTGACTTCAGAAAGAGTGGTCTCAGCAGAGAGGAGTAGATTGTAGCAAGTCAAGAAGGGAATCAATTGGAGGGGAGAAAGTGGAGGCATCAGGTGTTGACAACACAGGGAGTTTCAATAGGAATGGAAGGAGGGAGATGGGACAATAACTGGATGGTACAGGGGGTTTAGTGAAGTTTTTTGTTTTGTTTAAAAGGATAGGGTTGAGATTGACATGTTTGAAGGCAGAGAGCTAGTGACTGAAGATGGTAGCCAGGGAGGAAAGAAGAGTGGGTAACAGTGTTTTTGAGAAGGGAATTCATTCATTGGATTGTCTTTGAGTGCTTACTGTGTACTGTTTGGGAGAGTACAATACATCAATAAACAGATGCATTCCCTGCCCACAATGAGCTTACAGTCTAGATGAAGTCAGAGGTGCACAAGGAGGGGGTAGATTTTGAAAAAAACAAGACAGCACCCGTCTTTTGAGATGTCTAAGAAGAATGTGAATGTGGGGTTAAAGGGAGAGATTTTTGGATCTGAAGATTTGGAGAAGCAGCATTGCCTAGTGGATACAGCATGGGTCAGAAGGGCCTGGGTCAGAAGGGCCTGGGTCAGAAGGGCCTGGGTCAGAAGGGCCTGGGTCAGAAGGGCCTGGGTTATAATCCCAGCTCTGCCATATGTGTTTTGTGTGACCTTGGGCAAATTACTTCACTTCTCTATGCTTCAGTTGCCTCCTGTAAAATGGGGATTAATACCATGAGCCCCATGTGGGACAAGGACTGTGTCCAACCTGATTTGCTTGTATTCACCCCAGTGCTCACTATTGTGCCTGGCACATAAGTAAGTGCTTAACAAATACCACAACTATTATTATTAATTCACTCATTTCCTTTCTCTGCAGGTTTGTGGCTTCACCAGTCAAGTTTCACTCTGTATGTTACTTGTTCAAATTTTTTCACAATATAGTCTCCGTTTAAATTCCAATGAATTGGAGTCCAGAATAAAGACCTAACATTAGACCATCTTAATTTAATTTTTAAGCCTATTAGTAAATCTGTTCCATCCCTCTAAAAGCCTCTACCCATAAGCAATTTTTAGAATTGTCGGCAATAAAAACAAGCATGCCTAAACCTTTTCCTTCTGTTTCTCAAAGTCATCACCTAAAGGCTGTCTCAACACCTCTCCATCTCATTGTCTTTCATGTCCCACGTTACCAGCTATTGACTCTGCCTGTAGAGACCAGAATCCCATCCCCATCCTTTCTGTGGCTTCTGCTTCGTCAGAATCAGCAGTGCCTCTGCTCTACACTAACCCTTCAAATATTCTCCTACCCCCCCCACCCAAAATAATAAAAGAAATCATTAGCACCATCATTTCTTCCTTTCAGGTCAGAGGCATGAAGGTAGAGAGTCTACTCCTCTGTTTATACCAACAAAGCAATTAATACATTTCATGCAGAGAGCAAATAAAGTTGGTTTGTAACTAGCTTGAATACAGTTTTTCAAGCCCTGATTGGGCCTATTTTAAGCTACAGATGAATTAGTTTTTTTGATTTTAAGACTGTAGGATCTAGCCCTATGATTATACTTCTTTATTAAATGATGTATTCTTTGAAGCAGAAGGGAAAAGTCATCATCCTGAACTATGCAAAAAAAAAAGTCAACCCACTTCATATTGTGCAACCAGAAAGATGAAAAAATTCTGGCATTTTCTTGTTATATTAAAAATTGAATGAATAAAAAAGTTATGTTGGAAAATTACATTATGAGAGGGATGTTTAGCACACTAGCATTACAAAACACACTTTCAACCTCCCTGGACTAGAGGAATGATTAGTAACAATAGGGCAATAATAGGTAGTAATATGTGGAAAGGGTGCCATTTAAAAAGGAAATAACTAACTAGGTTCCATTATGGCAAGAAAAGCTGGAGGTGAGAGATGGCCACAAGGTGAACACACAAGTGAATAAGCTATTGAAACAGAACTTCAATAGGAAAGTCAAGATGTAATGCTTCCACTGAACTCTAGATGAGACCCTTGTTTGTGCTGCACACTAAAGGTCTAGAAACAAGAAGAGGTTAGGATCTAAGAATAAGTATTATTGACCTGGGGAAAATGGTTTAGGGATAGAAAGTATACTATGCAGAGGAGTCTGAGAAGCAGCATGGTCTAGCAGAGAGCACAGGCCTGAGAGTCAAAGGGACCTGGGTTCTAGTCCCTGTTCAGCCACTTGTCTGCTGTGTGACCTTGGGTACACTTCACTTGTGTGTCTCAGTTATCTCACCTGTAAAAAAAAAAAATGGGGATTAACATGGACTGTGTCCAACCTAATTAGCTTGTACCTACCTCAGTACTTAGAACAATGCCTGGCACATAGCATAATGGCACTTAAATGCCATTAAAAAAATACAAAACATTAAGTGAGATTAGGAATTAATCTTAATTGGATATAAGACATTTATATACTAGAATGGATTATTGGAGGAATTGAACTGTTTTCCCTTGCAATAATTTTGTGGTTTTTTTGGGGGGGGTGGTTGGGGGAGAGGGGGTTGAGGAGGCAATACCCTAAATACACAGTTGTGCCTAGAAATAGACTTATAAACTGTGTCCAAGCATAATCCCCTTTCCCCTGATTCCATGATTAATTTTTACATTGAAAATTGTCTGAAGGCTGGCTGACTTGTAGCCACCTATTCCTTTCCCTTATACAGTCTTTGAAATAATTGTACATATATTTTATCTGACTATACTCAATGGAAAAAAAATTAATTCCAATAAAACAATGTATTTGGAAAACCAATTTGAATCACTGAAGTTTTCTAATTCTCCTCAAGTCATAATTTTGGAACCTATTTCTCTCTTTTGGTGCCAACAATTCTATCATATTATTTTGAAGCCGAAGTGACAGTGAATCAAGTCACTGGCCTATAGAGAAAAAGTTAGGCAGGGAAAATAGGTAACAGAGGTAGATGAAAGTAGATTTGGTTGTTTTTATTTAAAACAGTGATAAGTGATCTGTTCCAATAACTAGTGTGCTAAACCTGATGGTGTTAAGTTATATTCAACATCAGAGTTAAGTATTGGTGGAAAAACACTGGTGTAATTATTAAAAAGCAGTTGCAATATTTTGCAACGAATACTATTTTCAGACTTAAATACAAATATTATTTTACAGAAATAGCTGTTAAATCAGAGCCAATCCATCAGGTTAGCCCAGCTCCCAGTTGTTCAGCCAGGTACCAATGAAGGAGACAGAAGGAGAGAGGGAAGGTGTTAACTAAATGGTGCAATGGGGTTTAGAGGTACTCAAGAAAGGAAAACTTGCACTCTTTCTCCATGCCTGCACATTTCCAACTCAGCCTCCTCTCCACCTCCCAGCCACTGTAGGTCACAGATGAGAGGCAAAGATGACAGGAGAGGGAGGGTGGGGTTGCACTAACAATGGGGACTTGAACTCACGGTCATTTTTGGTGCCCCTCTCCTGCTACGTCTTCACCCATTTAGAAAAAAGCAACCTTGCCACAGGCTATTGAAGACCTTTTTTAATCTAAGTGAAAACAATGTACAGAGACAGTGATATTAACCAAGTCTGAGGGAACTTCAATTAGCTCCAGTGATAGTCTAACTTCTGTTCAAGCTAATTACAGTCCAGACTATGCTCTTTCCCTTCTTTCTCTTTTATCACCACAAATTATGATTGAGTGTGCAATGGCAGGAGCACTTTACAAGACTGTTCAAGTGGGAAGAACAAGATCCTACAAGAATTATGAGATTTGGCACTTGGATATTCTTTCATTCAAGTCACATCTGCTCCCTCTGCTTTTTTGCATGGATGGAGTTTATCAGATTGGTTCAGTCAGGTGCGACAAGAGACTGCTTCAGAAAAATCAATGACCACCCCCTTTGACTGGCCTCCAATGAAGCTGACAGTTGAAATTATCACTAACATATTGGCATTTTCATACTCTCTCTCTTTCCCCCTCTCTGTCTCTCTCTCAAACACACACATACACAGTAAAAGCAGCCCTGTTTTTGGCCCAGGGGAAAGAACACTGCTCTGTAGTAGGGAAACTTGGATTCTAAATCGCTGTTCTTTCTGCTGGGGTTATGCCAACAGCAGTGAAGGTTTCTGACTGAAGAACCACTTAGAATCGAGGTGGACAGGTCCAACAGAAATCCTGAAAAACAGCTGGTCAGTGTGGGTAGCAAAGACCACAGCAAACACCCAGACAACTGCCTTTTGGGCCATGGCATTACTATACACTTTTGGTACTAGGCAGGGATCACTTTCAATCAATGGTATTTACTGAGCATTCACTGTGTGTAGAGCACTATATTAAGAACTTGGGAAGTACAACTGAGTTGGTAAACACATTCCCTGACTAAAAGGATCTTACAGTTGAGAGGGCGTGAGACTGAAACTATTTTACAGAAAGGGGAAATGGTAGAGTACAAGTACAACATAGGTGTTGCGGGGCAGGGTGAGTATCAAAGTGCCTAAAGGATACATACTCCAGTGCATAGGCGATACAGAGGGGAGGGAGGCTTGGATGGGGAAAAATGAGGGATTAGTCAGGGAAGGCTTTCTGGAGGAACTGTGAATTTACTCAATTGTATTTGAGTGCTTACTATGTACAGAGCACTGTACTAAATACTTGGGAGAATACAATAGACATTCCCTGCCCCTAATGAGTTTACAGTCTAGAGAGAGACAGACATTGATATAAATTACAGATATATACACAAGTGCTGTGGGACTGGGTTGGGGGAGGAGGGGTGGTGAATCAAGGGAGCCAGTCAGGGCAACACCGAAGGCAGTTGAGGAAAAGGAAAAAAGAGGGCTTAGTCAGGGAAGACCACTTGGAGATGTGCTTTCATTACAGCTTTGAAGGTGGAGGAAGAGTAATTGTCAGCTAGGAGGAGGGAGAGCATTCCAAGCCAGAAGCAGGAAGTGGGCAAATTTAGTAGGACTTGAAGCTAGAGAGAGAGGTCAGATTGGAGGGGGTGAGGGAATTCTGAGCCGGAGGGAGGATGTGGGTAGGGGATTGGTGGCAAGACAGATGAGATTTAAGTACAGGGAATGGGGTAGTAGTAAGAGATTAGTAAAGTAAGGTAGGAAGGGGTAGAGCTGAATGACTAGAAGTGGGTCCTGAACCCCCACCCCAAACGACAACAAAACAAAACTTCATTTGTACTGGGCAATATGCAACAATTCTATTGCTTATTCTGTGCCCCAGCATGACTGGCATGATGGAGAATTAGAGTGGCACTGCACAGATCAATATCCCTGTAATCAATTATTTCATGCAGGGTCTCAGTACTGAAGTCTCAGGACAAAGGCTTTAATCCATTATTCCTTATGGAAGATTCCACACTTAAGTTAGAGCATTTATCCAGCAATGCTTAACAAATCATTGATGTCATGCTAAGGATTTTACAATACAAATGTTGCAACACTAGGAAGTATTGCGTGTCATCACTGACTAATGCTTTGCATCAATTTTGAAAAAGGATTTTCAGTTTTGTTTTAAGAACCTATACTCCTGAGGTCTCCAAGTTCACCTGAAGTTCTCTCCCCAGCCTCACAGCCAGCCCTCTCTCACACTTCCCCCCAACTGCACACCACTGCTTACTAGCTATGTGGCTACTACTGGAACAATTTCTTGCTGTACTGTGCTCCAGACAGAGCCAGGAACTCCAGAAGAGCTGGTAACAGAAAGTTTCTCTTACCTGATCCCACAGCTGTTATTCCACTTCTTTCTGGGAGAAGCAGTGTGGCCTAGTGGAAAAAATACAGGCCTGGGAATCAGTGGACCTTCAATCTAGTTCTGGCTCTGCCACTTACCTGCTGCATGACCTTGGGCAAGTCACTTCAGTGTGCCTCAGCCACCTCATCTGTCAAATGGGGATTAAGACTGTGAGCCTCATGTGGGACTGGATTAGCTTGTACCTACCCTAGTGTTTAGTACAGTGCCTGTAAATGCTTAACAAATACCATTAAAAAAATTTTATTGTCAGGGAACCCAACAAGAAGCAGTGGCAGGAGTTGCTGCCATTCTAATGGCTGAACCCCCTAAAATACTTTCAAGTTCTCCAACGAGGGATACCTTTGGTAGATCTCGGAGTTAAGAATGGACTGTTCTAGGGCAATCAGTCTTTAAGGTGTACTAACCCAACATCAAGCATTCTCCCCCCCTCCCCAAAATATAAAGGGCACTTACTCCATCATGGCAATTGCTCCCTTCACCAGGTTTTAGTGGCAAGAGTATTATTTTCATCTCCACAGAGTTAACCCTGGACTATGACAACCAGTGGCATATTTTGCTGTGCCAAAGACCAGGAAAGTGCTTCCAACCCTTACCTTGCTGTTGGCATAAATGATGTCTGGTTGGGAGGATGTGTTCCTTCTCTACTTAAAAGACAGTAGGTGGGAGCCAGTACGTGCACAGCATGGCAGCTCAGCTTCATATCCAAGGGTGCCTTAACCACAGCACACTCCAAGCACCTCTAGACTGTCAACCAGTTGTGGGCTGGGAACCTGTCTACAACTCTGTTGTACTCTCTAAAGCACTTAGTGGAGTGTACTGAACACAGTAAGAGCTCAGTAAAAACCATTGATTAACTCAGTAGATTGTCTTGGATCCTCTGTACATGCATCCCACCCAAGCCCCAAAGTGGCCCTGAGCACAGACCAAGTCCCAGCAGTGTCTCAAGCTCTCATACAAGGCCCAAGCCAGCTAGATGTTCCAGGCTCAGATGACCTGAGCCAAATACCACTGTTTGGGAGGGCAACAGGAATAGGATCCAGTCAAGAATATAGGGGTCTTAGGCTACAATTTGAAGGGCTCTGGACTGCATGAATAGTGAGTTTGTGTGTATTTGATGGTCCTGATAGGCTCATTTGCCCTCCATCATGAACCCTGCGCTAAACAGAAAACCCTCAGGATGTCCTAGCCTTATTTGGAGGAAAACAAAAAAACATACAAAAATATAAAATACAAATCAAAACAAAAAAATTCAAACCAAAATACAAAAACAAAACACATAATTGGTCAGCAAATCACAGTTTGCTAATACCCAAGGAGTCATGACAGATTTTATAATGGTATTGGTGATAAATACGGGTGATAAATTGGGGAAGCAGCGTGGCGCAGTGGAAAGAGCACGGTCTTTGGAGTCAGGGCTCATGAGTTCAAATCCCAGCTCTGCCACTTGTCAGCTGTGTGACTGTGGGCAAGTCACTTCACTTCTCTGTGCCTCAGTTCCCTCATCTGTAAAATGGGGATTAAGACTGTGAGCCCCACATGGGACAACCTGATTCCCCTGTGTCTACCCCAGCGCTTAGAACAGTGCTCTGCACATAGTAAGCGCTTAACAAATACCAACATTATTATTATTATTAAATACTACTGAAAATAATAGGTTTATAGGAGCCATTAAAACAGATCACTCCTTTCATTTACTACCTTTTTAATCATTCATTTTTATAAGTCAGAGGTCATGGGTTCGAATTCTGGCTCTGCCCCATCAGCTATGTGACTGTGGGCGAGCCACTTCACTTCTCTGTGCCTCAGTTACCTCATCTGTAAAATGGGGATTAACTGTGAGCCTCACATGGGACAACCTGATTATCCTGTATCTCCCCCAGCACTTAGAACAGTGCTCTGCACATAGTAAGTGCTTAACAAATACCAACATTATTATAAGCTCTTATCCTCAAAGTATATTTTAGTGTTTTCTCTATTAGAAAGCCCCATTTCCCATTCCCTAGAAGCTCCCACTGCCATTTTCTTCTCTTTTCCCCAGCCTCCTTCCCACACCCCTGGACCCTGAGCAGCTTGTTTAAAAATCCAGGTGCTCACAATGAAATCAGCACCTATGACAAGATCTAGCAAACTAAGGAATATCATATCAAATGCAAGTTAGACACTATGGAGCCAGAGCAATGTTTGAGGGGAAAAAAAAAAAGAGTTGAAACTGTTCATTATGAAGTTGGGAATCACACCAGTAAGTCTACTGGGGGGGGGGGCGGTGGGGGAGAAGAGACTTTACTGTAATGGTTTGCCCAATAAACTTGTTTGATGATTACACTTTTGCTTTTCCAAATTAAGTATTGAATTAATAATCATAAGTTTATTTGATCACTAATCCCCTTGAAAAAGATAATCACTTAGTACTGAGAAAGGTGCTGGGACACAGACAACTACTAAAATGGCAATCTCTTCTAGCGACTGACATGTCTCCTCCCAACCTGGAAAGCATAATAGCATAGTGAGTATGAGGGAAGCTCAGTAGGTTGAGAAAGGGAAGTTCCACAAACTTTACCAGCCTTCTGCTTCTTGCCTCCACTCCCAGCTGGAGCTGTTCAGAACTCCTTATTGGCATAGGGACTCCTGATTTGCAGCAAGCCTCCTTGGTACCCCTTGTGGGCTACAAGAATCCCAGAACCTAAAATGAAAAACTTATGGTTCTACATGCAGAGGTTGGGGCTGAGCCCTAACAAGTCCTGGCCACATTAAACACTGCACCTGTTAAATGAAATAGCAGTACAACTTAGAGCATAACACTGGCTATTACAAGGCATGTGTATATCACACAGAGAAAGATGTGTTTGCACAGGTGAGATAATCATACCCCTGATCCAGATGCTGGTCATTCTAGCTAGCTACTTATCAGGCTTTCCCACCTCCAGTCCATACTTCACCCTACTGCCTAGAATACTGTAGAATAATGCCCTTCTGCACCTTTTCCTCCACTCCTCAAAGTCTCCAATATCTATTCCTCTCTGGACCAAGTAGAAGCTCCTGACAACTGATTAAGACAGATCCTCTGACTCCCATGCCCATGCTCTTTCCATTAGGTCACACTGCTCCCCTGCAACATACTTGTAGTCTTGTGTTCAACACGGACATGAGAATACTGTTAGATGGGTGTGAAAAGACATGTACATTAGAGGCACAGGGAAAACATATACTCAACACACATACAAAGGTTAACACAGATACTTTCAGTGTCAGAATAGCAGCCAGATAAAGGTAAGTGAAACCAATTGTGCAGCTGCTGCTACCCTAAGGGTCACTGTTGGCTGTCCAGAATTCCTCAAGAGGCCAGAGAAGGTGGGAAATCTAGGCAACGAGTGATAATGGCTGTGGTGGGTAGCTCATTACAGAGCAGAGGAAAAGTGGCAATCAGCTGCAGTCACTGTCACAGTGGCTAGTTGCCCAGATTTCCCCATCTCAACTAACTCTTAGAGGATTCACTCTGATAATCAGTGACAGCCATGGTAGCAGTACCCAACTGTTGTTTCCTAAGCCTTCTGCCACTAATGCTTTGCTTACTGTCAGTATGGACAAGGGTGATTCTGTGTATGGACCCAAAGATGGTGGGGAAGAGAGCATGTGTGTCTGGGGCAGTGGTGGCTCCTTGGTGGACCAAAAAGCGGTGGGAGGAGGAGGGCGGTCATAGCAAGATGGATTTAGTTTATCCCATTCCTCTGGGAGTTGGAGCTGGGACAAGGATGAAGAAAGAAGATGTTGACTTCTAAGACAATGTGCTTAGTGAGGCTGTCCAGATGGGGACATTTCCAAATCAATATGATTTTAATGCAAAATTAATAAAATCTAGTTGAATTTTCAGGGGAATAAGGAGATAAATTAGGCCAAATTTTTGCTTTAAATGCAATTTCAGTATTAAAGTGTCATTTTCCCCCCCCCTTTATGATTGCTGTCAGAATAATCACAGCAATAATCTTGTTGATTTAATGCTTTGTCTACCTTTTTTTAAAAAAAAAAAAAAGCAAACCCCACAACACATACACTAGATTTTGTAACTCTACCATCCAAAGGATAAAGCCAAGTGAAATGGACATTGAGGTAAGCTATTGGAAAAGGGGGGGGGGGGGGGAGAAATCTTTTGCCTTGAGTTACCCGGGTTGCTCATCTACATTGCCCAAATTAGATGAATGCTCTCCTTCATTTTACTTAAAATTTGTGACAGGCTCTTGAAGACCGGCGGGGGGGGGGGGGGGGGGGGGGTGGTGGCAGGGAAGGACTAGAAGCCAGTGAGATCAGAAGTCTGTTAAAAATCTAGTTTCTGACTTTTTAAAGTCCCATCTAAAAACAGTTACATTTATTTACTTTTGGTCAGTGGATAGTAATTTCACTACCCATAAAAACCCCCGGAAAATAAAAATAGTGCTTTCATGATATGATCAGATCTCTGTGGTAATGACACTTAAAGAGGGTGGGGAAGGAAAAAAAAGTCACCTACAATTTAAGCCTCAGGAATTCATTTACGTATATAAATGTTTAAGTTATCACAAGAATTTCTAAGCTTAAGAAAAAATTATTTCAAGCAATCACTGCCTGCTGACTTAAATAGCATATAGATCTTGACTGTAACTATTTGTAATGAAATGAAACCAGGAACTCTTTTTTTTTTTTTAACCCTCAATTACATGTCTAAAAAATTAAACAGAAGACAGGGAGTTTCCTTCTGAGACAACAATCAAAAGACTAAGAAAATGAAACTTTTACACTTCAGAAGAAATGCAAATGGCTATGTCCACGCCTGAGAATTCTCTTTAAGGAAAAAAACCCTAATATTTTAGAATTCCAGTGAAAGATTAAGGTTTCTTATTTTTAGACACAGATATGAAGACTACACAAAGCTAAATCACGGCCACACCCTACACAGGCTACTCATAACTTTCTTGCTGATAAGGATTAAAAATAAATCTGCAATTGAAGGTTTCAGGATTTATTTTTCATCATAATATTGTTCAAGTGCATTCCATCTACATTACCAAATAAAGTACTTGAGTAGTGTCTTCAAATAATATCATGAATAAGTGATAACTCCCTCCTGACTAAGGAATACAAGACACCATATGGATTCTTCTGGACTTATTAGACTTAAGCACTGATGTCTTTCAGTTTGGCATTCTTTTTTTTGCATGATTTTCCCTTCACCTGGGAGCAGTTTGCCACCACAGTTCTAATCCTAAGGAATGAGATAGTAGGCTGTTTGGTGATTTATAACGTCTAAAAATGTCCTGTAATGTAGACAACCAAGTCTGAGACTCTTGAGAGTACAACGAAGGATCCACCCCCACTCCCTTAAATGGCCATTTTTGTGCCAGTTCAGAAGATTGTCGAATTCACCAATACCTGAAAAGTTTGCAAACACCGCGTGAAAGATAAGTACAATTGGTGTTTTACAAGTACTAACAGATCACCGGAATGTTTGGGATTATCCCACCCGGGAATCAGATATTATACACAAAGGAGACCTCCTACTCCTTCCCCAACCAACACTGACATTGGAAATTAACCCGAGGTTTTAGCCCTATTCAACGCATGACCAGAGATAGGTCAGATGATTAATTAAGAGCATTGTGCTGGGGAACCTAACAGAGAAACGTTCCTAAATAACAATCGCAAATAAACATGGCAATCTTAAGGGGAATGATTCCACGGGGCACCTTCTCACCTAATCCAAGTGTAAAGTCAAATGCTTAAGGAAAAGGTGTCCAGATCCCCGAATATGAAAGTGTCAGTATTCAACACACCTATTAATTCATTAAATCGTATTTATTGAGCGCTTACTGTGTGCAAATCACTGTACTAAGCGCTTGGGAGAGTACAATAATAACAGACACATTCCTGCCCATAACGAGCTCACAGTCTAGAGGGGGAGATAAGCTCCGGGCCCCAATTTTTCTTAACTCTGGGAATTTCTCCTGTCCCCACAATGTATTTTGAGAAGGATCTCCTTATAGATGTTTCTGGGATACATCAGTCCTTCACAACCACTCCCCGATCTCGCCTCCCCCACCCCCCGCCCCGCAGCCTCGCACCCCCAACCCGAGAGAACAAAAAGCACATGTTTCCCAGGGGGTGCATTAGTAAACCAAAGCGTAAAACGCCTGTAAACCACCAAACTTCCTATCTACCCACCATCAAGTCATAACCCCCCGTGCCAACGGGAGAAGCGGCGCGCAGGGCGATTCCACGAGCGTTTCTGAGCCGATGGCCAGAGGAGCCGCCTGCTGAGAAAGGGGCTCAGAGGCGAGGGCCGGGCGAGAAGAAAGAATATTTCCTTGTCTGATCGAGGGGCAGAAAAGACCCTCCGAGAGCACCCCCGGAAAGGCGGATGCCTGGCGCCTGCGGGATGCCCAGAAAACCCCAGGGCGGGGCGACTGTGCCCCTGACAATGGCTAATTGCGGAGGGCGCCCTGCGCCCGGGCCGCGCCGCACCGCCGCCGACTTCTCCTGCCCAAACCATCACTTGGAAGGAAAAAACATTTCCTCCAAACCCCTTCCATACCTGTTCTTCCGCCTCTCGCTCTCCCTCCAGCTCTGTCCGGCTCTACTTATTGTCTCGCATCGGCACAGGACGCCACCGGCGCTCTCCCCAACAACTCCTCTCTCTGCAATCCCTTCTCTGTCTGGCGGTTGGCTAGCCAGCTAACTAGCTCCCTTCCTCCTCGAAGTCCGGCTCACTATGTACATTCTGCTCGATTCCGGGAGAAAGAAAATCCTTCTCTAGCTCCCGGCCTCGCTGCACATCCCAGCTCCACCGGCGTCCTCCCTTTGATCCAGCTGAGCGCACTTTATTGCTTCCCTCCACCTCCCCTTTCCTCCCCTGTCCCTCCCTCCCTCTCTCCTCCCCTTCCTTCCCTCTCTCTCCCTCCTCCCTGCGGCCGCTGTCTGAGATTTGGCTGATGCGCTGATCTGGTCTAGTTCTGTTATCGGGAAGGGAGGGCTCTAGCGGAGGAGAGAGGCTCCCGCACAACTCTGCTAGGGCTCACGTGGATTAGGGCCACTCCTGCGGTACGGATTGCCTCGGGTGCGGGAGTCACCCCCTCTCTCCCCCCCCCCCCCCAGGTCAAAGGGACCAGGACCGGGATGGTCTCGGATGACAAAATGACACCTCAAATTTCCTAGTCTAGTCCATCGCACTTTGGGCAGCAGTGATTGCCCGCTTGGCCATCCCGTCCCTTGGACTGAGCTAGAGTTTGTGGGGGTTTTTTAAATGTTCTGAAAACGCCAGCCCATCCAACAACACTGAAAGAGCTGGGCCCCCCTACAGTGGGGGTCCAGTGACTCCCAATGTTGGATGATTTTAGTTGTCTGTAGACTGATGTCACCCTGCTTTCTGATCCCCTCTCTCTGGCTTGGGGAATTTCAGGTAAAGAAGGTCTGGGGGGTGGCGGTTCAGTAGTTATAAACCACAGGTGTGTGGAAAATTTATTTTAATGTTTCTCTCTGGGAATGGATCATCTCCTTTCTCCATCCCATCTCTCTGGGCAGATATGAACTTCTAATTTGACTATTCCAGACTCTAAGAATCCTCACTCACTCACTCCCTACCCCGGCTTTGGGGGTTGAGCCTCTGGCTCACAGGAACAGGAGACATGAACCTGGTTAGCCTCCCTGTCCTCACCACCCTCGCCTATTTCCAAATAGTGAAAGTCCATTCTAATAGTCATCAGTGTGGTAACTAACTACCAAATCTAGGAACATAATCAAATGCTGACCAAGTAACCAAATACGTGTATGGCTGGGATTCCTCAGTTAAGACTTGCTGAGTTCAGTTGCAAAATCTGAGCAGAGATACAGAGCAGTCTTTCCCCATCCCTGTATGCTGGCAAATATGAATACTTTCAGAGTATATATACTACTAATTGATTCATCTTTTGAGCAGAAATGTAAGGAAAGAATTGAAGTTTTTTTTTTTTGGTTTGGTAACACATTACTAGTCAGCCCAGAGAAGTTGCCTCTGCCCCTCCTGGTATTTATAGAATAATAATATTATGATATTTGTTAAGCATTTACTGTCTCAAAAACCTTTCTAAGAGCTGGGGTAGATATAAATGAATCAGGACAGACATAGTCCCTGTTCTCCGTGGGTCTCACAGTCTAAGTAGGATGCAGAACAGGTATTGAATCCCCATTTTACAATTGAGGAAACTGAAGCCCAGAGAAGTTAAGTGACTTGCTCAAGGTCACACAGCAGGTAAGTGGCAGAGCTAGGATTAGAATCATTTCCTGACTCCCAGGCCTGTACTCTTTCCACTAGCCCACACTGCTTCCCATGACATTTATCAGATGGGCTGAGGTAATAACAAGCTGGAACATGATTTTGGCAAAACAATAAATGCTGGAGCAGCCATTCTGGTATGAATTATTTCCAAGTAGAAGCTTTTTTTCCCTCTGTCACCAAGCCTCCCCCTGCCACAGCTCTGGTAAGCAGCCTGGCCTAGTGGAAAAAGCACGGGCCTGGAAGTCAGAGAACCTGGGTTCTAATCCCTGTTCTGCCACTTGCTTGCTGTGGGACTTTTGGTAAGTCATTTAACTTCTCTATGCCTCAGTTTCCTCAACTGTAAAATGGGGATTCAATACCTGATCTCCCTCTTACTTAGACTGTGATCCCCATGTGGGACAGGGACTCTGTGTGACCTGATTAACTTGTATCTACCCCAGTGCTTAGAACTGTGCTTGACATATAGTAAGTGCTTAAGAAATACCATAAAAAAGGAGGGGACTGTCACATCTGATCCAGGAGTTGTTGGATCAGGATCTTTGGACAGTGGCAAGGCCTTAGGCCAAGGGGGTTTCCTGCAAAAATAAAAATGGAAGTAGGGGTGGTAGCTTCCAAGGCAGCGGCTGCAGGTGGGGCCAAGTACTGCAGCCATTCCCTAGCCCAGGCCCATATGAGTTGTGGGGGTGCCTCTTCACAGGGACCAAAGAGACTGAAGCAGCAGGAGCCCTGACCCCACTCTGGAGTTCTCTCCATACCCCATGTAGAGGCATGAGGGGCTCATCATGGGAACAGATGGAACTGCTGGTGGTTTACTGCCTGGAACACTGCAGCCTGGGTTCCAGGCACAGATAGCCCACTCCACTTCTTGGAGCCAGAAGGAGGCCAGGGGTGTAGCCAAGTTGCTGACTCTAGTACTAGAGGACATCTAGAAATCTGGGTTCTAGCCCAGTAAAGCCTTGGGGATCTGAACCTTGGAACTGGGTTGGAACTGAACCTTGAGACACAGAGAAACAGGGCTCAGATTTGGGCAGCATTTACCTGGCAGCTTTGGGGACATTGTTGAACATTACTCAAGAAACTCTAAGGTTATATGAAAGTTAAAGATTGCAGGAGCCGGCAGCAGCAAATAGTAAGAATGGACAGATAACCTTCTTGTCCCCTCTTCCCTAGGTTTCAGATAATGGAAACCATAGCAGCCCAGCTGGGCCTGGTTGACCTCTTCTAATTCCCATCAACTCTATTTTAAGCAGCCTGGCTTCCACAGAATGACCATTTAGTTTTGCTAGTAATCGGGGAATGGTGCCAGACGTATCAGCCTCCAGCTTCCGAGAACCTCTGAAGCAGATCTGCTGGGTTGGGTTGGCCTCCCCATCTGTTAGACACCTGCTGGTGAGTACTGCATGATACCCTGCATCCTGAAACCACCCACCCAACGGATTATCCAATATTTTGAGTTACCTTGGTGAGTGGGAGATCTGTGAGTTGAAGGCTTTCATTAGAGCTACATTTTTACTTGAATTATGCTTCACTCTTCATGTTAGCCAAATAATTCCTGCAAATTTACTGATGCTACCATGTCCTCCTCTCCTAATTGCCCTTTTCTGGGAGAGTTTTACCAAGGTAAAAGTGATACATTGAGCTCATCTATGTTGCCACCAACCCCTCACCCATGTCCTGCCCCTGGCCTGGAAAGCCCTCCCTCTCAAATCCTACAGACAACTACTCTCCCCCTCTTCAAAGCCTTATTGAAGGCACATCTCCTCCAGAAGGCCTTCCCTGACTAAGCCCTCCTTTCCTCTTCTCCCACTCCTTCTTGCATAGCCCTGACTTGTTCCCTTTATTCACCCCCCTTCCCAGCCCCACAGCACTTATGTATATATTTGTAACTTATTCACTTATATTAATGTCTGTCTCCCCTTCTAGACTGTAAGTTTGTTGTGGGTAGGGAATGTGTCTGTTTGTTATATTGTACTCTCCCAAATGCTTAGTACAGTGCTCTGCACAAAGTGAATGAATGAAGTAAAAGTGGTCTTTTAAAAATATTTTAGATCATCTCCTGATCTGCCGTCCCTTTAGAAACCATGCAAAACACCGGGATTTCCGGATGATAGCCATTATATCTTTAAATAATAACTGTATGAATCTACATAATAAAAAAATCAAAGGTGTTGATTGCTTTAGCAGTGATACTCTGTATAAGTGTGCCTGTGCATATAAACACATGATATAGCTATCCTGCATTTATAAAGCTGACTTTACATCTGGTAAAATGTCCATGTGTGGGGGCGTGACTAGGAAGTCTAATGTGCAATGAAAAATCGGTTCCACACTGGGTTTGAACAAAGATAGTCTTTTGTCATGCTGATGTGTTTGTATTTTAGAGTGCCTGGTGCTGTTTTCAAATCTGATTCTTGGTAGTATGATCTTCCAGAAACCTTAGCTAGTGGGGAGGGTCCTCCAATGTCAGATTAGTGGGCCTGCTGCCATTGTCTCCAACAATTCACTGCTCTGCTGTAATGCTTGAGGTTATGTTTCACTGGTTCCTTAAAATGTCTGTTCTATACTCCTTTCTTGCATTCACCCTATTTTGATTTTTTTTCATAGTGGCTGCTTGGATATCCTGCTGTCATCTAATCTCCTCAAATATCCCACCCAAAGAAGCTGTGTCACAATGAATGCTGCCTCCAGGCTGGTGAACTGACTGTTCCAGGACTTGAATGTTGGTGATCCCATCTTGCCAAATTACATTACTATAGCTTTGTATCCATATCCTTCCCTTGCCCTCTACAAAAAATATAGACTCGAGTCAAAGTCAACAGAGAGCTTTCTATAAGTAGGTTCTAAAGATGGGTAAAACTGAAGAAAATTAAATACTTTATTTTATTACTATATTATTATCCATTCAAAAAGTATAGTTAAAACAGTTTGGTATTGATAATGAAGAAGGAAGGATAACACTAGATTCTCCAACTTCTAGATTCTATATTGTGGGTGTATATACTCAGCTTCAATACTCAGGTCTATGAATGATTTTTTAATCTTATAATTTTATAAAGTATGATTTGATATAATATCTAAAATTAATCCTGCCTCTGCCTTTCTCTTAGATTTTGAGCACCGTATGAGATGGGGACTATTTCTAATCTGTTTATTCTGTATTTATCCTAGCATTTAGCAGTTAGTAATAATAATCATAATCACAATTATGGTCTTTGTTAAGTGCTTACTATGTGTCAAGCACTGTTCTAGGTGCTGGGGTAAATACTAGTTAATCAGGTTGGACAGTCTCTGTCCCATTAGGAGCTCACAGTCTTAATCCCCATTTCAAAGATGAGGGAACTGTGGCCCAGAGAAGTAAAGTGACTTGCCCAAGGTCACACAACAGACACACAGTTCTTGGCACATAGTAAACACTTAATAGATACCATCACTATTATTTATTATAATTAGCAAGGGTAATAACTTTAAATGATCCAGTAAACTTTTACTTATTTTTCCAGCAATGGATATATCTGCTCTTCTATTCTTATCTTCTTTATTAAGATCACCCTAATATTTAATTGGCCTTAATACTAATTATGGTATTTGTTGAGTGCTATGTGCAGGCACTGTACTAAGCACTGGGGTGGATACAAGCAAATCGGGTTGGACACAGTTCCTGTCCCACATGGGATTCAAAGACTCAATCCTCATTTTACAGATGAGGGAACTGAGGCACAGAGAGGTGAAGTGACTTGCCCAAGGTCATACAGCAGACAAGTGGTGGAGCCAGGATTAGAACCCATGACCTTCTAATTCCCACTTCTGTGCTCTATCCACTAAGCTTAGGATACTATGGCTTTATCCAAATTTCTTAATTACTTTTTTCTAATTTTTAGATGGCTTTTAATTAGGCTATTTCCAGTCCTGTTTTGCTATTTTATTGGACTGCAAACTTCTTGAGGGCAGGGATGATGTCTTCTACTTTTATTATATGATCCCAAGTGCTTAGGTCAGTTTTATACATAGAAGAAGAAGAGGAGGAGGAGGAGGAAGAAGAGAAGGCGGAGAATTCATTCAATTGTATTTATTGAGCACTTACTGTGTGCAAAGCACTGTATTAAGCGCTTGGGAGAGTACAGTACAACAATAAACAGACACATTCCTGACCCACAATGAGCTTACAGTCTAGAGGGTGAGGAGGAGGAAGAGGAAGACACAATAATCATAATAATGGTGATCACAGGCTTCTTGGTTCATCATTTAAAATAGATTATCATGGAGGCACAGAAGCCAAACTTTTTTACCACGTTTATAAATTCAGCATCCTCCGACCTAACCTAAGGCACACTCTCTCTTGTTACTTGGCTTTTAAATTTGTCCTACCACCTGTTTGTCACTGGAGTGTTTACCACAACAGAAAAGCTCAGAGCTGTAAGGATTCCCTGCTCAGTCCTGCATGGATGTGTCCAGTTCTCTAGCCACCACCTCTGGCCTGGAGTCTAAGGTGTAGCTTGGGTCCTTCAGGGTCGTCAGCACCAGTTGGTGTGAAAACTGAGACATCCCTTTGGCCTGAAATTGGCACCAGAGTACTCCAATCGGGGTATACACTGGTTGGTACATACTCTATAATGTTTCTGACAACATATAACCTAAATTAAATTTAGGCCAAAAGAGCCAAAATTTCAATTTTCAATTACTTTTATACTATTTACTTTGAAAAAATGATAAATAATACAAAATATCTTTAAAGGATTATGCTTTGCCATTCCTAACCACTTAGAGTTTCTGAGCTGCTCCACCACAGAAGCAGTCTGAAATAAAATAGAATAGGGAACAGATGTTAAAAAAAATTGTTTTATTTTTTATTTTTGATCCTAACCTTTTCAAGTCTCCAAAAGACTCAAAGCAGATGTCTGTGACCTAAATTTGTAAGTAAATTGTAAGTAAAGAAAAGATCACCCGAAAGTGTTTGGGGAAATCTGTGTTGTTTGTAGATTGATTGTGTCTCTTGGGTTCTTAAGTAACCCAATTATTTACAAACCATCTGGGATAGATCTGGGTTAAACTCATTTCTAAATGTCTGAAGAACGAAAATGCTTGCTCCTAAAGTAGTCATTTTCTAAGTTCAATGCTGGCCATGACATAGACTTCAAACACTAATGGTGGTGCCTCTGACTTGCCACAGGGAATCCTATTTATAATATCGAATTTTAGAAGGCATTTTCTATTCTTTCCAATTTCCCTGAAAATAAGTCAGTATTGCTGTCTCTTTAACACCCACTATATCCCCTCAGTCCCTCAAGTTCTAATCATCATTCTGTGGTTATTCTATCTGTCACTGCCATGACTCGGAAGCTGCTATTCCTGAATCTTACTTTACTGCTAGATGTGATGACTTCTTTAAAACCTAGTCCATCCAGCACCATTTTTGTCTTTCTTTTCTGTTTTGTGAGTTAAAAATACTAATGGAAAGTCAGTGGTCTTGCTTTGCACACTTGATTGCTTCATCAAGAAAGACTGAGGTTTCTGAAATGCCTAAAATGAACCTGTTGAGACTCCATTAGGCACTTTAGAGACCAACTTACGAAACTCTCCCATTTGGTACCTGAGCAAAACTCATCATGAGAACAAGGAAAAACCATAGATTGCTTAGCTTGAAGTGGATATGTAGTAAGTCCATAGCTGCCACCCCTTTGCATTTTAGAGAACAGGACATTATCATCTCCTGTAATTATCTTCCTGTTGCCCACAACAAGTTACGGGTATATTTAGGTTTTAAATCAGGCATGCCATGGCATAGTAATTTTTCTTTGTGGTTAATACTAAAAGAGAACTTTGGAGCAGAAGGTTTTCTCCAGAGTCTGGCCTGTCCCAAACTCCAGAATCCCTGGAATTTTCAGACTCAGGGTACTTGCCAAATTCATTCATTCATTCGTTTGTTCATTCATTCATACTTATTGAGTACCTACTGTGTGCAGAGCACTGTACTAAGTGCTTGGAAAGTACAATTCAGCAATAAAGAGAGACCATCCTTGCCCACACCGAGCTTATAGACTAGGGGAGGGAGACAGACATCAAAACAAGTAAATAGGCATCAATACATAGAATTATAGATATATACATAAGTTCTGTGGGGCAGGGAGAGGGGGAGAAAAGCAAAGGGAGTGAATCTGGGTGATACAGAAGAGGGGGGTGCTGAGGAAAAGGGGGACTTAGTCTGGGAAAGCCTCTTGGAGGAGGTGCACCTTCAGTAGGGCTTTGAAGTGGGGAAGAGTGATAGTTTGGCAGATTTGAGGAGGGAGGGCGTTTCAGGCCAGAGGTAGGATGTGGGCCAGGGGTCAATGGCGGGACAGGCTAGATCGAGGTACAGTGAGGTTAGCACTAGAGGAGTGGAGTGTGCGGGCTGGGATGTAGAAGGAAAGAAGGGAGATGAGGTAAGAAGGGGCAAGGTGATGGAGAGCTTTGAAGCCAAGAGGGAGGAGTTTTTGTTTGATAACAAAGGATGCAGAAGCTATGGCTTTGCTGGGCAAATGCCCAGTATGTGTCAAAAAACAACTCGTTCACCCCACACATCCGATCCGTTACCAAGACCTGCCGCTCTCACCTTTATAATATCGCCAAGATCCGCCCTTTCCTCTCCACCCAAACGGCTACCTTACTGCTACAGGCTCTCGTAATTCCCGGCTAGACTACTGTGTCAGCCTTCTCTCTGATCTCCCTTCCTCCTCTCTCGCCCCGCTCCAGTCTATTCTTCACTCTGCTGGCCGGCTCATCTTCCTGCAGAAATGTTCTGGGCATGTCACTCCCCTTCTTAAAAACCTCCAGTGGTTGCTTATCAACCTCCGCTCAAAACAAAAACTCCTCACTCTAGGCTTCGAGGCTCTCCATCACCTTGCCCCTTCTTACCTCTCCTCCCTTCTCTCTTTCTACTGCCCACCCCGCATGCTCCACTCCTCTGCTGCCCACCTCCTCACCATCCCTTGGTCTCACCTATCCCGGCGTCGACCCCAGGGCCACGTCCTCCCGCAGTCCTGGAATGCCCTCCCTCCTCACCTCCGACAATCTAATTCTCTTCCCCTCTTCAAATCCCTACTTAAAGCTCACCTCCTCCAAGAGGCCTTCCCAGACTGAGCTCCCCCCTTTTTCCCTCTGCTCCCTCTACCCCCCCCACCTCTCCGCAGCTAAACCCTCTTCTCCCCCCTTTCCCTCTCCTCCTCCCCCTCTCCCATCCCACCCCCTCAGCAAGGTACTCGCCTGCTCAACTGTATATATCCTCATCACCCTATTTATTTTGTTTAATGAGATGTACATCACCCTGATTCTATTTATTTGCCATTGTTTTTATGAGATGTTCTTCCCCTTGACTCTATTTATTGCCATTGTTCTTGTCTACCTGTCTCCCCCGATTAGACTGTAAGCCCATCAAAGGGCAGGGACTGTCTCTATCTGTTGCCGATTTGTACATTCCAAGCGCTTAGTACAGTGCTCTGCACATAGTAAGCGCTCAATAAATACTATTGAATGAATGAATGAACTCCTAGTGGTCCAAATGATGCCTATTGGCTTGATAGTTAACATCTTATTTTATTTATGTCATGTCAAGTATCCCTGCAAAACAGACAGAAAGAGGCAGCAGAATGTTCAGGAAGCATTCTCAATGTATGTTTAGTATTTAGGTCCGTGTGGGCTGGAAACATGTTCAATTAATCATATTTACTGAGCACTTACTGTGTGCAGAGCACTATACTAAGCACTTGAGAGAATACTATCTAACAGTATAACAGAGTTGGTAAACACATTCCCTGCCCACAACAAACATGTTCTGGAGTTGGGCAGACAATAATATGAATAAATTATGATGGATATATACATAAGTGCTGTGGGGCTGAGGGAGGGTGAATAAAGGGATCAAACTAGGATGATGCAGAAGGGAGTGGGAGAAGAGGAAATGAGGGCTTAGGGAAGGCCTCTTGGAGGAGATGTGCCTTCAAAAAGGCTTTGAAGGTGTCTACTAACTCTGTTATATTGTACTCTTCCAAACACTTAGTACAGTCAGCACACTGTAAATGCTCAATGAATACAATTGATTGACTGATTGATTGGGAGGGTGGCCAACCACAGATCATTTGATTTGGATGATTTGAGACCTGATAGAAGACAAACTTGATTTGGATGATTTGAGACCTGTTAGAAGGCAAAACTTTTTCTTTATTTTCAAGATATTTTGGCAGTTAAAAGCTGCTGAAAATGGGCTAAAAACGCTAACCTCATTTTTCACTCCCCCTCACTCCCCATGCCTCCTTGGAATGCAGCAATATAAGGTTGCACTGCTTCAGTGGAAAATTACTGGTCTACCTGGAGCACATTCTCTCTCTCTCCCTCTATGTTCTCCTGTCTGTTCTAGGCTGTAGGTTCCCCTAGGGATTCATGCATCATGATTCAGCGATCACCCCCGGCCCCACCAATGGGCTAGAGCACTCCTGGTGCCCTCCTCAGCATTTACCTGGCCCCCAGGAAAGCCAACTAGAGAGCTATGGAATGTGGGACAAAAAGCTAGCCCTCAAACCACTTTGATTCTTGGTCTCAAGTCTGCTGAGCAGAGGTTTGGATACCAAGTCTTTCTCTTCCACTCTTCCCCCAACTCCCCTAACTGGAAATGGTAGACAGAAACCTTAATTTTCCTTGGGAAACTTTGATTTTGGCTATTTGGCTATTTGGGGGTTTCTTGTTATTTTCTCTCATTATTGTTGGTTTTTTGACTTGGGGATTTAACATATTTTTCTTCCATCTGTGGGTTAAATAATTTCACTGCCTTGGGCAGGCAGTGTTAAAGATTAAAGGTGCTTAATCTTCACAAACTTGAAACCACTGTTGCCCCCAAATGGGGAAATAGTACTAGGCCATGATGGTTGAAAGCTGCTTCACAAACCTTTCTCACTATAATCCAGTCATAGGCAGATTGTTCAGCAACTGTAGAATCAATTTATATTTAGCTGCAAGAACTGAACATGCAAATCAAAATATCAATGGGAGAAACAATATTATGTGAAGACATGGGTATTAATAATAATAATAATAATGTTGGTATTTGTTAAGCGCTTACTATGTGCAGAGCACTGTTCTAAGCGCTGGAGGAGATACAGGGTCATCAGGTTGTCCCACGGGACGTTCACAGTCTGAGGCCCAGAGAAGTGAAGTGACTTGCCCAAAGTCACACAGCTGACAAGTGGCAGAGCCGGGATACGAACCCATGACCTCCGACTCCCAAGCCCGGGCTCTTTCCACTGAGCCACACTGCTTCGTATTGAGGTGGCCTGAAATTTCAAAACCTTGCAGGTTCCATTCTCTAGCTTATATCCTGGAAAACAGATATTGGTTTTGCTCATTTCTATAACTCCATCTCTTAGGGTTTAATCTACTTACTGAATTTTGTTTGCCTCCCCTTTAGGATGTATACTTCTTGAGGGCAGGAACCTTGTTTTGCTTGCTACCTTCTAGTCCCCACTATAGAGTACTGTTCTCTCCACTCAGCAGGAATGGATGATGAATGTTTTCCTACCTGGTCCTACTGGCATTTAAATTTCCCTATTTACACTTTCCTCACTTCATTCATCCATCCATGATTCTTTGAAGTCAATGGGAATTTTGCACACACAGATGAATAAGTGACAAAAAAAATTAGGGGAATCATTAGTTCAATGATAGCACTTCCCAGAAACAGGTAATTCATCACTTCATGATTTTGTCATCCAAATCCAACCCTGGCACCTCTTAAATTCCAGTTGGAGATATGCTCAATTCTGCCAGGATATGTGTTTCTACCTAAGCATTTTGGATAGAATATGATAGAAGTAGGCAACATTCTTCCACCATATGGATCTGTTTGTGCACATATGCATAGTATTGGACACGAGTTGTGAACAGTGCCAGTTTTCCTCATCACGGGGTTCTGCAAGAACACAGCTCCCACATTATAGGAGAATTGGGTGTCCATTGAAATACCACTCGTACAACTTTGTAACATACACCTCCCCCATTGAAGTTTATATATCCTACAAGTTTTACCTTTAGGCAAGTTCAGGAGGAGGTTACTCTGTATATCTGGTAGAAGCTTCAGGATACCTACTATTCCTTTTTTAATTAGTTCCTTTGAGCTCATTAATAATCTCTGAGCCTGCGCTTTGAACCCTGAACTTGTTCAACCATCACAAAAGACCATCTCCTGGGGCAGGATTTCCTAACTTCCTCAGTCATTCTTTTTATTTTGGTTTCTGAGCTGACTGCCAGGCAGTGGCTAAACCCCTCAGATTTAACTGGTAGTGGTAATTCTTAGTTTCTTCACTTTACAAATTCTGGCTACTGGTCTAAGAAAACAAAACAGATCTAGAAGGATTCACATTCAATCAGCTACAAATCATAACCTCAAATAATCCCTTCCTCTCTACTGGGATTTGGGATTTAGCTTTCCCTTGGCTAATAGGATAAACTGACCTTTCATGAAGGCACTCTGAGAGGCTATGTCAACTGAGGAAATTTTGATTTAACACCAGAATATCTGTACTATCTAGTAGGCATATGTTAATTCATATGTTAATCCTCAAGTTACATACAATAAGTACTTCCTACATAACAGCTAGGAAGTATATGTTCTGCCCCTAGGGAATTGCACATTATCATTCAGTTACATATCAGTAGAGATTGCTGTAATGTTTTTTGGGCTGATGCACAATTTCCTGAATCCAGACAATTGATATAGAGATAGTAGAGCAATAAGTGCATTTTGTCAGCAAGGACGTGAATTATCCAAATTTCATCACCACCAATGTCTCTTTTTTTGTATTCTATGCCCGCTGTGAGTATATCCCAGTTGATTTCCCCAGTTTACTTCTTGGTGTTATATATGATACATGGAAAGCAGTGTGGCCTAGTGGAAAGAGCATGGGCCTGGGAGTCAGAAGACCTAGCTTCTAATCTTGGCTCTGCAGTTGCCTTCTGTGTGATCTTGGGCAAGCCACTTAACTTCTCTGTGCTTCTGCTTCCTCAACTGTAAAATTGGGATTCAACTGTAAAATACCTGTTCTCCCTCCTACTTAGATATGGGACAGGGACTGCGTCTGACCTGATTAAGTTGTATCCACCCCAGCACTTAGAAAAGTGCTTGACACATAGTAAGCACCTAACAAATACCACAATAAATAAAAAATAAATATGCTTATTCCAATATTCTCGAGCATTTTCAGTACACTCTTGCCACTGCTTCGCTGCTTCCTTCTTTTCCCCTCATTAATTTGAAAGGTAATGAAAGGCCACTGTTCTTTTGCCATTGTTTTTTTCTTATCTTGTCTATTCCTTAAACATCTAACTTCCTCACCATTTCCCAAAATAATGGAAATCAACTTAGTTTTCTTCTTCAGCTGCTTCCTTATAGCTCATCTTAAAGCCTGTAAATTCCATCCTTATTTCCTTAGCATCTGTGCTACTAAAATTCAACATGACTACTTTCTACTGATCATAATGAGTCACAGGCATAGGGGATAGGTATTCTGCTTCACTGTAAAATGTTCAGGTTTTTTTTTTTAATCAGAGAAAGATAGTGGAAGAGTTTTATTTTTTTCTGACTTTTGGGGGGTTAAACAGCTGACTGACCTCACTAAAAGCCTTACCTCTTTGGATTCTTTGCTGGCAGTCTGCTTGGCAGATTAAGTGCTTGAAATAGAAGTAGTCTGCATATCTTTCTGAAAATAAATGAAAAAAAAACTTGATTATGAAGAAGTGTGGAACAGTCAAGCAGCGGATATTTGGGGGACGTTTCACTTTATTAACAGGCTGGTCCAGACAAATAATGTATATTAGGAACCAGGGAAATGAACTGAAGGGAAAGACAGAAGCAGATAACATGAAGTATTTCCAGGCCTTGAAGTACATTTCTGTATCCCCACACAGCTGGAATTGTAATCATTTATTCCTTTTGCTGTAACTGTGGAAAACTTTTGGATTTCTGATGAGCCCAACATTGGGCTTATAGGAGAGGAAAATATATTCAGTTAAACACCATTCAGAAACAAAGTGATTTGGTTGAAACATTGCCACCCAAATCTTCTGTTATAAACATTTTAAATCTATTTGAAAATCTTACTGTAATTATGAAGCATTCTGAGATTTATATCTAGCTGATCAGTAAATGACTACTTGTGAGAAGCAGCGTGGCTCAGTGGAAAGAGCACGGGCTTGGGAGTCAGGGCTCATGAGTTCGAATCCCAGCTCTGCCACTTGTCGGCTGTGTGACTGTGGGCAAGTCACTTAACTTCTCTGTGCCTCAGTTCCCTCATCTGTAAAATGGGGATTAAGACTGTGAGCCCCACGTGGGACAACCTGATTCCCCTATGTCTACCCCAGCGCTTAGAACAGTGCTTGGCACATAGTAAGCGCTTAACAAATACCAACATTATTATTATTATTATTACTATGTTCCAATCACTTTGAAGAAGAGATTACAGAAGAAAAGAAGAAAGAAGGAATTCTTGACCCTTTTCTAAAGTTCTAAGAAAGTAACTGATTGGGAGAATCTGTCATGTTGAGTCTTGTCCACTTTATTAATAGTTGATAAAAGCTAATGGCCATGTCTGCATTAGGTAAAACTAATGCTTTGGATTAAGCGGTGACTAATTCTTGTAGGATGTGACTTTTTAGGGAGGATATTCAAGTGGGTGTTGAGGAGAAGAGTTTTAAAAGATTTGTTGAAGGGAGGGAGTTCTATGGAGGGGGAAAGATTGAAGCAATGGATCAGAGACAAGACAGTCGTGCGTGAAGTACAAATCCAAGGTTAGCTTGGAAAGAGCATGAACTGGAATGTGGCAGGAAAAGAAAGACTGCAGAGAGGTAATAATAATAATAATTGTGGTATTTGTTAAGCATTTACTATGTGCCAGGCACTGTACTAAGTGCTGGGGTAGATACAAGCAAACCCGCTTAGATGCAGTCATTCATTCATTCATTTAATTGAATTTATTGTGCGCTTACTGTGTGCAGAGCATTGTACTAAGTGCTTGGAAAGTACAATTCAGCAGCACATAGAGACAATCCCTACCAAACAATGGGCTCACAGTCTAGAAGGGGGAAGACTGGTAACAAAACAAAATAAAACAAGTAGACAGGCATCAATAGCATCGATATAAATAAATAGAATTATAGCTATATACTAATACTTAATAAAATGAATAGAATAATAAATATGTACATATATACACAAGTGCTGTGGGGCGGGGAGGGGGTAGAGCAGAGGGAGGGAGTAGGGGTGATGGGGAGGGGAGTAGGAGCAGAGGAAAAGGGGGACTTAGTCTGGGAAGGCCTCTTGGAGGAGGTGAGCTTTCAGTACGGCTTCGAAGGGGGGAAGTATGCCAGTTTGGTGGATGTGAGGAAGGAAGACATTCCAGGCTGGAAGTAGGACATGGGCCAGGGGTCAACGGCGGGACAGGCGAGAACAAGGTACAGTGAGAAGGTTAGCACTAGAATAGTGGAGTGTGTGGGCTGGGATGTAGAAAGAGAGATGGGAGGTGAGGTAGGAGGGAGCAAGGTGATAGAGAGCTTTGAAGCCAATAGTGAGGAGTTCCCTGTCCCCGTCCCATGTGAGACTCACACTCTTAATCCCCATTTTCCAGATGAGGTAAGTGAGGTACAGAGAAGTGAAGTGACTTGCCCCAGGTCACATAATGGATAAGTGGCAGAGCTGGAATTAGAACTCAGCTCCTTCTGACTCCCAGGCCAGTGCTCTATCCACTAGACCACGCTGCTTCTCTGTAAGGTAAGAAACCAAGAGCTACTGGAGAATCTTAAAGCCAATGGCTTTTTCCTTTATTTGAAGAGAAATGGATTACTACTGAGGGTTTCTGAGGAGGGGAGGGGACTAAAGGGGTAGAATCTTGAAGCCAGGAGACTCTAGACTGTAAGGTCCTTGTGGGTAGGGACCCGTGACCCATTCCCGCTCACCTTATAAAAACTATCGCACCTTCCCTCCTCCCATCGACTTCCATCTTTAACCACTCACTCTCCAACAGCTTCTTGCCCTTTGCCATCAAAAATGCCCATGTCTCCCCCATCCTAAAAAAAACCCTCTCGAGCCCACTTCTCCTTCCAGTTATCGCCCAATCTCCCACCTACTCTTCCTTTCCAAACTCGTAGAGTGAGTCGTCTACACTCGCTGCCTCGAATTCCTCAACTTCAACTCTCTCCTGGATCCCCTCCAATCTGGCTTCCGTCCGCTCCACTCCACCGAAACTGCCCTCTCAAAGGTCACTAATGACCTCCTTCTTGCCAAATCCAATGGCTCCTACTCTATCCTAATCCTCCTCTATCTCTCAGCTGCCTTTTACAGTATCGACCATCCCCTCCTCCTCAACACGTTATCCAATCTTGGCTTCACGGACTCTGTCCTCTCCTGGTTCTCCTCTTATCTGTTTGGTCGTTCATTCTCGGTCTCTTTCGTGGGCTCCTCCTCCCCCTCCCATCCACTAACTGTAGGGGTTCCTCAAGAGTCAGTTCTTGGCCCTCTTCTGTTCTCCATCTATACTCACTCCCTTGGTGAACTTATTTGCTCCCACAGCTTCAACTATCATCTCTACACAGATGACACCCAAATCTACATCTACTCCCCTGTCCACTCTCCCTCCCTCCAGGCTGGTATCTCCTCCTGCCTTCAGGACATCTCCACCTGGATGTCTGCCCGCCACCTAAAACTCAACAGGTCCAAGACTTAGCTCCTTATCTTCCCTCCCAAACCCTGTCCTCTCCCTGACTTTCCCGTCACTGTGGGCGGCACTACCATCCTTCCCGTCTCACAGGCCCGCAACCTCAGTGTCGTCCTTGACTCAGCTCTCTCATTCACCCCACACATCCAATCCGTCACCAAGACCTGCTGGTCTCTCCTTTATATTATCGCCAAGATCTGCCCTTTCCTTTCCACCCAAATGGCTATCTTACTGGTAAAGGCTCTCACAATATCCCGGCTGGATTATTGTGTCAGCCTCCTCTCTGATCTCCCTTCCTCCTGTCTCTCACCACTCCAGTCTATTCTTCATTCCGCTGCCCGGATTAACTTTCTGCAGAAACGCTCAGGGTATGTCACTCCCCTCCTCAAAAACTTCCAGTGGTTGCCTATCAACCTTCGCACAAAACAAAAACTCCTCACTCTTGGCTTCAAAGCTCTCCATCACCTTGCCGCCTCCTACCTCACCTCCCTTCTCTCTTTCTACTGCCCACCCCGTACACTCCTCTCCTCTGCCGTTCACCTCCTCACGGTCCCCCGTTCACGCCTATCGCACCTTCGACCCCTGGCCCACGTCCTACCGTTGTCCTGGAATGCCCTCCTTCCTCACATCCACCAAACTAATTCTCTTCCCCTCTTCAAAACCCTACTGAGAGCTCACCTCCTCCAGAAGGCCTTCCCAGACTGAGCCCCCCTTTCCCTTTGCTCCTCCTCCCCTCCGCTCTTCCCCCTTACCCTTCCCTCAGCACTGTGCATATTTGTGTATATTATTTATTACTCTATTTATTTTGTTAATGATGTGTATATATTTATGATTCTATTTATCTTGATGATGTCTGCGCCAGACTACTTGTTTTGTTTTGTTCTGTTTTGCTTTGCTGTCCGCCTCCCCCGTTTAGACTATGAGCTCGTTATTGGGCAGGGATTGTCTCTATCTGTTGCTGAATTGTACATCCAAGTGCTTAGTACAGTGCTCTGCACATAGTAAGTGCTCAATAAATACTATTGAATGAATGACTACCAACTCTGCTGTACTGTACTCTCCCAAGTTCTTAATACAGTGCTCTGTATACAGTAAACAATAAATACTACTGATGGATTGATCATAAGGTGACTGTTACAATTTGGGAGGTGATGAGGATTTGAATCAGGGTATATTAGTAAGAGGTATTGGGGAGGAAGAGGCAGATATTTGAAATATTATGGCTGACGAAATGGAAGGATTTAGACACCTACTAAATGCATACTCAATTTCTTTCTTCCATCTCCCTTCTCTCCCTACTTCACCTCATCCCCCTGTATTTTAGCTAAGAATGGGCAGCCAGCAGAAGGTGAAACTTTCCTAACAGGGCCAATTGAGTTCAGTTCTGTGATGGCTCAACCCAGACTATGCAAAGTTATATGAGTTACTCTCCTTGCCCCACTGCTAGCTCACATAGGGTCTGGAATCTGTCATAAAAATTCTCATGAGGCAGTCAGAGTACAGGGCTGGGGGCAAAGAAGCACTATGGCCTAGTGGAAAGAGCACAGGCCTGGGAATCATAGGACCTGGGTTCTAATCCTGACTCTGCCACTTCCTAGCTGTGTGACCTTGGGCATGTCACCTAACTTCTCTGTGCCTCAGGTACATACCTTATATATCTGTAAGTTAAAAGAGTTCTCTTCCTCATTGGTTCAGGGTGAGTTTTATGTCCTAAATCAATAGTTGGGAACCACAAAAATATAGTTTCTGTCAGCCCAACATGTTGCATGTACGGTGTTAACAAAGAAAACTTCCAAATATATCGATTTTAAAGCTCATTATGGAGTTATTTATGTCATATAGCAACACTCACTATGTATATGTGCAACAGTACTGACTCCAAGCCTTTTCTGTTTTTGTCATTAAAAAGAGTATTTAAAAAATTACTTTTAAATTCTATTTGCCACTACACTTTGAGAATTGTTCTTTTTTAAGCTCAAGACACTATCTTCTTTCTAACTTAAATAAGCAGAGAACTGTCAGCATGAGGTCAAGCTAAAGAACAGTTGGATTCAAAAAGAGAGAGATGAAGTGGTTGTGATTATAACTGTATGTCATTTTGCTTTCCTCTTCAGTACATTAGTGGCAATTGAGTGCTGCCCTATTAGAAAAGAACAGCATCTCTGGCTGTGAACAATTTGGATACCTCCTATCCTTCCCTAAATAAAAGTTATTTGCAAATAGGCGCCCCCGATATTGGTCATTCACTTGCAGATGAGGCAGCGGTGACACCCTTGGGGTTTGAACATTACTCACCCCTAACTGGGAAGAAACCAGGAAAAGTGCCCTAAAAATTGCCTGCCTTACCAAACTCAAAATTGATCCACTAGGTGACCATGTCTACTGAACTTTTAATCTTACAGTTGGGGAAGGAGCATGGTCTAGTGGGTAGAGCGCGGGCCTGGGAATCAGAAGGTTATAGGTTCTAATCCTGGATCTGCCACTTGTCTGCTGTGTGAACTTGAGCAAATCACTTCACTTCTCTGGGCCTCAGTTCCCTCATTTGTAAAATGGGGATTTAATGCCTGTTCTCCTTCCTTTTTATACTGTGAGCCCTGTGTGGAACAGGAACTCTGTTATTATCTACCTCAGAGCTTAGAACAGTTCTTGGCATATTGTATGTGCTTAACAAATGTAATAATAATAATAATAATGATCTTACAGGGTAGATGGAGAGACAGGCATTAAAATAAATTACAGCTAGGGAAATGGCAGCATATGTGCTGTGGGTCTGGGGGTGGAGAATCATCTCTGTCAGTCACATTCCTGCTGGCACATGGAGTGTGATGAATAAGTAGGACAGAGGTGCAGTTCTTTGTGAAGGGAAAACAAGAGTTTTATGTACAAAACCCATTAGGATGCTCTAGAGAAGCAGTGTGGCCTACTGGAGAGAGCATGGCCTGGGAGTCAGAAGGATTATTGGTAGACACAGTCTTTGCCCACAGGTAGAAGAAGCACGGCATAGTGGATTGCTAAAATCCACCTTTTCCTGTCCATCCAAACTGTTACCACGTTAATACAATCACTCATCCTATCCCACATAGATTACTGTGTCAGCCTCCTTGCTGACCTCCCAACCTCCTGTCTCTCCCCACTCCAGTCCATACAGTCCCCAGATCATCTTTCTTCAAAAACATTCAGGACGTCACCCCCTCTCCTCAAAAATCTCCAGTTTTTTTCCATCCACCTCTGTATCAAACAAAACTCCTCGTTTTAAAGCAATCCATCACCTTCTTTTCTAGTGATAATAATAATAATGTTGGTATTTGTTAAGTGTTTACTATGTGCAGAGCACTGTTCTAAGCGCTGGGGTAGACACAGGGGAATCAGGTTGTCCCACGTGGGGCTCACAGTCTTAATCCCCATTTTACAGATGAGGGAACTGAGGCACAGTTCCCTCATAAGAACCCACATATATTCTTTGAAGTGGTAATGCTCATGTTTATTTTTAATTCATCCTCAGATTTTTCAGAAGAAAAATTGAGAGGTTATAAACCAATGAGTTCAATATATTTATAAAACGCCTGTATCCACATTTACTTCCCTACTCATGCTTCATTTGGGAATGAAAGTTTGTGTCGTTTTTATCCTTCACCAACAGTACCTTCGAAGTGAGATGAAGCTTTAATATTAATTAAAACAGTCTTAAAATTGAGAGGTTATAAACCAATGAGTTCAATATGATATTTATAAAACGCCTGTATCCACATTTACTTCCCTACTCATGCTTCATTTGGGAATGAAAGTTTGTGTTGTTTTTATCCTTCACCAACAGTACCTTCGAAGTGAGATGAAGCTTTAATGTTAATTAAAACAGTCACAGTCTTAATCCCCATTTTACAGATGAGGGAACTGAGGCACAGAGAAGTTAAGTGACTTGCCCACAGTCACTCAGCTGACAAGTGGCAGAGCTGGGATTCGAACTCATGAGCCCTGACTCCAAAGCCCGTGCTCTTTCCACTGAGCCACGCTGCTTCCCAAAACGTTTACTATGTGTAGAGCACTGTTCTAAGCTGGGGGAGATACAGGGTCATCAGGTGGTCCCACGTGGGGCTCACAGTCTACATCCCCATTTTACAGATGAGGGAACTGAGGCCCAGAGAAGTGAAGTGACTTGCCCACAGTCACACAGCTGACAAGTGGCAGAGCAGGGATTTGAACCCAGGACCCCTGACTCCCAAGCCAGAGTTCTTTCCACTGAGCCACGCACTGTGCCCCTATCTCCATTGTTCTTGTCTGTCTGTCTCCCCCGATTAGACTGTAAGCCCGTCAAACGGCAGGGACTGCCTCTATCTGTTGCCAACTTGTTCATTCCAAGCGCTTAGTACAGTGCTCTGCACATAGTAAGCGCTCAATAAATACTATTGAATGAATGAATGAATGAATGAATGAATGAATGAATATCTCGCCTGTCTCACTACCGACCTCTGGCCCACATCGTGCCTCTGGTCTGGGGCGTCCTCCCTCCTCAAATCCGATAGGCAATAACTCTCCCCCCCACCCCTTCAGAGCCTTATTGAAGGCCCATCTCTTCCAAAAGGCCTTCCCAGACTAAGCCCCACTTTTCCTCATCTCCCACTCCTTTCTGCGTCGGCCTGACTTGCTCCCTTTGCTGTTCCCCCACCCTTCCCAGCCCCACAGCACTTATGTATATATCTGTAATTTGTTTGTATTTATGTTTGTCTCCCACCCCTCTGGACTGTGAACTCATTGTGGGCAGGGAATGTCACTGTTTACTGTTGTATTGTACTTTCCCAAGCGCTTAGTACAGTGCTCTGCACACCATAAGTGCTTAATAAATACGATTGAATGAATGAATGAGCATAGGCAGGGAGTGAGAGGACCTGGGTTCTAAGCCCAGCTCCACCATTTGTCAGTTGTGTGGCTCTGGACAAGTCACTTCACTTCTCTGTGCCTCAGTTACCTCATCTGTCAAATGGGGATTGAGACTGTGAGCCCCATGTGGGACAGGGACTGTGCCCAACCTGATTTGCTTACATTCATTCAATTCATTAAATAGTATTTATTGAATGCTTACTATGTGCAGAGCACTGTACTAAGCACTTGGACTGTACAATTCGCCAACGGTTAGAGACAATCCCTGCCCAATGACAGGCTCACAGTCTAAAGGGGGAAGACAGGCAGCAAAGCAGAACAGAACAAAACAAAACAAGACAACATCATCAAGATAAATAGAATCAAGGAGATATACACCTCATTAACAAAATAAATAGGGCAATAAATAATATATACAAATGAGCACAGTGCTGAGGGGAGGGGAAGGGGAAGAGCAGAGGGTGGGAGGGGCAGCAGAAGGAAAGGGGGGGCTCAGTCTGGGAAGGCCTTCGGGAGGAGGTGAGCTCTCAGTAGGGCTTTGAAGAGGGGAAGAGAGTTAGTTTGGCAGATGTGAGGAAGGAGGGCATTCCAGGACCGCAGTAGGACGTGGGCCAGGGGTAGACGGCGGGATAGGCGCAAACGGGTGACCATGAGGAGGTGAGCGGCAGAGGAGCGGAGTGTACGGGGTGGGCAGTAGAAAGAGAGAAGGGAGGTGAGGTAGGAGGGGCCAAGGTGATGGAGAGCTTTGAAGCCAAGAGTGAGGAGTTTTTGTTTCATGCGAAGGTTGATAGGCAACCACTGGAGGTTTTTGAGGAGGGGAGTGACACGCTCAGAGCGTTTCTGTAGGAAGATGATCCGGGCAGCGGAATGAAGAATAGACTGGAGTGGGGAGAGACAGGAGGGAGGAAGATCAGAGAGGAGGCTGACACAATAATCCAGTTGGGATATTAAGAGAGCTTGTATCTACCACAGTGCTTAATACAGTGCCTGGCACATAGTAAGTGCTTAATGAACACCACAATTATTATGCTCTATCATAGAACTCTAACTCAGGAGGCAGTTGCCAGGGTAATAATAATTGTGTATTTGTTAAAGACTTACCCTGTGCCATGCACTGTACTAAGCGTTTGGGTGGATACAAGCAAATAGGATTGGACACAGTCCTTGTTCCATGTGGGGTTCACAGTCTCAATCCCCATTTTATAGATGTGGTAACTGAGGCCCAGAGAAGTGAAGTGACTTGCCCAAGGTCACAGAGAAGACAAGTGGTGGAGCTGGGATTAGAACCCATGACCTTATGACTTCTAGGCCCATGCACTAGCCATTACACCGTGCAGGATAGCTCCCTTAGTAACCGTTGCAGTCTAGGCATCGTCCTTCATGCACCTCCACATTTTCTTTGAAATTTACCAGTCTGAGTGAAAAATCTATAGGGCTATAAGATCTAGTCACCTTGGGATGGTGAGTTATTATTATTTTTTATAGTATTTGTTAAGCACTTACTATGTGCCAAGCACTGTACTTAGATCTGGGGTAGGGACAAGCTATCAGGTTGGACACAGTCCATGTCCCTAATGGGGGTCACAGTCTTAATCCCCATTTTACAGATGAGGTAACGGAGACACAGAGAAGTGAAGTGATTTGCCCAAGATCACACAGAAGACAAGTGGAGGAGTCAGAATTAGAACCCAGGTCCTTCTGACTCCCAGGCCCATGCTCTATCCACTAATCCACACTTCTTTTCTCTAGAAAGAGTTGCACTTACGAAAGAGTTGCACTTACCTGTGTTTCAAATGAGATTCAATTTTGAGTAAATGTAAGTGTGAGGTGTGAACGTGAGCTTCTAACTGACCAGGGCCTGCATTATAGTGTGAGGCCTCTCTAATGACACCCCTTGACGTTAACCCTGAGAGCCACATTATAACAGGATTTCACTAAATTATAGTATTCATATTCTACATGAGGAATGTGGAAAAATGAAAGAGAAAATAAAAATCATAAGAACCCACATATATTCTTTGAAGTGGTAATGCTCATGTTTATTTTTAATTCATCCTCAGATTTTTCAGAAGAAAAATTGAGAGGTTATAAACCAATGAGTTCAATATGATATTTATAAAACACCTGTATCCACATTTACTTCCCTACTCATGCTTCATTTGGGAATGAAAGTTTGTGTCGTTTTTATCCTTCACCAACAGTACCTTCGAAGTGAGATGAAGCTTTAATATTAATTCCCTTTTTTCTGAATCTCCCTACCTCATCTGTCGAATTCCTTCCATCTCCGCTACTCTTTCTTCGCTAAAGGAACATGAAAACAGTGATAGCTTTTCCGAGCCTATCAATCATTCCATAATTTTGTCCTCAAACTGGGGTCAGGGACCCCTGAGACCTTGTTATGACTCTCATATCCACAGAGCCCTAAGAAGTTTCAGAAGAAGAGAGGGGTCAGAGTAGACGGGATAAACCATTTTGCTCGAGTGGAGAGACATGGAGCTAAGGCTGCCAGTTTTTTCATGGGAGTAGGGAGGTGGAGCTGGCCAGAGCAGAATCTCCTCCTCACACCTCCAGTGAGGGCTCAAAGAGCTCAAATTGGCCTCAGAACCAGGACTTAGTACAGGAGAGGAAAGTAACTTAGCTTGCCCTGGAACTGCAGGGTAGCAGAGTGGCCTAGTGGAAAGAGCATGACTCAGGAGATCTGGAACATAAGCCCGTGTCCCAGCTGTGACACTTGCTATCTATGTGAATTTGGGCAAGTCACTTAACCACTTAGTGCAGTGGCACATAGTAAGTGCTCAACAAATACCATGAAAACCTCTCTGTGCCTCAGTTTCCTCATTTGTAAAATAGAGGTTGAATACCCATTTTCCTTCCCCTTTATCCCAAGGCAGTCTTAGGGCCCAGGAGTGAGATGGGAATATAGCTTGACCCCACTGAACTCCAGAGCTGGGGACAAGAGGAGCCTCTGAGCCACTCCCAGGGAGGAGGGAAACCCCAAGTGGCAGAGGATAAAGAATAGAGCCAATGTCTTGGAGGTGGGGCTGATGACTTGGCCCCTTCTGCATCAATCAGTCAGTCAATCCATGATATTTACTGAGCACTTACTATGTGCAGAGCACTGTACTAAGCACTTGGAAGAATGCAGTGCTACAGAATTAGCAGACACCGTTCCCTGCCCACACTGAGTTTAATAATAATAATGTTGGTATTTGTTAAGTGCTTACTATGTGCAGAGCACTGTTCTAAGCGCTGGGGTAAACACAGGGGAATCAGGTTGTTCCACGTGGGGCTCACAGTCTTAATCCCCATTTTACAGATGAGGGAACTGAGGCACAGAGAAGTTAAGTGACTTGCCCACAGTCACACAGCTGACAAGTGGCAGAGCTGGGATTCGAACTCATGAACCCTGACTCCAAAGCCCCTGCTCTTTCCACTGCGCCACGCTGAGTTTACAGTCTAGAGAGGCCCCCTCTCTTCTGTAGGGCTTTCCACAAGCAGGAGGGTGTGAAGTGTACATTCCCCACTCCCCTTTGATCCCTGCTAGCTCTCTAAACTGCTAGCCATATAAACGTGGCAAGCTGGGAATCAGATACAGGCTCTCTTGCCCAGGGACGTCTGTTGCAATGCAGCCATTGCACAACATGCAACTGTGGAACTCTCTTAGAGTTATGACCATGAAGTCACTTTACCCCAGTTGCTCTTTGACTGCAGCTTGTTATTTTCTTACTGGCTTTAATGAAAAGGCAGGAAATATTTCTGCGTTCGCATTATACAGTTCCAGTTTAATAGAACATTTTCATGGAAATAAAAAAATAAATCAACCCCTCCTCTTTCCTATGTCAGCTTTGTGCCATCCAAAAAAGGTACCAGATTGGAGCTTCTCTAATATCATTGCCAAATTAGGCTCTATTTTAAAGGCTATCAATCTTTCAATATATCCACCTTACTCCTCAGCAATGTTATCCCACATTTATTTTATTTATTACAGTTTCCACCCTGGAATTGGTATCGTATGCAATTTATGCATTTTGAAAAAAATGTATAGGATACCTTTTAAAAATTGAACTCGTGGGGTTGGTATGAACTGAGGTTTAGTTAGAACTGGAGCTATCCCTCTTTCGAGGGGTATCCAAGACAAGCTAATTGGTACCTAATGCCCTTATCTGCACAATGCTTTCTTCAATAAAACTTAAATTATTTAGATGGTCTTGAAGGCAGCAAATGTGTTTAATACTCTACAAAGAACAGCACACAAATAAGCAGAGCACAGAGCAATGAAAATTACAGTCAAAGGAAAAGAAATGGTCAGGATCCTTTTCAAGGCAAACAAGATCATAACAAAGGGAAATGATTTGTTGATAGCTGAATAATTTCAGTGGGAAGCATCACTAAAGCTTTTAGCTTCCATGCTCCAGGACCTTAGAAAAAATCCAGTACCTTTTAAGTGTTTAATTTTAAAGGACCTCATGGGAGCTGGCCTCTGGCAGCATGACTGAAATCAAATGTTCTGGTTCAGGTCTAAACAGGGGAGCGGGGGAGGGGCCTTGAACACAGCACCTAAAAAGCCTCCTGGATTATGCCTCCAGGGATGTACACAGACTTTCTGTCACTGTTCCAGAATGAATAACTCAGACAACTAATTAACAGTAGACTCAAATAATTAACATCTGTGAAGCCAGACAGCTTTGCCTCAGGACCATTAAGAAGCAAATTCAAAGCGGAATAGTCCACTATGTAACACTTGACAAAGACTAGTTTGAAGGGATTCATCTAGAGTGGAGGATGGCAAATAGCCACCTACTGGAAATGACTGCATGTTTGGCAAAGTGCTTTGCACACAGTGAACACTTTATAAATGCCATTGATTGATTGAGTGAGACAACAAAATGCCTCATGGTAGTGAGGTGGGTTTTAAAATTTTTTTTATGGTATTTGTTAAGCACTTATTACATGCCAAGCACTTACTAAGCAATGGGGAGATACAAGATTATCAAGTTGGACACAGTCTCTATCCCACATGGGTCTCACAGTCTTAATCCCTATTGTACAGATGAGGTAACTGAGGCACAGAAAAGTCACACAGCAGACTAGTGGCAGAGCTGGGATTAGAACCCAGGTCCTTCTGACTCCCAGGCCCGTGCTCTATCTACTAGACCATGCTGTTTCTCACTTAGGTTGACTAAGACCATCTAAAACCAGGTCAAACCAGGCTTGTCTTGTGCTGTCAAGTTGTTTCCAACCCATAGCGACCCATAGCCCCATAGAGTTTTCTTTGTAAAAATATGGAAGTGGTTTGCCATTGTCTTCTTCCATGCAGTAAACTTGAGTCTCTGCCCTTGACTCTCTCCCATGCCGCTGTTGCCCAGCTCAGGTGAGTTTTGACTTGAAGCAGATAGCCTTCCATTCTCTAGCCACTGTCCAAGCTAGGAATGGAATGGGTAGGCCTCTGCTTGACTCTCCCTCCCATAGCCAAGACTGGTAGAGTACTGGAAACTCTCCAGGTGTGAACCTGAGAGGGGCAAATCAAGCTACATAAGCAATTGAACCATAGAAATAAATACACTTTAACAATACTCACTCAGGCTTGTTGTGGATACCAACAGGAATGATTAGCAATACCTCATATAAACACAATTCATGTCTAGGAAGGTAAGTCAATAAGTGCATGTGAGCTGTGGGGATTTTAAGCTGCAGCATTATGTACCTCAGTTTGGACTGCCAAGAAAAAGCACCCGTACTCCCTGCTGCCTTCCTATGGCAACATCCAGGATCCCTGCTCCTGTTATGCTCTATCAATCAATCAATCAATCAGTCGTATTTAGTGAGTGTTTACTGTGTGCAGATCACTGTACCAAGCACTTGGGAGAATACAATATAAGCAAAGAAATGATTTGAGGCTAAGGCCAAAGTTACAGGCTTGTGACCCAGAGAGGATGGTAGTGCTCTATGCATGGGGAGTCGTGAGGGATTTAAGCTGAAGCATTGTCCAGCCTCTACAAATTTTAGAACTTCGGAAAGCTTTGGCTGCCACCGTACACTCTCCATAACTTGGGTGGCAGAATCCTGACAGCCTACAGGTGCCCTTTCCCACCAGACTAGATGGGCCTCTGTATTTTATGTTGTGCTTTATGTTGTTTTGTGTTTATATCATTTCATTTTTCCAATGGTGTCTCTTGCCAAATTTTCCCCCACCTTATTCTTAGATTCTGAGTCCCTTGAGTTGGTGTTTAACCAACTCTATTTTATTGTACTCTACCAAGCTCTTAGTACAGTGCTCTGCACACAGTAAGCACTCAATAAATACCATTGATTAAATGATTAACTCTCACCTGGGATTTTTTTTCTCAGTGTTTAATACAGTGTTCTACACACAGTAAGAGAATAGTAAATACTATTACATCTACTAAGCAAAAAGAAAGCTACTGTCGATGGGTACCCATATCCATTTATAGCAACAGGTTTAACCAAGTTCAGTGAAACTTCCTTAAACAGAAGGATCTGGTGGAAAGGTATGCATGGAGAAGATCACTGTGTCCGAGAGCCATACTTAACATGCATTGTGCCTGCTTGGTTTTGAACATATCTCTGAGGTAGGCATTGAATGTGTGTTTGTGGGGGGGGGAGGCTCTTTACTGGTGTGGGGGTCTGATGATTGGCCCACCTTCTCTCCATCTTTACTTCTAATGCTTGTGATCTAGTTTTTCTATTTGGAGAGAGAGGAGGGAGAGAGAAAGCAACACTGAGCAGGAAGGAGAGTCAGAGGACAGAGGGAGTGATATTAAAGGGCTGAAGAAGTGAGAAGGTAGGCAACATGGAAAGTGAGTAGGGAGAGAGAGAAGGAGAGGGTCTATGAGAGGGGAGACAAAAACAGGAGAATGATATGCAGAGAGAGAGAAGGACAGAAAGGTGGAGAGTCAAAATTGGAAAATAAGGAGGGACAAAACAAGCAGGAAAGGGAAATACAGCAGAAAATTAAGTGGTGGGCAAAGCAGGAGATTGAGAAGGAGAAATGGACAAATGGAGGAAAGAGGGGCAGCAGATTAGGGATAGAAATAAGGTCAATCAGGTTGAGACAGGACTGTAAACTCATTATGGGCTGGGAACGTATCTGCTGATTCTCTTGAATTGTACTCTCCCAAGTGCTTAGAACAGTGTTCACACATAGTAAGCATTCAATAAATACTATTGACTGATTGAATTTCAGGAATATGAAGTAAGGAAGGCACAGATAGAGCAATACAAAACTTGAGGACCATAGTGGGAGAGAACAGCAGGAGGATATGAGAGGAGTGCCAGGGAAATCATTTCAGAAAGAGACATTTAAAGAGACAGAGGTAAGTAGAAAAGCTGTCTATCCTAACTAACCTGGATGGATCATGGGTTCTTTTGCTATGTTACTTAAAATTCCAATCAATCACACTTGGAAGCATCATCTGATGAAAGTTCAAAACAAGCGATTTACTTCATTTTTTTTCAGAGCAGGTACACACACCTATATTTCATTAAGAAATTCAAGCCACATTTTCCATTCCATAGGCATCATCTGCAGATGGTCTCTGGAACTTATGACTCAAATATGCATGAATATTTGATACATTACTAATCATAGCTCCCATTTGAAAGTGAAGGTTCTTGATTAGTTGGAAGTTCACTGGAGTGGTGGACTCTGGGACTCGGAAAACTAGGAGTAATGAAAGCTGAGGGATGGATGTCAAGTAAGCAGCAGAATGAACAATAGAAGAAAACTGATCATTATATTTTTCCTTTTTTTAATCAACCTTTCTGAAAAAAGAAATAGAATAGCTTGAATAGTCTTTTCTAGGTCTTTACTGGTCATGATTATATTGTTTCTACCTAATCTTAGGAAGATATGTAATTTACAAAAACCTTTCCTTCAACATAGGATTGAATTTTTTCTAACATTATTTTTGGATGTTAAAACTTCGAAAATGCCAATTAAAGTGAATTGTTTCCAAGTGATCTTTATTTAAATGATTGCCATTATGTGGCAATTCAAGAAAAACTTCTAACTAGGTAGAACTGTGTTGCGATGTCATTAATTGATTGACCCAAGAAATTAGGTTACTTTGAATAGTTTAGTTGAGAAGGTCCTGTTTCCTCTTGGATTCCCTTAATGTTGTTACTGTTGAGCAGATTGAATTTCATAGAAAAGGGACAGTCATTGAAAATCAACTGTACATTTTGAGAAGGAAGAGGAGGTAGAAATAGAGAGACATACATGCATGCACACACACACCAAGGCAGTATCTCCAAGAAGATATTAGACTGTAAGACACTAGTGTGTAAACTGCCTAATTAGTCAAATTTACTGAGTGCTTACTGTCACGAAGAGTACTGTACTAAGTGCTTGGGAGAGTACAATATAACAGAATTGGCAGACATGTTCCCTCTCACAGGCCTCAAGACAGAGCTCTCATCTTTGACTTCTTGTATTCAAACAGTTCTTCCAAAATACACGGTGGGAAATATGGAAGGTTCTTCCAACCATAAACTCAGCATCAAACAGAAACTCCTTACCATCGGCTTTAAAGCACTCAATCACCTTACCCCTTCCTACATGTCAGCCCACACACTTAGCTCCTCTAAAGCTAACCTACTCAGTGTACCTCGATCTCATCTATCTCACTGCAGACCTCTCACCCATGTCCTGCCTCTGGCCTGGAACACTCTCCCTCTTCATATATAACAGAAAATTACTCTCCCCCCTGTTAAAGCCTTATTGGAGGCACATCTCCTCCAACAGCCCTTCCTTAACTAAGCCCTCATTTCCTCTTCTCCTAGTCCTTTCTGCATCGGCCTGACTTGCTCCCTTTGCTCTTCCCCCACCCCTCCCAGCCCCACAGCACTTATGTATATATCTGTAATTTTATTTATTTGTATTAATGTCTGTCTCCCCCCTCTCTAGATTGTGATGTCATTGTGGGCAGGGAATGTCACTGTTTATTGTCCCAGCCCCACAACACTCAAGTATATATCTGTAATTTATTTATTTATACTAATGTCTGCCTCCCTCTCTAGACAATTAGCTCATTGTGAGCAGGGAATTTGTCTTTTATATTGTTATACTGCACCCTCCCAAGTGCTAAGTACAGTGCTCTGCAAACAGTAAGTGCTCAAAAAATATGATTGAATGAATAATTGATTGATTAAACTTTGGATAGACCACAATGCATTCAGGGTCACAAGTTCATTCATTCATTCAGTCAATCATATTTATTGAGCACTTACTGTGTGCAGAGCATTGGTTATGGGCCTTGTGAGTAGTATTGGTCAAGATGTGCACACTACTCATTGTCTGGTTCTTCAAAAATGCAATGCCTACATTAATGGATAACTTAATCTAATAATAACAATAATGATAATAATAATAATGATTGTGGTATTTGTTAAGCACTTACTATGTGTCAAGCACTATATTAAGCTCTGGGATAGATACAAGATAATCAGTTTGCACAAAGTTCCTGTCTCATATGGGGATCAAAATCTTAAATAGGAAGGAGAAAAGGTATTTCATACACATTTTGCAGATGAGGAAACTGAGGCACAGAGATGTTAAGTGACTTGCCCAAGGTCACACAGCAGGCATGTGGCAGAGCTGGGATTAAAACCCATGTCCTCTGACTCCCAAGCCTGTGCTCTTTCCACTAGGCTACACTGCTTCCCAATTCATTCATTCATTCATTATTACGTAAGCGGTTGGGAGAGTACAATGCAACAATAAACAGACACATTCCCTGTCCACAATGAGCTTATAGTCTAGAAGGGGGGGAGACAGACATTAATATAAATAAATTACAGATATATACATAAGTGCTGTGGGGCTGGGATGGGGGAAGAACAAAGGGAGCAAGTCAGGGTGATGCAGAAGGGAGTGGGAGAAGAGAAAAGAGGGAGCTTAGTTTGGAATCTATTTCCAAGTATCCAGTTTGGTGTTCTGTACATATTAGGCATTCAATAAATGCTGTGGATACTGATTCTTGATACAGCCCATTCATTTTTAATTTCTAAATTCTGATCCACCACATAAAATATCAAGCTAATTGCAAATCCTTTTAGTATAAGAAAAGCAACTTAATTGAATTGGTACAAAGCAATTTGCTTTTCTAAAACTTTTTTAAATTTCTATAATGTAACATGCATTATTACTATGTAAGATGAATTGAACAGAGAAGTTGTATGGCATTTAGTTTTGATAAATTGTCAACTAATCTTTTAATAATAATAATAAACTGTACCTCATTTTAATAATAATAATAACAATTATGGTATTTATTAAGCACTTACTATTTGCAAGGTACTGTACTAAGTATAGGGATGGATATAAGCAAATCAGGTTGGATAGTCCCTGTCCCACATGGGGCTAAGAGTCTCAATCTCCCATTTTACAGATGAAGTGAGGCCCAGAGAAGTGAAAGGACTTGCCCAAGGTCACACAGCAGTCGTGGCAGAGCTGGGAATAGAACCCATGACCTTCTGACTCCCAGGCCAATGCTCTCTCCACTATGCCATGCCTCTTTTAATCAAACAGCATTGGTATATCACAGAATAGGGCTTTTTCCCATTTTCAAAATGTTTTGCCAAAATTAGCTAGTAAAGCAAGAAAAGCGAGATGGTGATTTTAAAAAAAGAATGAAATACCAGGAAAATCACAACCTATTAGTTCCCAGTAGCCACATAACTCTTTTAATTAAATATTCCACATAATTAGGAAGGTAATATAAAATACATATGAGCTAAAATAGTGGAAAATACTGTTTTTTCAAGCATAATTGTCTGCAGATTAATGAATGTAGTAATTATTGACTAAAGATAGTGTTGTTAACTGAGAAATGTGTATGGAATAGATTGTCAATTTAGAATAAGATTTTTATAATACTGTGTAACAGCTAAGACTGAAAAATTTGGCACATCTCCCTACTATAATCCCTATTAAATATTTCTTTATTCATGAAATAAAGTCATCAGTCAATCAGTCAATCATTTTTATTGAGCACTTACTGTATGCGGAGCATTGTACTAAGCACTTGGGACAGTACAATATAATGGAGCTGGTAGATGTGTGCCCTGTCGAGCTTACAGTCACCTGACTTGTACAGAAATACATTGTTAATCATTAGGTAGCAAAAAATTCCATTTATTGTGGACTATAGTTTTAAGTACAGTCATATTAAATGCAAAGTTAAATTAGACCTCATTGCGATTTAAGGGAGTGTAAATACCATGAATGTTTCATGATAGCATGGCACTAACTAATGAAGGGTAAAAAATATTATGCAATAGGAGGTTTATTCTAACCCATCATACAACCACAAATGTGCTACATGAAATACACTAAAGTATAATGAGCCAGATTCCATACATCCCAAATCATTCTCAAGTAGTAGGCTAAGTGTTGGAGAGAAGCTCATAAGCTTTTTCAGATCCTCAGGGCATCATTTAGTGCTGGGATGATTTAGGCAATGATGGGCATCTAGCTCATGCCAGATATGAACAGCATTTCTGTTCATATCAGTAATTTATTTATTTATATCAATGTCTGTGTCCCCCCCTGTAGACTGCAAACTCACTGTGGGCAGGGAATGTGTCTACCAACTCTGTCATACTGCACTCTCCCAGGTGCTTAGTACAGTGCTCTGCACACAGTACATACTCAGTAAATATGATTGATTAGATATTATAAAAAAACAGCAATTCAGTCTTCTAAAGTAAAATGTCAGTGTCAATCAATCAGTAGTATGTACTGAGCATTTACTCTGGGCGGAGCACTGTACTGAGTGTTGTGGAGAGTACAACATAATTTTTAGGCATAATCCCTGATAATAACAATAATTATTATTATTATTATTATGATATGTGTTAAACACTTACTATGTGTCAGTCACTATACTAAGTCCTGAGGTGGATACAAGCAACTCAGATTGGACACAGTCCCTGTCCCATGTGGGGCTTACAGTCTCAATCCCCATTTGGCAGATGAGGTAACTGAGGTACAGAGAAAGTGAAGTGAGTTGCCCAAGGCCACACAGCAGACAAATGGCAGATCTGGGGTTAGAATCCATGACTTTCTGACTCCCAGGCCGGTGTTCTATCCACTTCGCCATGCTCCTTCTCTAATAAGTGACCCATATGGGGATCGAACCCGCAACCTTGATGTTATTAACACATGCTCTAAACAACCAAGCTCAAGGAGTTTACAATCTAGCAGGGGAGACAGATGCTAAAATAAATTAGGTGTAGGAGGAAACCACAGACTGTAAAGAAATGTACATAACTGCTTCAGGGAAGGGAGCCTCAATGGGGGTAATACCTAAGTAAAGGCTGAAGCGGCAATTGTCTGGGAGAAATAAGAGGAGGAGAAGAATGATTATTCAGGGAAGACTTCCTGGAGGATATGTGATTTCAGTGGGGTTCTGAAGGCAGGGAGAGTGATGGTCTGTTGGCTATGTAGGAGGAGGGAGTTCCAGGAAGGAGGAAAGTCATGAGAAAGAGGCACAGTGGAAGGACATGAGAAAGGCGAGAGCTAGGTGGCATAGTGGATGAGGCAAGAGCTAGTACCATGAGTAGGCTGGTGTTAGAGGAGCGAAGTGTGGGGCTGGGTAGTAATGGGAGAGGAGCAAGGATAAGTAGTAATAGGGAGAGAGCTGATTGAGTGCCTTGAATCTGATGGTGAGGAGTGATGTGGAGATAGATGAACAACCAGTGGAGGTACTTGAGGAGTGTAGAGATGTGTATAATGTGCCAAGTGACACCTTTGTGTAGGTGTTAATGTGTTTAAATGGTCATGTCAAATTTTATTGTAATATGAATCAAATCTTGTCTTAAATTTTTTAGTTCTTTTTTACTGTACTATGCTTTGAGAATCATGTCTCAGGATCAAAGCATCTTTCATAGAATCACAAAGAGAAGCAGTGTGGTCTAGTAGATACAGCATGGGCCTGGGAGTGAGAAGGACCTGGGTTCTAATCCCAGCTCTGCCACTTGTCTGCTATGTGACCTTGGACAAATCACTTCACTTCTTTGTTCCTCAATTACCTCATCTTGTAAATGAGGATTAAGACTGTGAGCCCCATGAGGGACAGGGACTGTGTCCAACCTGATTAATTTCTATCTATCCCAGTGTTTAGTACAGTGCCTGGCGCATAGTATGTGTTTAAGACATACCATTAAAAAAAAGGAGAAGCCAATGGATTATGACATTGCAGTTGATCCTAAAGACTATGTTTTCTGTAGTTTTTCTAAATTTCTGGAAGAGTGCAATGGAACAAAACCTCCAATCGTCAAACAAGAGTACTTATTGAGCACCTAGTACTTGCAGAACACTGTACTAATTGCTTGGGAAAGTTCAAGAGTTAAAAGACACACTCTCTGTCCTCAGGAAGCTTACTTCTTAGGAAAGGTGTTTACTGCCTTTGTTTCCTCACTGCTGAATTAAAGCTGCACTCTGCTAAATTCCACACAATAGTCATTGTGCGGCTGCTTCCTTTTATTAAGAGAAATCACACATAGACTTGTTTCTTTTCACCAGTCAACAAAGAGATATGAACATTGTTATGGGAACTGGAATGTCATGACTCTTGAGGTTAAGATGGGAGTTAAGTAAAGTAGTGGTTTTGCTCCAATACTCATCTCAATATTTCTTTCAATTTTGCTAGTCATATATCTGATCATCATCGAAATCACTCTTGGAAGTAGAATTAATGGAGAGATATCTGTTCAGTCGCAGTCAATTTCATGCTAAAACATGCACCTCTTCAGTCTAGATCATTGAATTTCAATATGCTGACATGATTGTGTATGTTCACTCAGATGCCGATCTCTGGCAATCGTTGACATTTTTATGAGCCATATGGAAAATAGACGTTTTGCTTAACATCCAAGTTACAAGCTGGGCTTCCGCCAACTCTGGCAATTCAGACACACACTGACTTCAAGGATGTGGATGATTTTCTAGGCCCAGGAAGCCATCTCTAATGTTGGAATGCTCTAAGGGAAAAGTAGCCACCTGCTTATTGGAGAAGTAGTGTGGACTAGTGGAAAAAGCGTGAGCCTGGAAGTCAGTGGACCTGCCACTTGCCTGCTGTGTGACCTTGTGCAAGTCACTTAACTTCTCTTAGTCTCAGTTTCCTCATCTGTAAAACGTAGAGAAAATATTTGTTCTCTTTCTCTTATTCTGTGAGCCCCATGTGGTAATAATAATAATGATGAGGATAGTTTTCATTAAGCGCTTACTTTGTGTTAAGCACTGTTCAAAGCGCTGGGGTAGATACAAGCTAATCAGGTTGAACACAGTCCTTGTCCCACATGGGCTCACAGTCTTAATCCCCATTTTACAGATGAGGTAACTGAGGCACAGAGAAGTGAAATGAAATTAGTTTCCCAAGGTCACAGAGCAGACGAGGGTGGAGCTGGGATTAGAACCCAGGTTCTTCTGACTCCCAGGCCTGTGCTCTGTGCACTAGGCTACATTATGTCTGGTCTGCTTATCTATCCCAGTGCTTAGCATGGTGTTTGGCACATAGTAAGCATTTAACAAGTATTATTGTTATTATTGTCATCATTATCATTATTACTAAACCATCCTGCTTCAGTGGTAGAGAAACTTGTTAAAGGGCTGAAGCAGCCCGGGGTGTAAGAAGACACAGTTCTTCATTCCTGGTGGAGTTCTACATGCCAGCCCGTTCCTTGGGTTCTGAACCTTTGAGCAGGTCAGGCCCGTACAGAACTAAACACAACTGATTTTAGGCCTAGTTCGGAGAGTTTCTCTTCCACTGCTGCCAGAGTTCAGATCAGGTATTAAGGAGGAGAAGGATGATGGTACTAAGGGCACATTTAAACATGCCCCTGGAGTGGCTTTGCCTTCTACTCAGATGGAGAGATGGAGAGAACTCCTAACAAGAGGAAAACATTAAAATGTAGGTTCATCTTGCCCTGTGTCTTTACATCTAAGCCCCTGCCCAAAGTGCTGGAGACCACATTGTGATCTGGGAGTCAGGAGGACCTGGGTTCTAATCCCTGCTCCGCCACTTGCCTGCTGTGTGACCTTTGGCAAGTCACTTGACTTCTCTGTGCCTTGGTTCCCTCATCTGTAAAATGGGGATTAAGACTGTGAGCCCCATATGGGAAAGGGACTGTGTTCACCACTTTGTTTGTATCCAACCCAGTGCTTAGAACTGTACCTGGTACATAGTAAGTGCTTAACAGATACCCAAATTATTATTATTATTATTACAGCCTCTTGATCATTTAAAGGGGTAAGTTCTCAATTAGTTGGTTGGCCCTCCTTCTGGCAATTGAAAAACGTAGACATCTGATCAGGCCAGACCCCGGATTTTCTAATCTTTTAGGCTTGGGGTGAGCTGGGGTCCTGAAAATTTGAGTCTCTAAGATTTTAGTCCCTGAACATCTGGAAGGAATGTGTGTTTGCTGCTTCTGACCCATTCCTGACCTTAGTTTGGGAGGGTCTGGCTCCTTCCTTTCCTGCATGCTCTGATGTGCTCTGGCTCCCCTCTGCCCCACCCCTAAAGAAATGATCTTGGATCGTATCCCAGCCCTCCCCAGAGCTGGGCTTCCATGCCAGCCCCAGTGACCTTTCCCTCAGGGATGAGTTGAGGGAAGTGCGCATGGTGTGTGTGGGCTTGTGTTTTTATGCACACTTGGGCTATTATCTCCTTGTCTTTTCTGTGGGTGGTCAGGGTCAAAATCTTCCTAGGTGAGGGGTGTGAGAAAGTGTGAGGAGACAGGTCACCTGTGCTCTCCCCACCACGTTGAGGCTGCTTGGGGATAAAATGGGACAGAGAGTATGTACTGTAGCTCTCAGGGTTGGGAGAAGAAGGTTGGGGCATGGGAGCAGATGCTGGGAGAAATAAATTTTGTATTAAGTTATGAGAAGAAGACAAATGATAACTCTCCTTCTCCTAAAGCTGAAACAGAACATTTCCTTTTCTAGGAGCCCCGACACAGGACTTCCTCAGATTGTTTCCAGTTTAAGTGCATTCTGTGCAGCTAAGCAGAGTTAACTTCTCTGTCATGACCCTTCAGGAACTGATTTCTCTCAACTTCAGTGCTCCAACATAGGTGCCAAATTTCCTTTCAAGTAGGGTAGTAGTAAACTTGGGGCAGAGCTTTGAGTGACTGGGGCTTTGAAGGGTATAGCATTTAGAGGTTGTAGCTTCCCATGGGGGATCTACTCTCCCCTTCTCCCACCACTTGGACATGCAGTCTTCTCCACCCTGAAGCTTGGTGAGGTTGCCAAAGCACCCAACTGGTCCTGGAGCCAGGTAAAAGTTCAAAAAGGCTCAAGCCAGGCCTATAGCCCAACGGAAATGATGATGGTATTTGTTAAGCTCTTACTATGAGCCAAGCACTGAGCACTGTTTAAGCGCTGAATACTGTTCTAAGCACTGGTGCAAAGAGGCAAAGAGGCATCTCCCAGGAGTGTGAGGAGACCAGGGAGGGAAAGAATTCCAGTAAGTGGCAACATGGCCTCGGTCCTCCCACACCAACACACTGTGCCTGAATGTGAGGGATCCCCACCACCCTCCCCATCTCGAGTCATCCCACTGTTCTGCTTCTGACCGTTTTTGCCTGAACAGATCAGGGAAGGCCTCCAGCTGCAGCAGCCCATCCCAAATTTTAGATTGTTGGGAATGCAACTGTGGGGACTAGGGGAATCAGGACAGCCCTCCCTGCATAATAATAATTGTGGTATTTGTTAAGCACCTACTATGTGCCAGGCACTGTACTAAGCTCTGGGGGTTGGCGGGGGGGGGACACAAGCAAATTGGGTTGGTCACAGTCCCTGTCCCACATAAGGCTCAAAGTCTTAATTCCCATTTACTGATGAAGTAACTGAGGCTCAGAGAAGTGACGTGACTTACCCAAGGTCACACAGCACACAAATGGCAGAGCTGGGATTAGAACCTATGACCCTCTGACTCCCAAGCCTATGCTCTACCCAATAGACCATGCTGCTTCTCTGTATGGACAGAGCCTGAAACCTGCACTTTCAGTCATGATGTTCTTGAACTTTTCTTGTGCTCATCATTGTCCTTGTGTTTTTATTTTGTTTTTTCTTTATGCATTCAATCTTCTTCAGCTTCCTGCTGCCAGCCTCCACGCTCCCACTCATAGATTATGAGTATTCCAAGGGCCAGGGACCATGTATTATTTGTCCTTTATAGTATTCTTCCCTAGCTCTTAGTTCAGTGCTTTGCACACAGTAAGCACTTACTAAATACCATTGAATGAATGAAAGAAGGAGCCTCTAGCTCCCCTTCTCTTCCCCTTAGAAGCAGCATGGCATAGTGGATAGAGCACGGCCTGGGAGTCAGAAGGTCATGGGGTCCAATCCTGGCTCCGCCACTTATCTGCTGTGTGACCTTGTGTAAGTCACTTTACTTCTCTGTGCCTCAGTTACCTCATCTACAAAATGAGGATTGAGACTGTGAGCCCCAAGTGGGACAGGGATTGGGTCCAACCTGATTTTCTTATATCCACCCAGTGCTTAGTACAGTGCTTGGCACATAGTAAGTTCTTAACAAATATGACTATTATTATTATTATTCTGCTGGGTCCCAAGGCCTTGCTGGGGAAAAGGAAACCACAGTTTTTCCTTAGAACCCCACTAATCTCCTTGGCTGGGCTAGGGGCAGAGGAGCCTCTTGCCCAGTCATGAGTCCCACTGGGGTCAAAAGAAAGTCTGCCATATCCTGTGTTCCGGAGCTAAGTGAGGGAGCTTCTTTAGTCTCGCTGGAGGTGGTAACCAAGATGTGGAGCCTTGACTTCAGGCTTCCATCTGCCTCCAAGGGTCATTGTTATTATTATTATTATAATGATATTATAATATAATAGTGCTTACTGTGTGCTAGGCACTGAACTAACACTGGATGGTATAAACAAATCGAGTTGGACACAGTCCCTGTCCATGTTGGAGCTCAAAGTCTCAATCCCTATTTTACATATGAGGTAACTGAGCCACAGAGAAGTGAAGTGACTTGCCCAAGGTCACACAACAGTCAAGTGGTGGAGTTGGGATTAGAACCTATGACCTTCTGACTCCCAGGCCTGTACTCTATCCACTACCCATGCTGTTCTTTTGAGACACACTCCCAAGCATAGAGACGGGCAAACCGCCAGAAGTGTCATCTTTGAAATTGAAAGCCATCTATGAATACTGAAAAATAATTATTTGGATGTATTTAAGAACAAAACAGATTTATAATGGACAACAATATTTTTATGTATTTCTATGTTTGTCAAGGCGTTTATGTGCTTCTACACTAATTAATATTTCTGTGTTCGTGACTTTGCATTTGTCAGAGTTTGCTATGTGTTTTTGTCTGCTGTTTGTCTGTGCCTGCTATGTGTATTTGTGTGTATGTTTCCCTGCAGACATATCCCTACGTCTGATGGAGTGTCTGGCTCTCTAGGTGCCTGTGATTGTATCTGTGGATCTCTGACAGCTCTACTCTTCTGGTTTCTCTACTCTTTTAGCTTTCTCTGACAACTTCTTTAAGTTTGCTAGACTGTAAGCTCATTGTGGGCAGGGAATGTGTGTTATATTATTACATTATACTCTCCCAAGTACTTAGTACAGTGCTCTGCACACCATAAATGCTCAATAAATAGACTGATTGACTAGATTTGGCAGAACCAGTAAATGTCTTGTCCCTCCCCTGTCTTTGGGGTATTACAGGTCTCCTGCTGTCCATAGAGTTTTGGGGATTAGTCTGACTTCCTTTGGCAGAGTGGGACAAGAAAGGGAGCTATCTTTTGAAATGTAGGTGGTTTAGAAATCAAACTAAGCAGAGGAATCACAGTGCAATTTGAGAAATAGGTATGTCAACTCAGTCATAGTAATACTTTGCAATACAAATTTAGGTCAGATCAGGTTCTTCTGTACTCCCAATTAAGTCAAAAGTGGTCGGAATTTTTTTTTTTAATGTCCTCAATTCCATCTTAAAAAATGCAAAATAAATGCAGCATCTTGGGAGACCGGGGACAAAGATTGCTCCACATGGAGGAATAACATAACAGCAGGTGTTTAGCTTCTTGAAGCTTCCCACTGCCAAAGGAAGATGGAGATGGAGGTGGAGATGAAGAGATAGGCCGAAGTAACACATTTAGAACCCTGAGCCACCCCTCTTTATGAATTTGCTAAATTGTTGCAAATGTTGCCAATCTCAAATTAATCTTATTGGACGTATAAATAGTTTCCAGATGGAAACTGCACTGTCTTCCAGGGCAGATTTCTGTTTACCAGGTTCTACTAAGACTCCTCGAATCCCAGACCTGGAAGGAATAGTGAGAGAGATACTGGTCCAGTCCTCTGCCTCTCTACAGTAAATGACTAAACCACTGAATGCAGTCTTCCCAAATTGATCCTCTCAGTTTTGTTTCTATCTTTATTTGTTCCTATGTATTTGGTCCTGCCCCTTCTCCTGCAATTAGACAGAGTGCTCCGATTTCTAGGTAAATGTATATTAGGATCAGAAGAAAATGCAATAATTTCCAGTAATGCTAATCATTTCTTTTAATGCAGAGTTTGACCCTATATTTTTTGGACTTCAGGGCAGGTAATCTTTGCTTGCCTCCTCTGACCTATTACATTAACACCTCATATGGTTATCTGTTTATTGAGATATATTTCAGAGGAATGATCATTTATTTTTCCCCATTGAAATCATAAAATTAACTCCCGATCACACACAGACTTTCGTTGTCTATTATAACAAATTACACTCCTTTGCCACTTATAGTACAAGCCAATTTCATTTGAACCAAAAGTGATTTTCATGGTGAGACCATTTTTTAAATGACATTTAGAAGGAGGGATTCAAGCAAGCGTGACCACTGGACTGTGTTTCCACTGGGATTCTGAGAAAGATTATTCAGTTGTCCAAGCTATTAAGTATGTGTTTCTTTGAGGAGGCTGTTTTAATCTGAGAAACAGCATCAGATTCAGAGCTGTTATCATTGTTAGGATAACAGCATTTATTCAAGTAAAGGGGGCTAAAGAGGCATCAAATTGTTTTACAATTTAAATGATGCTTTGGTTCAGCTTGCTGCTGAAACACCTTTCATCAATTTTCTTATCTAATATGTAAATTATTTATTTCTATTTCATTCATCAGGCTCCTCCACTCTCCCTTTGTCTTCATTTTCTGCTTCCACATAGCAGATTAGGGACCCCTATTATGTTTGGGTCAAAGGCAGTTTAATGAATCATGGAAAATGGTTATTTATGAGAGGAAAACACACCCAGTTGTCTCTCTGCATAAATAACAATTTTTTGTCATAATACAATAACCTGATTATTTTGTATATTCCTATCCCTGAAATAATTAAGTGCCCCCTAATTTCATTGCAAAAAAGAGAAGTTTATGAGCAGTTTGTTTTCCATAGGAAGACTTCATTTTGAAGGAAATGAATATGCCAGTGATTGTAAACTGTTTCCTCTATTTTGGAGATGCGAATGTTATGTGTGCGTGTGTGTGTGTGTGTGTGTGTGTATGTGTGTGTTCTCTGGCAGGGAACAGAAAGTAATATCAGAGTAAAGCCATAGAACTTCTGGAAATTGTGACAGTGTTTTAAGACAAATATTAACAGAAGAACTTCATTAAGAAAGGTAATTTCCAAATTTCATTCTTTCATTCATTCATTCAATAGTATTTATTGAGCGCTTACTATGTGCAGAGCACTGTACTAAGCGCTTGGGATGAACAGGTCGGCAACAGATAGAGACGGTCCCTGCCGTTTGACGGGCTTACAGTCTAATCGGGGGAGACGGACAGACAAGAACAATGGCACTAAACAGCGTCAAGGGGAAGAACATCTCGTAAAAACAATGGCAACTAAATAGAATCAAGGTGATGTACAATTCATTAACAAAATAAATAGGGTAACGAAAATATATACAGTTGAGCGGACGAGTACAGTGCTGTGGGGATGGGAAGGGAGAGGTGGAGGAGCAGAGGGAAAAGGGGAAAATGAGGCTTTAGCTGCGGAGAGGTAAAGGGGGGATGGCAGAGGGAGTAGAGGGGGACGAGGAGCTCAGTCTGGGAACGCCTCTTGGAGGAGGTGATTTTTAAGAAGGGTTTTGAAGAGGGAAAGAGAATCAGTTTGGCGGAGGTGAGGAGGGAGGGCGTTCCAGGACCGCGGGAGGACGTGACCCAGGGGTCGACGGCGGGATAGGCGAGACCGAGGGACGGTGAGGAGGTGGGCGGCAGAGGAGCGGAGCATGCGGGGTGGGAGGTAGAAAGAGAGAAGGGAGGAGAGGTAGGAAGGGGCAAGGTGATGGAGAGCCTTGAAGCCTAGAGTGAGGAGTTTTTGTTTGGAGCGGAGGTCGATAGGCAACCACTGGAGTTGTTTAAGAAGGGGAGTGACATGCCCAGATCGTTTCTGCAGGAAGATGAGCCGGGCAGCGGAGTGAAGAATAGACCGGAGCGGGGCGAGAGAGGAGGAAGGGAGGTCAGAGAGAAGGCTGACACAGTAGTCTAGCCGGGATATAACGAGAGCCCGTAATAGTAAGGTAGCCGTTTGGGTGGAGAGGAAAGGGCGGATCTTGGCGATATTGTAGAGGTGAAACTGGCAGGTCTTGGTAACGGATAGGATGTGTGGGGTGAACGAGAGGGACGAGTCAAGGATGACACCGAGATTGCGGGCCTGCGGGACGGGAAGGATGGTCGTGCCATCCACGGTGATAGAGAAGTCTGGGAGAGGACCGGGTTTGGGAGGGAAGATGAGGAGCTCAGTCTTGCTCATGTTGAGTTTTAGGTGGCGGGCCGACATCCAGGTGGAGACGTCCCGGAGGCAGGAGGAGATGCGAGCCTGAAGGGAGGGGGAGAGGACAGGGGCGGAGATGTAGATCTGCGTGTCATCTGCGTAGAGATGGTAGTCAAAGCCGTGAGAGCGGATGAGTTCACCGAGGGAGTGAGTGTAAATGGAGAACAGAAGAGGGCCAAGAACTGACCCTTGAGGAACTCCAACAGTTAAAGGATGGGAGGGGGAGGAGGCTCCAGCGTAGGAGACCGAGAATGATCGGCCAGAGAGGTAAGAGGAGAACCAGGAGAGGACAGAGTCCGTGAAGCCAAGGTGAGATAAGGTATGGAGGAGGAGGGGATGGTCGACAGTGTCAAAGGCAGCAGAGAGGTCAAGGAGGATCAGAATGGAGTAGGAGCCATTGGATTTGGCAAGAAGGAGGTCATGGGTGACCTTAGAGAGAGCAGTCTCGGTAGAGTGGAGGGGACGGAAGCCAGATTGGAGGGGGTCTAGGAGAGAATGGGAGTTAAGGAATTCTAGGCATCGATTGTAGACGACTCGTTCTAGGATTTTGGAAAGGAAGGGTAGTAGGGAGATAGGACGATAACTGGAGGGGGAAGTGGGGTCAAGAGCGGGTTTTTTTAGGATGGGGGAGACGTGGGCATGTTTGAAGGCAGCGGGAAAGGAGCCCTTGGAGATTGAGTGGTTAAAAATAGAAGTTAAGGAAGGGAGGAGGGCAGGGGCGATGGTTTTAAGAAGGTGAGAGGGAATGGGGTCCGAGGCGCAGGTGGAGGGGGTGGCACTTGCGAGGAGGGAGGAGATCTCCTCTGAGGATACTGCAGGGAATGGTGGGAAAGTAGGGGAGGGGGTTGGTGGGGGGGAGAGGAGAGGCGGAGGGGTGACTTTGAGGAGCTCAGACCTGATCGTGTTGATTTTCGTGAGGAAATAGGTGGCCAGATCATTGGGGGTGAGAGATGGGGGAGGGGGAGGAACAGGGGGCCTAAGGAGAGAGTTAAAGGTCCGGAACAATCGGCGGGGGTGACGGGCATGGGTGTCGATGAGGGAGGTGAAGAAGCTTTGCCTGGCGGAGGAGAGGGCAGAGTTAAGGCAGGAAAGGATAAATTTGAAGTGTGTGAGGTCGGCTTGGTGCTTGGACTTTCGCCAGCAGCGCTCAGCAGCTTGAGCATAGGAGCGTAGGAGGCGCACGGAGGAGGTGATCCAGGGCTGTGGGTTAGTGGAGCGAGAGCGGCGGAGGGAAAGGGGGGCGAGAGAGTCGAGATGAGTAGAGAGGGTGGAGTTGAGAGCGGAGACCCGCTCGTCGAGAGTGGGAAGAGAGGACAGGGCGGCAAGGTGAGGAGAGATGCTATTGGAAAGACGGATGGGATCGAGAGAGCGGAGTTCTCTGTGGGGCAGTAGCGAAGATTTGCAGGGGGAGGGAGTGTGAGAGATGAGGCAGGTGAGAAGGTTATGGTCAGAGAGAGGGATTTCAGAGTTGGTGAGGGAGGAGATAGTGCAGCGGTAGGAGATGACGAGATCGAGGGTGTGACCGAGTCGGTGAGTGGGCGTGGTATGGTGGAGGAGGAGGTCGGCAGAGTCGAGGAGGGATAGCAGGCGGGCGGCAGAGGAGTCGTCGGGTACATCCGTATGGATGTTGAAGTCTCCAAGGATCAGAGTGGGCAGAGAGAAGGAGAGAAGGAAGGTGAGAAAGGGGTCAAGGTGGTTGAAGAAGTCGGAGGTGGGACCGGGAGGGCGGTAGATGACGGCGACAAGTAACTGGAGTGGGTGGTAGAGGCGAATGATATGGGCTTCGAAGGAGGGGAAGGAGAGGGAGGGGGGAGGAGGGATAGTGCGGAAGCGGCAACGGGGCGAGAGGAGGAAGCCGACGCCTCCTCCCTTACCGGTGAGTCTGGGGGAGTGGGAGAAGGAGAGGCCTCCGCTGGAGAGAGCGGCGGCGGAGACCGTGTCTTCGGGAGAGAGCCACGTTTCCGAAAGGGCGAGGAGGAGGAGAGAGCGGGAGAGGAAAAGGTCATGGATGAAAGGTAGCTTGCCTGTAATAGAGTGTTGGCACACAGTAAGTGCTTAACAAATTCTTGAAGGGTGCCTAACTAAATACACTGATAATGCTTAAAATACATATTTTTTGACCTTTCCCTAAATGTAGCTAAATTTTTTTCATTTATCACTTTTCCCTGTTATGAAAAATATTAATGCTTGCACCTCTTCACAGAGATTTTTGGGAGGTCCTCAGAAAAAGGTAAGGCTGACCCCAGAAATCCTAGTACTCTTCGTGTATAACATTTAAAAAAGATCTTTTCTGGATATTCCTCCCTACTCTCCTCCTTCTCCCCAACTCACTCCACTCCTCAAAGCACGTAAAGCACTTAAATCAAGTTTCATCATTACCTTTGTGAAGTAAAGATTGGGGTTGGGGAGGAAGGGGAAGAAGAGAGGCAGCATGGCCTAGTGGAAAGAGCACAAGACCATGGGACTGGGAGTCAGAGACCTGGTTCTAGTCTCTGTTCTGCCACTTTTTTGCTGTATGACCTTGGGCAAATCACTTCGCTTATCTAGGCCTCAGTTACTTCATCTGTAAAATAGGGATTAAGGCTGTGAGCCCTATGTGGGACAGGGATTGGGCCTAACCTGATTACCTTGTACCTACCCCAGTGCTTAGTACAGTGTTGGCACACAGTAAGTGCTTAACAAATGACAAAAAATAAAAAAGAGAGAATCTGGGTTGGATGCAGTAATAGGACTCGGGAATTCTGACATCCAAGATTGCTCCAACTATAAAATGACATGTTCACTTTTCTCCTTTACATTCACAAAGGGTTCAGCACAGCTCTTGGTCACAGAGCTCTTCACTCTGCTTCTGTATTCTTCTAAGTTGTCCAGGAGTTTCACAATGCCATGGGACACTCCCAAATTTCAGGTCTCTGTCCCACCCTCTGAAAAATTCCCAGCAGAGCCCCCTAAAAGTCCAGCTGTCAGCTGGAATGGCCAGTGGATAGGGACGTAGCAATTCCCAAGACTGCCAGGCAACATTGTCGATAATACCCGCTGTCCCCACTCAGGGCCATCCTGGGCCTCTCTTCTGGCCTTCAGGATGGAAATAATAATAATAATAATAATAGTGGTATTTAAGTGCTTACTATGTGCAAAGCACTGTTCTAAGTGCTGGGGGGATACAAGGTGATCAGGTTGTCCCATGTGGGGCTCACAGTTTTCATTCCCATTTTACAGATGAGGTAACTGAGGCACAGAGGAGTGAAGTGACTTACCCAAAGTCACACAGCTGGCCAGCAGCAGAGTCAGGATTAGAACCCATGACCTCTGACTTCCAAGCCCAGCCTCTTTCCACTGAGCCACACTGCTTTCTGCTTGGAAAGAATACAAATAGTGGTAAGGGGCGTGGCCTCCACAGATTTTAGAACAATGAGGGGGTTGTGACAGCTGTTGCAGCTGTGTAGGTTCTGTGCCTACAGCTGTGGTTGGTGGATTCTGAGCTGTACATTTATCATTGTCCTTGTCTTATACTGTTTTGGGGTTCTATGTTTTATGTACCTGTCACCAGTCCCCTCTCCCTTGGAGCCAGAAACCAAGTCAAATTCTCATGGGTGCATTTTTCCCAGCACTCAGTACAATGCTTTGCACACAGTAGGTACTTCATAAATAATATTACTACTACTACTACTAGTGCTACTACTACTACTGAGACTGGAGGTCCAATACCACACATCTCCACTGCTGTTGTAGCTGACTGTACTGAATTGGACCTCCCTCATTAAAGTGTAAGTTCCTTGTGGGCAGGGAACTTTTCACTTTATTCTAGACTTCCCACATACTCAGTACAATGCACTGCACTAAGTAGATCCTTAATAAATGCTATTATTATTCCTCCTTATTGCTCTCTCTTTCTTCCCTCCCTACCCTTCCCCCACTTTTCCTCCTCACTTACCTACTACTGTTATTCCAGTTCTCCTGAGGAGAAGAGAACATCTGGGGAAGTACTCCATGTATGTGGTATATTTGTGTGTTTATTTCCCTTACCTGTGTATATCTTTCTATCTCTTTATCTCTTGGTCTTTGTCTATCTCACTTTCTGCCTATTTCTCTGCATCACTTGCTCTATGCCTCAGTCTCTCTTTCTCTGTATCTTCCTCTTTGTATCTTTTCTGACTTCCTTTTCTGACTTTTTCTCCCCACTCATCTTGGACCACTAACCCACCCTTCCGGAAGTTTAACCCATTCTATTTTGAAATTCAAATAGTACTGTCACTTGAGATTCTTCAGTTCCCGTGTAGTGAGAGGAGTTTTCATCTCTGTCTCTCAGCCCTCCCACCCCTGACAACATGCCATAAAACAGAGAGGAAGTTTATGCAGTCTGACTTTGCCTTCCTTGGCAAAGGAGAGAATTAACCTCACCATATTTTACATCTAATCATTCTAAACTCTGAAAGCGGTTTACCCTTGTAACGGTTTTTCCAAAATAACTAATTTCCACCAGGTGCACCTGAATATGAAACACTATGATATTTTTTCCCTCATTTGTAAGATGTCAAAGTTTAAATGAGGCCAGTGTGCTACTAGTTTCTGCTGTTGCTAACTGGCTGAATTAAGAACATTTTTGAGTTATTCAATCTGACAAAAAGAATAGGCTTATCTTTAGCATGACAAAATCATACATTCCAGGATAATTCATTATTAATTTGTGTCACTGTCAATTGGGCTAGAACATTTAAAGAGCTTTGAAAGATCTGTAACCCCTACAGCTTCAGCTACTTTAAAACCAACGGAGGGATCACTGGGTATAAAAGATGAATGCCACAATAAAAAGATAAACATCCCAGCTTTACAAAGAATTGTCAGTACAATACAAAGGAATCGCTGAAAGGATTTTTCCTAAAGGAAATCCTATAAACAGGCTTGTCTGCTCCTAATTGAAATCAAGATGGTGATAACGAAACAGAGAAGACTCCACTTTTCCCAGCACTAAATTGTACAATTGATTCTAAGACTGGACTCATGATTTGTTTTACTGGGATACCAAGGTAAAAATAGAGTATTTTTCCTGTCTCTGCCTTGCAAATATCCGTTGATGTTCTCCTATTTGAGGAACTCTAATGCATTTAGAAATCCAGGGCCCTCCTCAGCATCATCAGAGCGAAACTGGGAACCAAGTAATGTAGACACCACTGGGAAGGCCAGACTCTGATGATCATGTTTTTTTCAATGTATTCAGAGAAGATCAGCAAGAAAACTTTGTTTGCACTAGATGAATAGACTTTCTCTATAAAAATGGCTCTACTTCTAAACCCTTGAGATGTTATATTGTACTCCCCAAGTGCTTCAGTATAGTGCTCTACACACAGTAAGTGCTCAATAAATATGAGTGAATGAAGATATTGAGGCCTACTTACTTAATTGTGAGCTCGAGGAGAACAAATAAGCACCGCCTGGAGATGAAGGGGACTGCACAAACTTCCAATCTGTCCTAATAATAATAATAATAATAATGGTATTGTTATGTTAATGTTAAGCAATTACTGTGTGTCAAGCACTGTTCTAAGTGCTGGGGTAGATACAAGCTAATCAGGTTGGACACACTACATGTCCCACATGGGGCTCACAGTCTATATCTCCATTTTACAGATAAGGTACCTGAGGCACAGAGAAGTGAAGTGATTTACCTGAGATCACACAGCAGATAAGTGGCAAAGCAGAATTAAAACCCAGGGCCTTCTGACTTCCAGGCCCATACTCTATCCAGTAGGCTATGCTGCTGTCCTGATTCAGCCTCTAAAGTAGGTGTCTTCCTAGTGTACATTTCCACTCCTTTTCTTTCTTAGCATCCCCATCCCTACTGCCTTCCTAAATAAAAAAGGTTATGAAAAGCCACAGCAGCAATGATTGCAGTTGAGGGTACATGTTTAGGATGGTTCTAGCCAGGGCTTCTGCTCACTCTTATCCTCGGAGTCGGCCTTCCCTGGTGGTCTCCAGGGCAATTGGAATGGAGTTCAGTGGTCTTTCCCAAACCTTCCTCCAGTCAGTCCTTTATTTTCTTTGAAATGGTATTTGTTCAGCGCTTTCTATGTGGCAGGCACTGCACTAAGCATGGGGGTAGATACAAGTTAATCAAGTTGGACATAGTCCATGTCCCACATGGGTCTTACAGTTTTAATTCCCATTTTACAGATGAGGTACTGTGGCCCAGAGAAGTTAAGTGACTTGCCCAAGGTCACACAGCAGGCAAATGGTGGAGCCAGGATTAGAACCCAGATCCTTTTGACTCCCAGGCCCATGCTCTATCCACTAGGCGACCCTGCTTCCTTTCCCCTCAGATAAAGACGTCAAAGCCTTAGCATTCTCAAAAAGTTATTTACTTACCTCAGGGGCTGAGGAGCCATGGGATTGAATAGGAGAGTGTTTGCTGCAGCAGGGCCAGGGGCTGTGAAAGGGCAAAGGGGAAGGGGAGAGTTCAGCAGTGACATTAGAGGCAGTCAAGTGGCCCAACGAGGCCAGGGACAGTGGCCGTTGTCTTTCAGCCTGGGTCTGGGGGCTGCAGGTGCCAACCTTGCTGAGGGAGGCAGGTGGGAGGGCCTGTGAGAGAGCAGTGCGTAGTGCTGCGTTTTGGCTGGGGAGGGATAGGAGAGTAGGAGGAATGGGATGGCTGAGCAGTGCGTAGAGGGAAGCTGTGTTAGGCCACGTTTGGAGCTCATTTCTAGCATCAAGGCACTGCTCAGCTTGGCAACCTGGCTCTGCCTTGACACCACTGCTGCCACCATTGCTGCTGCCCAGCATGGCTCTGCATTCAGGTATCCCCAGGGTACCCAATCCAGGGAGATTTCCAAGAGGGAAGTGGGGTGGGGTGGCTGTGGAAAGGGGAGGTGAGGAAAGTTGACATTCTTTAGCCTCCTTTTCTCCAGCTTCCCCAATTCCTTTAACTTTTCCTAATAGGATGCCCTCGAAACATTTTTGTTGCTCCTCTCCTGACTCCAGTTTCTCCACATCCTTGAAAAACACCCGGTGAAGAGAGACTGTGAGCCCGTCATTGGGCAGGGATTGTCTCTAACTGTTGCCGAATTGTACATTCCAAGCACTTTGTACAGTGCTCTGTACATAGTAAGCCCTCATTAAATACTATTGAATTAGAATTAGAACTGAACACAAATAAGGGTCTGACAAGTTCAGAGTTCAGCAAAAGAGTTCCTTCTTGGTCACTACAAGTCTTGTTACCTTACCTTAACCTTTGGCTCATTACTAACGTTCTGTATGTATAGGCATAGATGTGTATGGGTTAAATTTAACTGAGGATGTGTTTATATATATATGTATACATATACATACATGTATATATATTCCCAGTTGAGTAGCCCTAGGAAGAGACCTACTACATTACTGAAGGAACACTCATTTTAGTAAATAGAGCATTTAGATTATACACAGGAGGAAGGTCCATTATTCTTATAATGGGGTTTGGAACAGTATTTGAAGAGTGGAGTTCCATAACCCATCATCAGGTACATTATATATCATCATGAGTAATGTATCATCACAGATGTCCTCTGCTGATAATATATCTCATTTATCTACAGGATATGCCTTTAAATAGTATTGAAATGGCTCATATGCTTGGCATATTCTTGGCAGTATTCTGAGGATTGAAACAGTACCATTTTTTTAAAATTGCTTCAGGCATTTGATTATAGAAGAAAAAAATAGGTTACAGGATCCCGCTCGCATTATTTCAGTCGAAGGAGCATATTTCCACCTTTTCTACCTTAACCATTCTATCCACTCAAGGGACAGGCATAGCTCAAAAAAGGCACCAGATGTAAGAGACTTTGAGATCTTGTACATATATGTATAATAGTTGTAGGATTTTCAGAATACCTGACCGTAGAATACTTAACAATGTAACTATTGCATCTACCTTCTCGTTGACCTCCCTGCCATCTGTCTCTCCCCACTCCAGTCCTTACTTCACTCAGCTGCCTGGATCATTTTTCTAAAAAAATGGTCAGTCCACGTTCCCCCACTCCTCAAGAACTTCCAGTGGTAGCCCATCCACCTCCACATCCAACCGAAACTCCTTACCATCGGCTTTAAAGCACTCAATCAGCTTGCCCCCTCCTACCTTACCTCAGTGATCTTTACTACAGCCCAGCTTGCACACTTGACTCAAGTGCCAGCTTTCTCACTGTGCCTTGATCTTTCCTATCTCACCACTGACCCCTGTCCCACATCCTCCCTCTGTCCTGGAGCTCCACACCCTGCTCCATATACACCAACCCACAGCTCTCTCCACCTTCAAAGTCTTATTAAGGTCCCATCTCCTCCAAGAGGTCTTCCCTGATTAATCCCTCTTTACCCCAACTCCCTTTCCCTTTCTGCATTGTCTATGCACTTGAATCTATACCATTATGATAATCACCCCCCCTTCAGCCTCACAGCATTTATGTTTGCATCTGTAATTTATTTGTATTAATATCTGTATCCTCCTCTGGGCTGTAAACTCCTTGTGAGCAGGGAACGTCTACCAACTCTGACGTATTGTACTCTCCCAAGGGCTTAGTGCAGTGCTCTACACACAGTAAGTGCTCAATAAATTTCATTGATTGATTGAAAGAAATAGCCTCCTAAATGTATATATATTGCTGAGACCTCTTATCCATGCTTGTTAAATTCCAGGGACCAATTTTGCTGCCTTCATGAATTATCCCTTGGCCTTGTGGGCAGGGTACTTGTCTACCGACTCTGTTATATTGTTGTGTCCCATTTGCTTAGTACAGTGCTCTGCACACATTATTTGATTGACTGATTGATTTTTGTGCCCAGATCTCATTTGATCCTCTCACTCTGGGGAAAATTCACTCCATTTCCATTAGATTGTCATGATTTTCAATGGTTTTCACCCTTTCCATTCCTATCCACTTCAGTTGACAAGAAACCTCTTTCCAGAGTTCAAATCTTTTCTAATAGCTCATCTTCCCGCAGCAACTTGCCCTATCCTCCAGAGAGATCTAAAGTAGGCTTTTGATGGTCTATTTTCATTTGCTTATCAAGTACAAATAATCACAGATGTAGCAGGGGTAGCTACGCACCACATATCTTACATGACCATATCCTCCAGCTAACATGGCACAAACTATTAACCAGATGCAAAAAAGTTACATATCAAGCGGCTACAAGTCCCGGAATATGTTTACATTATTGTAATATTTAGTGGCCCTGGGGAGAAGGGACTGGGAAAAGCAGACAGTTCATGCCTAGTGGAGAGCACAGGGGCTGGGAGTCAGAAGGACCTGGGGTCTAGTCATGGCTCCACCACGTGTCTGCTGAGTGACCATGGGCAAGTCACTTGCCTTCTCTGTTCTTCATCTGTAAAATGGGGATTAAGACTGTAAGTCCCATGTGGGTCAGGGACTATGTCCAACCTGATTAGCTTGTATCTACTCTAGCACTTAGAACTTGACACATAATAAGTACTTAACAAATACTATAATAATTATTATTACTGTGTTTTTATTTCTACTCACCTCCTACTTTTTTATCATCATCAAGTAGAGAGGGACCCAAAATGATTTTCATTACAGTCCTAATTCTAAATACTTGCAATTATGAAACAACTGTGAAAGGGAAGTGTTTCCTATATTCACACTTTAAATTCTGCAGATTCCTGTTGTTAAATCAATCAAACAATCAATGGCATTTATTGAGTGTGTACTGTGTGTAGAGCACTGTACTAAGCACTTGGGAGGATTCAATACAACAGAGTTGGTAGACACATTTCTTGCCCACATGGAGCTTACACTCTAAAGGGAGAGACAGACATTAAAATGAATTACAGATATGTACATAAGTCCTGTGGGGCTGAGGGAGGGGTGAATATCATGTGCTGAAAAGGTGCAGATCCAAGTGCAAAGGTGATGCAGAAGGGGGAGGGAGTAGGGGAGATGAGGGCTTAGTTAGGAAAGGCCTGTTGGAGAAGATGCGATTTTAGGAAGGTTTTGAAGATGGGGAGAGTGGGTGGTCTGCCATATATGAGGGGCAGGGGGTTCCAAGCCAGAGGGAGGATGTGGGCAAGGGGTCAGAGGAGAGATAGGCAAGATCAAGGTACTGTGAGTAAGTTGGCATTAGAGGAGTGGAGTTAAAGAGAGGAAAAGTCATATCTCAAAGGTCTTCATGGGAGCTTTATTCCATTTCTTTGTATACACTGTAATAAAGTAGTTCCATACTCTAGCAACTGCTTGAGAGTTTTAAAATCAGATTTAAGATTTAACATCCAGATACCTGGAGTATCTGGATGGCAATACATTTAGGTATTAGTAATATAGCATCATTTGGATTAATTTATGACTCCAGAGCATAGTATAGTGTTCTGCACACAGTAAGTGCTCAATAAATACCATTGATCAATTCATTCCCATTTCTTGAGCACTGAGCTATGCACTCAATAGAGAATCAGTGTGGCCTAGTGGATAAAGAACAGTCCTGGGAGTCAGAAGGACCTGGGTTCTAATCTCAGCTCTGCCACTTGTTTGCTGTGTGACCTTGGGCAAGTCATTTCACTTCTACATGACTCAGTTACCTCATCTGTAAAATAGGGACTAAGACTGTGAGCCCCATTTGGGACAGGGACTGTGTCCCACCTCATAAGACCCCAGCACTTAGTAAAGTGCCTGGCATGTAGTAAGTGCTTAACAAATGCCATAAAAAAGTACAAAAAAGATAAATAACATGGTCCCTGCCATCCAGAAGCTTACACTCCAATGAAGGGAGAAAGGTAAACCCACACTGTATACTTACAGTGGGCACAGGAGAAGCAGCATGGCCTAGTGGAGTCAGAGGACCTGGGTTCTAATCCCAGCTCTGCCACTTGTCTGTTGTGTGACCTTGGGTAAATCAATTTACTTTTCTGGGCCTCAGTTGTCTCATCTGTAAAATGAAGATTAAGACTGTGAGTTCCACATGGGACATGGACTGTATCCAATCTGATTAGCTTCATATCTACTCCAGTGCTTAGTACAGTGCTTGGCACATAGTAAGCACTTAACAAATACCACTGAATAAAAAAGGAGGATGAACACGAATACAATCGAAAATTCATTCATTCAATAGTATTTATTGAGTGCTTACTACTAATAATAATAATGTTGGTATTTGTTAAGCGCTTACTATGTGCAGAGCACTGTTCTAAGCGCTGGGGCAGATACTGGGTAATCAGTTTGTCCCACATGAGGCTCACAGATAATCCCCATTTTACAGATGAGGTAACTGAGGCACAGAGAAGTTAAGTGACTTGCCCACAGTCACACAGCTGACAAGTGGCAGATCCGGGAGTCGAACCCATGACCTCTGATTCCGAAGCCCACGCTCTTTTCACTGAGCCACACTGCTTCTCCAATGTGCTATGTGCAGAGCACTGTACTAAGCGCTTGGAATGTACAAATCGGTAACAGATAGAGACAGTCCCTGCCCTTTGACGGGCTTACAGTCTAACTGAGGGAGACGGACAGACAAGAACAATATAAATAAATATAATCAAGGGGATGAACATCTCATTAAAACAATAGCAAATAAATAGAATCAAGGCGATGTACATTTCATTAACAAAATAAATAGGATAATAATGGCAAATTAGTGTGGTAGTATGGCCATTGGTGCTCAAAAGTGGATTATTTGGGCCAGTAAAGATTGAACCTAAAGGGCCTAACACCCACATGGTTTCAAATCTTTAAATCTTTCTTTTAAGGGCAAATCCTTCCAGCATCAAAGAGGGTGGAGGAGGGTAGACCTGGAGAGGAGCAGGGAAGATTTTAGGGCGGTCACACCTAATGTTTTCAATTTTATCAATGAAATAGATGGCAAGGTCATTAGGGATAAAAGATGGGAGAGATGGAGGGACAAGGGAGTTCAAGGAGGGAGTTAAAAAGCTGAAACAGCTGGCACAGGCAATGGGCAGGTGAGTCAGTAAATGTGGAGAAATATCATTTCTGGATAGATAAAGGGCAGAGTCATAGCAGGAGAGCATTAATTACAGATGGATGAGGTCAGCCTGATGCCTGGATTTCCATCAGAAGCGCTGTGCAGTTTGAGCACAGGAGTGGAAGAAGCATACTACGAAGGTGATCCAGGGCTATGATTGGTGGTACGAGATTGGAGGAAGGACACAGAAGCAAGGCAGTTGAGTTCAGTAAAGAGAAGGCTGTTGAAGGTGTGCATTTGTGCGTCAAGACACAGTAGGTTGAGTATGGAGTCCAAATGGGACACGATGATTTTTTTTTAATGGCATTTGTTAAGTTCTTACTATGTGCCAGGCACTGTACTAAGTGCTGGGGTAGAAAAAAGATAGGTTGAACACAGTCTCTGCCTCATGTAAGACTCACAGTCTTACTATTGAATAAATGAATGAATACCCATTTTACAGATGAGGTCACTGAAGCACAGAAAAGTTAAGTGACTTGACCAAGGTCACACAGCAGACAAGTGGTGGAGCCTGGACTAGAACCCAGAACCTCTGACTGCCAGGCCTGTGCTCTTTCCATTAGTCCACGCTGCTTCCCTCACATAGGGAAACTGGAGGGAGTAGAGTGAGCAGAGGTCTCTCGGGGGGAACAGGATAGATTTGTGGGCAGGGACTATGTGGGAGAGAAGGCAGGTGAGGAGGCTGTGGTTGGGTAGAAGGATTTCAAAGTTCGTGAGGGTAGAGACTGTACCGTGACTAGAGACAGTGAAATCTAACTTGTGTCCAAGGTGGTGAGGGGTGTGATACAATTAGACACTGTCATACTCCCACAGTAAGCTAAATAGTACCCTAGTGGCCTGAAAGAATGAATGGACCTCTCTGAGGAGCCTTGATGCCAGAAAGTGATTTGGCCCCAAGGAGCCTGTTGTTTGACTCAATATCTATAATTTCTTAATCCAAAATATACTTCCCCTTCCAACAAGTTTTATATTTCTGGCCCAGATCCTGACAGAAATTTAATGCACTCGTAAAAACTTTCTTCACAGGAATTAGAAAGCAATGTTTTCGACTTTGAGGATATGACATATTTACTTAGATGTAATGAGACACATGGTATGCAGCAGACAATGTAGTTAGATGAGTTAACAGGGATTCTTATCATTTGACTGTTTTCTGTCTTTGTTTTGACTTGCTTTTGGGTTATAAATTAACAGTAAAAGACACATCCCTGGTAGTATCCATACAGTTTTTGAAATATGTAGTGAGAGGTTTCTATCGGGTAATTGATATTTTGGATTTTCACTCACCAATTTGGCAAAAGGTAAGAACCTCATGTTATCACCATTGGCTGACTGGTAATTTTGTAGAAAGACATTACCAAGGGCCTGTCATTTTCAGATAGCACAATGTGGGGATTTTGCCTCATGACTTCAGTGTTGTCACAGAAGAAATGTTATCTCACCATTGCACTGGTCTTGAAGTAACTAATTACAAAATGCTGAACAAACATAACACAATGTTCTCTGAATGCATTGAATTTAGACAGATGCATGTGTGTCTGAATGCTTAGAAACTACAGGGAGAGGTATGTAAATAAGCAGATGGAAAGAAAATGTCCTATTGGAAAAAAAATCTTGATCCTTGAGGTCCTGCTGAGACATTCTTTATATTATGTGTGTTTGTATCTATGTAATATTAAAAAGCAACCTATTCTAAGGGCCATTTAATTAGTTGTCAGATGTTCCAGGACTACGATAATACATCTTATAGATGCAAATCGGAAATAAGCTGTGTTTTAAAAATCACCATTCTGACTGCTTTGTGTCCAAATGGATGAGTGTGGACACACACACACACACACCTCTGCCATTTATCTTTTGTGTTTACTGCTAAGGGTGTTACTTCCTGTAGGTACAGTATGAATGGGAAGACCAATGACCTGCCATTCTTTCCACGAGAATTAGAAGTATCATCTGTCTTTTGGAGAATGATCCCAGCTGCTGCTTGCAAGACATTTCTAAACTGCAGCCCAGCCTATGGTGCATGTCAGAGAGTCATTGACTATGTGCTTTTCTTTTTTTTCCCCCCATCTGTACACTGGCATATACCAAGAATATTAGCAGAAGTGCCATAAAAGAGGATGGCTTCTATGTTGCCACTTTCCTATAGGTACCAGTCAGGGGCCAGGGGGGCAATGGGGAATTTGGGCTGTCAGGGAGAAGTTGTTAGTTTCAACTATATAATTTTTTGGGCAGGACAAGCAGCCATACCTACCTCACTTTGCCTCTTAGAGTTGGTTAGGGGCAATTCCCACCCCCACCACTGTTAGCCCTAATGGAACAGGGACTGTATCTGACCTGATTATCTTGTATCTACCCCAGGGCTTAGTACAGTGCTTGGTACAGAGTCAGCATTTAACAAATAGCATTATTAAATGGAACTTCAAGGTAGTGGATCCATTGCCAATTTACTCCATTTTATGTGTCCCTGTCTGATTTAAGAGCTGAACCTAGGGCTTGTCCTGACCCCACTGACTTTGGGTCCTAGAACTCCTTCCCATTTCATATCTGACAGACGATCACCCTTGCCACCTTCAATGCTTATTAAAATCCCATCTCCTTGCCTCCACTGGGCTCTGGAGGTAGGATTGGAAGTTCCTCTCAACTCCAATCTAGCACCTGGAGCCTGAACGGATCTGGGGGTGAACCAGCTCCAGAACGTAGTGGGAGTTCTGGGTAGGAGCTCAGAGTCTCTTCTCACTCCAACCAAGTTTGACCACTGTCTCAGGGCTCTTTTTTGTGCTCATTCTGGGGCCAGCCTGAAAATTTTATGCCCCTATTGGGCTCCAGGGCGAGATAGAGGCTTTGTGTCCTACTCTTAGGGTTAGAGAGGGCATGGAAGATATGATATTTGAAATCCCAATCCCCTAGATGCCAAACTGTTTCAAAAGCCTCTCTGCAAGTTCATCCTCAATGGCTCAAATGTATTGTGGGCACCAGTGTATGTGGAGAGGTTTTTATTTAACTGTCAGTTTATAATGGCACTTGTCAAAGGTATTTGGTGATGGCAAACATTCTTTTTCAGAAAAGATTACAAAAGGCATAGTCACTGGAGAATATAACAGAGAAGCACTTAAAGAGGTAAGGCTCTCCTCTGGAATGTAGAGTGGTATAGGAGTTGATTTTCATTGTGAGTGTGGAGCCAAAGTGGAGGTGGCATTTATGGGTGCATAAAGTTGCATCCAAACCCTAAGACAGACACACAGAGATGTGACAGACACTAAGAACTACCAGAGACAAGACAGACAGACAAAACAAACGTACCTAAACTCCTCTCCAAGAGGGACAGGTTCCAAGTCCTGATCACTTCCCCAAGCAAGCTGAGTCCAATTACTGTAGTCTTTACTTGGCTGAGGCTGGGGGTGGAGGGATGCTGATCTCTTGCTTGACTGAGTCTGAGGTAACTCCTGTTCTCAATTCCAAAGTGGTTGGGGTAGGGCCCAGAACACCGAATCCTGCTGAATCTTGGCTCCATTTCCAGCCGGCCCCCATCCAGCCCTAAGGGGTATGACATGCTGGCTACAGCTGTGTCCCGTTCAACGCCCCCACCCCCCACCCCCAGGTCCCCCAAACCAGATGGCTTTGCTTCTTCTCTTTCCCTCAGGCGTCCCTTGAATCCAGGCCTCCCAGTTACAATGTTTCAGGTTGCCATTGTTACACCCCTTGCCTCCTGCTGTTCGCCTATTGAAACATCTCCTGAGGGACAAACTGCTAGTAGCTTAACTATAGCAATTCTGCTTGAGGTTTCTGTGAAGTTTGGGAAAGTGCATTTCTACCCCTCTACCAGCATACTTAAACTCCTAGGACTTAAGATTTTGTCTGATAATGAAATGAAGTCAAGGGATCTTGTCAGCATGGAAAATATTCAATGAGTTGCTTGAATGATGACAGTGTGGTAGTATATGTTAAGCCCTTACTATGTTCCAAGTACTGCACTAAGTGCCAGGGTAGATACAAGATAAGCAGGTCAGTTGAAGTCCCTACCTCACACATGGCTCACAGTCTAAGTTGGAGGGGGTAGAACAGGTATTGAATTCCCATTTTACAGATGAGGACACTGAGATCCAGAGAAGTGAAATGACTTGCCCAAGATCACACAGCAGACACATGGCAGAATTGGGATTAGAACCCAGACCCCTAATTCCTAGGCCTGGGGTCTTTCCACTAGGCCACACCCCTTCTCACTAGGACACACCACTTCAGTCCCTCTAAAATGTTCTTCCTTTCAGCAGAATAATTTATGGGTGGAGATCATGGCTTCTTCCTCTATTGTACTCTTCCAACTGCTTAGTACAGTACTCTGATCACAAAAGGGGCTGAATAAATACTTTTAAATAAAGTGGGGGTGGGGCAATTTAGTATAAAGATATGTACATACTATAAGGTCACTGTGGGCAGGGAATATGTCTGTTTGTCAGTATACTTTCCCAAGTGCTTAGTACAGGTTTCTGCACATATTTAATGCTCAATAAATGCCATCGAATAAATGAATGAATGAATACATAAGTGTTGTGGGGATATGGTGAGTATCAAAGTGCTTAGGGGATACAGAGAAATAGCGTGGCTTAGTGGAAATAGCATGGATTTGGAAGTCAGAGGTCAGGGTTCTAATCTCCACTCTGCCATTTATCAGCTGTGTGACTTTGGGCAAATCACTTAACTTCTCTGTGCCTCAGTTACCTCATCTGCAAAATGGGAATTAAGAATGTGAGCCCCACGAGGGACAACCTGATTACCTTGTATCAACCCCAGTGCTTAGAACAGTGCTTTGCACATAGTAAGTGCTTAACAAATACGATAATTATTATTATTATGAACACAGGTGCATAGGTACTTAAAACTACCCTACTTAAAACTCACCTCCTCCAAGAGGCCTTCCCAGACTGAGCTCCTCTTCTCCCTCTACTCCCTCTACCACCCCCCCTTCACCTCTCTGCAGCTGAACCCTCTTTTCCCCCTTTCCTTCTGCTCCTCCCCCTCTCCCTTCCCATCCCCTCAGCACTGTACTCGTCCGTTCAACTGTATATATTTCCATTACTCTATTTATTTTGTTAATGAATTGTACATTGCCTTGATTCTATTTAGTTGCCATTGTTTTTACGAGATGTTCTTCCCCTTGACTCTATTTATTGCCCTTGTTCTTGTCTGTCCGTCTCCCCCGATTAGACTGTAAGCCCGTCAAACGGCAGGGACTGTCTCTATCTGTTGCTGACTTGTTCATTCCAAGCGCTTAGTACAGTGCTCTGCACATAGTAAGCGCTCAATAAATACTATTGAATGAATGAATGAAAGAAGGGAGGGAGGGTAATGAGGTGAGATAAAAGGTTAGTCAGGGAAGGCTTTCTGGAGGAGATGGTGAAGAGAGAGGGTATTCTAGGTGGGACGGAGGGAGTGAGACTCAAGAGCAAGACACAGTAAGTAGGTTGGTGTTAAAGGAGTGAAGAGTTGCTGTGGGAGAGAACTGATTGAATGCTACAAAGCCAGTAGTGAGGAGTTCCCTCCATTTGATGTGGAGTTGGATGGACATCCACTGGAGGCTTTGTGAGGAATGGGGAGATGTTTGCAGAATAACATTTTTTAGTAAAATGATACAGGTAGCAGAGTGAAGTGTGGGCTGGAATGGAGAGAGGCTGGAAGTTGGGTGGTCAGCAAGGAGGTTGATGGAGTATTGTAATTGATAGGTAGTGAAGGCCCATTTTAATCACATTTTCTTAAACATTTTCTCTCAATAAAATAAAGCCAACAAAGCTTAAAATAACATGAAAAGGAATCAGTCCAAGCCAATGACTGAGTATTTTTCTAATTTATTTTCCCCAGAATTTTGTAGAACACTTTATATTAAAGCCCTGGTTGAAGGGAAAAAAAATGACTGTTTTATTCAAAAACTCTTTTAAGGAGCCAGACATAGGGGGTATAAGCACATACCATTCACTTCCTGAATACTGTCAGGAAGTAGTTAGTGTACTGCATCTTGATATGAAAAGCAGCCAGAAACATTAGTTAAAGTAAATGGCCCTGGCTTCTATTGAGAAGGTGTTGTGACAACTTCAAGAGTAGACGATTAAATATTAATGTCTTGTTGGTGATCGAGGGAATAGCCAACCACCATGAGATTCTTCTTAAAATATCAAATCAAAAGGCAACCAGATTTTCCATTTTCAAGCAGGTTTCTCATACTAATACTTCATCGATTTCCTACTACTTCCCAATCTGCACACTTTTCTCCTCTAAGACCAATCTATTCACTGTACCTCAGTCTTGTCTATCTCACCACTGACACCTTGCCCACATCCTTCCTGTGACCTGAAACTACCTCTCCCTTCATATACAACAGATCAACATTCCCACCACCTTCAAAGACTTATTAAAATCACATGTCCTCCAAGAGGCCTTCCCCAATTAAACCTTCTCTTCCCCTACCCCCTCTCCCTTCAGTGTCACCTAGGGACTTGGATCTGTATCCTTAAATGACTATCAAGTGCTAGAGAGTCACCCCACCGTCAACCCCACAGCATTTATGCATATATCTATAAATTATTTATAAAGACATCTGTCTTCTCCTCTAGACCCTAAGCTCATTGTGGGCAGCAAATATTTCCCTCTTACCAATATCATCTTCTCCCACTACATCTCACCCTGTGGTCTTCACTCATCTCAAGAAAACCTTTTAATTGACCCTTACTCTTGATTCTCTCATTTCCAACCCACTGCTCACAACTTTTCCTCCTGCCTGGATCATTCTCCACTCAAGTTTTTTTTGTTTTGTTTTTAATAGTATTTGTTAAGTGATTACTATGTGCCAGCCATTGTGCTGGGATAGATACAAGCTAATTAGGGTGGGCACAATCCAAGTCCCACATGGAGTTTACAGTCTTAATCCCCATTTTGCAGATAAGAGAACTGGGGCATAGAGAAGTTAAGTGACTTACCCAAGGTCACACAGCAGACACATGGTGCAGGTGGGGTCAGAACCCAGGTTCTCTGACTCCCAGGCCCATGCTCTTTCCACTAGGCCAATGTTGCTTCTCATTAGGCCATGCTGCTTCTCAGTGTTGTGTCAAAAAATCCCTTCCCTCCTAAAAGAAACACATCCTCCAGGAGGGATTCCCTGATCAATCAATAAGTGGTATTTGGTGAACACTTATTGTGTGCAGAACACTGTACTTAGCACTTGGGACTATAGACTGTAAGCTCCTTGTGGGTAGAGATCATGCCTACTCAACTCTCTTGTAGTGTACTCTCCCAGTGCTTTGTACAGTGCTCTGCATACAGCAAGCACTCAATAAATACCACTTATTGATTGACTGGTATCATCTTGAAGGACTTTGCCTGAATAATGTTTCAGAGAGCAAAATGTACCAACATGTTGTATAACCGCCCCGAGAAACCCAAAGTTCTTTGCAGTAGCAAGCAGAGAACGGGGATGGGAGTGAAACCAGAAGACCAGGAGGATGTTACTCTCACTGCACCGGCTAGAGCTCCAAGGGAAATCAAGGCTTTTTTTGTAGGCATATTTTTCAGAAACAGTTTCAGTTATTCATTCATTCATTCATTCAGTCGTATGAATGAACCCAGGGTCTCTGACTCAGTTCAATTGAATTGTATTTATTGAGCGCTTACTGTGTGCAGAGCACTGTACTAAGCACTTGGAAAGTACTATACAGCAATAAAGGAAGACAATCCCTGCCCACAAGGGGCTTACAGTCTAGAAGGGGGAGACAGACATCAAAACAAGTAAACAGACATCAGTATATAAATAAATAGAATTTTAGATATATACATAAGTGCTGTGGGGTGAACCAGGTCCCTTACAGAGCCCCAAGAGAGTCAAAGTCGGTGGAGGGGGAGGAGGGGCAGCATCTGAGACCCTGGAGATCAGTGTTGTCAGGAGGAAGAGGAGGGCATCCAAGGCCAGGTTATTCATTCAGTTGCATTTATTAAGCACTTAAGATGTGCAGAGTACTTTGTTAAGTGCTTGGGAGAGTAGAATATAATAATCAACAGGCACATTCCCTGCCCACAACTACCTTATAGTCTAGAGGATGAGCTTACAGTCTAATAATGTTGGTATTTGTTAAGCGCTTACTATGTGCCGAGCACTGTTCTAAGCGCTGGGGTAGACACAGGGGAATCAGGTCGTCCCACGTGGGGCTCACAGTCTTAATCCCCATTTTACAGATGAGGGAACTGAGGCACAGAGAAGTTAAGTGACTTGCCCACAGTCACACAGCCGACAAGTGGCAGAGCTGGGATTCGAACTCATGAGCCCTGACTCCAAAGCCCGTGCTCTTTCCACTGAGCCACGCTGTAGTGTTCTGCAGCTTCACAAATGTTCTCCCTGTCTGCACAGGTTCTACCTGAAAGTGCTAATTGCTACAAAATCCCAGCTCTGCCAGTTGTCAGCTGTGTGACTGTGTGACTGTGGGCAAGTCACTTAACTTCTCTGTGCCTCAGTTACTTCATCTGTAAAATGGGGATTAACTGTGAGCCTCACGTAGGACGACCTGATTACCCTGTATCTACCCCAGCACTTAGAACAGTGCTCTGCACATAGTAAGTGCTTAACAAATACCAACATTAGTATTATTACAAAATATTAGATTTGCCCATATCTGTAATTTATTGATTCCTCTTAATGTCTGTCTCCCTCCTCTAAACTCACTTTGGGCAGGGAATGTGTCTATCAACTCAGTTATATTGTACTCTCCCAAACAGTTAGTACAGGGCTCTGCACACAGCAGCACTCAATAAATACAACTGATTGTTTGATTACCAACGGGGGTTTCACAGTGATGTTTTGAGGAACCTCAGGTTTGGTTCAGTCACATAATCCCAGAACCATTCTCAAGGAATCACAAACCTTAACCCTTGGAAGCTCTAAACCAGCTAGCAATTTATCTGACTTTCCTAGTAGTGTTTCATCACACCTAAAAGAGGGCCAGCTCGAGGACATAGAGGAAGCTTTGTTGAAGCGTGAAGCAGGGTCTGGGTTGGCAGCTACTGCCTCTAGACTGCAAGCTCACTGTGGGCAGGGAATGTATCTGTTCTATTATTATATTGTATTCTTCCAAGCACTTAGTACAGTGCTCTGCAAAAAGTAAACACTCAATAAATATGATTAACTGATGGACTATGGAATTGGGGTGCCAGGGGATTGGAACTTGCAGATGATGGAGAGTCACATGAGTGGGATCCACTGAGCCAGACTTTCCCTAACTGTGGGCTTTCCCAGCTCCTTATCCAGTATAAACCTTGTCTCTCTACACAGGCCCCTTGAAATCCATCTCTCCCCATTAGATTATTGCCATGGCCTAATTCAAATGGGCTCAGCTGGAACTGGATTTTCTTTAATACCCCAGCAAGACTAACAACCATCTGGATGCTGATGGGTTCTTTGTTTCCAGGTCTCTGTGGAGAAGAAATGATGAAAATATGGTGAATTGTTCAGTTCATTGACTTAGGGTAATGAAAACAGTTCAACACCTTGTGCCTTATTTTACTCACACTTAAAAGAGTGTAATAACTGAACTTATTAAGGTATTTTATCTTATGCTTTCTAAAGAGAGTTCCTGAATGAAAGATTCTATGTAACTATCATAATGTATTATTATAGCAAAGAACAGAAACTTTCCTGTCATCTTGTTAATTGTATTAGGAATAGTTTATTTTACTCCATTTCCAATGTAGAATGTTACTTTAAGTAACTCATGAAACAACCTGTCTATGACTAGAAATAGTCTTGCCTGTTATCATACTAATGATACTCTTCCAGTGTAAGATTTAGAATCTTCTGCTATTCTTTATTTTTGGAACATTTTACTGAAGAAATGAATGTTATTGTTTGTGGCAAATCATTTGAATTCTAGATTTATTCCAGACAATCTGAATAAGTGTTGCCAACAGAATGAAAAGGAAATGGAAACTTCATATCCTGAAATAACTAGATTTACAATAAAGTGCTGTTTATGGAGGCTTCTGGGACTTTGGGTGTAAAATTGAACTATAGCATCTCACTTTTGTTATATGAATCCTATTTCATAGATGAGAGAGCTGAAGTTACTGTACTCTTTCTACCCGAATTTAAGACACCTGGCAGGAGTTATGGGATTTTAACTGTCAAAAGCAAAGTTCCAGAAAAGATGAGAATAGACATTCTCCTAGAACCTGGAAATAAATTAAATTGTAGTAAAATGCAAAGCCTGCTGAAATTGTCTAAATTGCAGAAGCCAAAAGGAACTCAGTCCAATGTGGTTCATCCTTTGCAAATCACTGTTATTCATTTAAATGGATCTTTAATTTGTCCAGTTTACTCCCACACCCTTGGCTCTGATTCTCCCATCAGGGGTTAGCTTTAATATTCTGAAAGTAATTAATATTTAATATTCTGAGTAAAGATTTGTATTTAATGGTACCCCAGTGATCATAATTTTTAGAAAAAGACACACAATAGAAGTACAAGGATTGTTAGCTTTATTAAGAGAAGATTACTTCTTCATCTAATATATCAGAAGGAACATCAGAGTGGAAATATTCCAAGAAGTTTAACTTACTTTTCTAACAAGATGAAATTCTTGAACACATTTTCATATATTGGAATTTGGCAACTAAATTATTTACAACATCCATTTCCCTTTTTTCAGTCTTTTCTTTTTTTATCCTATTGCAAGCAAATTTATGAAACACTATTTAAAATATAGATTTGAAAGCCAAACATTGTTAGATTGAAACTCATGGATAAAGTCTGTGGATCCTTTAATCAAAAACCAAATGATTTTAAAGGGCAGTTGCTGAAAAAAGAAATCTATTGTTGAATCGTCAAAAGTCCAAGAAGATAATCTTCAATCCCTATCTCTTTCATTTCTAAGTTCTAGCCCTTACTCTAGCCCCAAACCTTACCCCAGCACTAATTCTAACCCTAACACTTACTCTAAGGTTAAACCTACTTTGAATCTGTGGTCCCGGGTTAATCAATCAATCAATCAATGGTATTTGTTGAGTGCTTACTTTGTGCAGGGCACTGAACTAAGCACTCATTCATTCATTCATTCAATAGTATTTATTGAGCGCTTACTATGTGCAGAGCACTGTACTAAGCGCTTGGGATGAACAAGTCGGCAACAGATAGAGACAGTCCCTGCCGTTTGACGGGCTTACAGTCTAATCGGGAGAGACGGACAGACAAGAACAATGGCACTAAACAGCGTCAAGGGGAAGAACATCTCATAAAAACCGATGGCAACTAAATAGAATCAAGGCGATGTACAATTCATTAACAAAATAAATAGGGTAACGAAAATATATACAGTTGAGCGGACGGGTACAGTGCTGTGGGGATGGGAAGGGAGAGGTGGAGGAGCAGAGGGAAAAGGGGAAAATGAGGCTTTAGCTGCGGAGAGGTAAAGGGGGGATGGCAGAGGGAGTAGAGGGGGAAGAGGAGCTCAGTCTGGGAAGGCCTCTTGGAGGAGGTGATTTTTAAGTAAGGTTTTGAAGAGGGAAAGAGAATCAGTTTGCTGGGTGGGCGGTAGAAAGAGAGAAGGGAGGAGAGGTAGGAAGGGGCAAGGTGATGGAGAGCCTTGAAGCCTAGAGTGAGGAGTTTTTGTTTGGAGCGGAGGTCGATAGGCAACCACTGGAGTTGTTTAAGAAGGGGAGTGACATGCCCAGATCGTTTCTGCAGGAAGATGAGCCGGGCAGCGGAGTGAAGAATAGACCGGAGCGGGGCGAGAGAGGAGGAAGGGAGGTCAGAGAGAAGGCTGACACAGTAGTCTAGCCGGGATATAACGAGAGCCCATAATAGTAAGGTAGCCGTTTGGGTGGAGAGGAAAGGGCGGATCTTGGCGATATTGTAGAGGTGAAACCGGCAGGTCTCGGTAACGGATAGGATGTGTGGGGTGAACGAGAGGGACGAGTCAAGGATGACACCGAGATTGCGGGCCTGCGGGACGGGAAGGATGGTCGTGCCATCCACGGTGATGGAGAAGTCTGGGAGCGGACCGGGCTTGGGAGGGAAGATGAGGAGCTCAGTCTTGCTCATGTTGAGTTTTAGGTGGCGGGCCGACATCCAGGTGGAGACGTCCCGGAGGCAGGAGGAGATGCGAGCCTGAAGGGAGGGGGAGAGGACAGGGGCGGAGATGTAGATCTGCGTGTCATCTGCGTAGAGATGGTAGTCAAAGCCGTGAGAGCGGATGAGTTCACCGAGGGAGTGAGTGTAAATGGAGAACAGAAGAGGGCCAAGAACTGACCCTTGAGGAACTCCAACAGTTAAAGGATGGGAGGGGGAGGAGGCTCCAGCGTAGGAGACCAAGAATGATCGGCCAGAGAGGTAAGAGGAGAACCAGGAGAGGACAGAGTCCGTGAAGCCAAGGTGAGATAAGGTATGGAGGAGGAGGGGATGGTCGACAGTGTCAAAGGCAGCAGAGAGGTCAAGGAGGATCAGAATGGAGTAGGAGCCATTGGATTTGGCAAGAAGGAGGTCATGGGTGACCTTAGAGAGAGCAGTCTCGGTAGAGTGGAGGGGACGGAAGCCAGATTGGAGGGGGTCTAGGAGAGAATGGGAGTTAAGGAATTCTAGGCATCGATTGTAGACGACTCGTTCTAAGATTTTGGAAAGGAAGGGTAGTAGGGAGATAGGACGATAACTGGAGGGGGAAGTGGGGTCAAGAGCGGGTTTTTTTAGGATGGGGGAGACGTGGGCGTGTTTGAAGGCAGAGGGGAAGGAGCCCTTGGAGATTGAGTGGTTAAAAATAGAAGTTAAGGAAGGGAGGAGGGCAGAGGCGATGGTTTTAAGAAGGTGAGAGGGAATGGGGTCCGAGGCGCAGGTGGAGGGGGTGGCACTTGCGAGGAGGGAGGAGATCTCCTCTGAGGATACTGCAGGGAAGGATGGGAAAGTAGGGGAGGGGGTTGTTGGGGGGGGAGGGGAGAGGCGGAGGGGTGACTTTGGGGAGCTCAGACCTGATCGTGTTGATTTTCGTGAGGAAATAGGTGGCCAGATCATTAGGGGTGAGAGATGGGGGAGGGGGAGGAACAGGGGGCCTAAGGAGAGAGTTAAAGGTCCGGAACAATCGGCGGGGGTGACGGGCATGGGTGTCGATGAGGGAGGAGAAGAAGCTTTGCCTGGCGGAGGAGAGGGCAGAGTTAAGGCAGGAAAGGATAAATTTGAAGTGTGTGAGGTCTGCTTGGTGCTTGGACTTTCGCCAGCAGCGCTCAGCAGCTCGAGCATAGGAGCGTAGGAGGCGGACGGAGGAGGTGATCCAGGGCTGTGGGTTAGTGGAGCGAGAGCAGCGGAGGGAAAGGGGGGCGAGAGAGTCGAGATGAGTAGAGAGGGTGGAGTTGAGAGCGGAGACCTGATCGTCGAGAGTGGGAAGAGAGGACAGGGCGGCAAGGTGAGGCGAGATGCTATTGGAAAGACGGATGGGATCGAGAGAGCGGAGGTCTCTGTGGGGCAGTAGCGAAGATTTGCAGGGGGAGGGAGTGTGAGAGATGAGGCAGGTGAGAAGGTTATGGTCCGAGAGAGGGATTTCAGAGTTGGTGAGTGAGGAGATAGTGCAGCGGTAGGAGATGACGAGATCGAGGGTGTGACCGAGTCGGTGAGTGGGCGCCGTATGGTGGAGGAGGAGGTCGGCAGAGTCGAGGAGGGATAGCAGGCGGGCGGCAGAGGAGTCGTCAGGTACATCCGTATGGATGTTGAAGTCTCCAAGGATCAGAGTGGGCAGAGAGAAGGAGAGGAGGAAGGTGAGAAAGGGGTCAAGGTGGTTGAAGAAGTCGGAGGTGGGACCGGGAGGGCGGTAGATAACGGCGACAAGTAACTGGAGTGGGTGGTAGAGGCGAACGATATGGGCTTCGAAGGAGGGGAAGGAGAGGGAGGGGGGAGGAGGGATAGTGCGGAAGCGGCATCGGGGCGAGAGGAGGAAGCCGACGCCTCCTCCCTTACCGGTGAGTCTGGGGGAGTGGGAGAAGGAGAGGCCTCCGCTGGAGAGAGCGGCGGCGGAGACCGTGTCTTCGGGAGAGAGCCACGTTTCCGAAAGGGCGAGGAGGAGGAGAGAGCGGGAGAGGAAAAGGTCATGGATGAAAGGTAGCTTGCCTGTAACAGAGCGGGGGTTCCAGAGGCCACACTTGAAAGTAGCTGTGGGTGCAAGGGGAGGAGGGGGGGAGGGGCAGGGGGAGGGGATGGTTTGGATGGGAAGGAGGTGGCGGGGCCCTGGCCGAGGAGAGGGGGATGAGGGGTGGCGGTGGGACAAGAGGACTGGGATGGGGCGTGGGTGGGGAAGAGAGAAGGGGGGAGGGGGTGAAGAGGGGGTTAGGTGGGGGGAAGAGTAGGGGGAGGGGGAAGAGGGGTAGCGCTGGTAAAGTGGGGTTCTAGGGCGGGAGAGAGGAGGGGGGGAGGAGACAGAGGAGAGAGCGGGAAAGAGCTGAGCGAGAGAGGGGAAGGGGAAGGGGAAGGGGAGGATAGGAAGGGGCGGGAGGGGGGAGGGGGGGAGGAGGGACATGGTGAGGCCAGAGAGGTGGGTGGCAGCACGGACAACAATAAACAGTAATAAACGAAATCGGTAATATAGCAACATGATACAATATGATACAATACAGTGGTGCTAATATAGCAACATGATACAGTATGATACAATATAGTCGTGTTAATAAAAGGGGTAATGACCAGGGTCGGGGGTAGACTCGATTAAGAGGCGACCTGATCAAATTCAAAATCTGACGACAATAAACAATAAAAAGCGAGATCGCAAATATAGCAACATGCTACAGTAAGGCACACTACAATAGTGTTAATAAGCAGGCGATGACCAGGGTCGGGGGACGAGCCGACCCTACCCGATCAGACTCAAAGTCAAGCGGCCAGCGGCCAAGAGAGTCCCAGAGCTCATGACCAGATAACCCTGTGGCGGCGGGGGGGCCCTGAGGTTGTCCGGGGTGGGTGGCGGCCGTAGGCGGCGGCTAAGGTAAGGTAACATGGTGAGAACAAGGACGTCGTCGCCCGGGGCGGGGGCGGGAGGGATGAATCACCTCAAGAGGGAAGAGGGAGTGAGGCCTTCCCAAAATGGCCGCCTCAGGCAGAGTGGGGGCTTCCTAAAATGGCCGCCTCGGGCGGAGTGGGGGAGCGGTTGGGGAGCACAATGTCCCCGGGCCCGAGCAGGGGGACACAATGTCCCCCGAGGACACAATGTCCTTGGGGCCGAGAAGGGGAGCACAATGTCCCCAGGATCGAGAAGGGGAGCGCAATGTCCCCGGGCCCGAGCGGGGGGGGCGGGTGGACTGGAAGCTGGTGGCTGGGGGTCTGTGGGGGCGAAGATCCATAGTGTCGGAGTGCGGAGATCCAGGTTGTGAAAGGCTGAGGCAGGCGTGGGTCCGGACGGTCCGAGGCTCAGCTCCCCGGTGGAGGAGGAGGAAGCGCAGATGAGTCAGCGAGCGGGACAGTACAATAGGACAGAGTTGGTGGATGTGTTCCTGCCCACAAATAATTTACAGTCTAGTCTGGTTGAGTCAAAATCCTGCTTATGTGCCATCAGATCTTGAAGATGTCACCATTGTGGCCATCTTCAAAAAGAAAGGGGAAACAGGAAACTTTTATAATTATTTTGACATTTTACTCCCCTTTGTTGCTTGCAAGGTCCTAGCCAAATTGCTTCTAGACCAACCACAAAACTAAATGCTGTCACAGAATTATTCTATCTAGAGAGCATTCAGTCTAGTGATGAAGTGGTAGACAAAGAAGGAGAAAACCAAATTAAGAAGATAAGCAAAATTTGGATTTCTTGCCAAATCCAATGGCCTCTACTCCATCCTAATCCTCCGCCACTGCTCTGCTGCCTTCTTCTCTGTCGACCACCTCCTTCTCCTGGAAAGCTTATCCAACCTTGGCTTCCCTGACACTGTCCTTTCCTGGTTCTCCTCCTATCTCTCTGACCACTCCTTCTCAGCCTCTTTCATGAGCTCCTCCTCTGCCTCTCACATCCTAACTGTTGGACTCCCTCAAGGCTCAATTCTGGGTCCCCTTCTACTATTCCAACTATTCATTCATTCTTTCAATCCTATTTACTGAGTGCTTACTGTATACAGAGTACTTAGGGAAGCAGCGTGGCTCAGAGGAAAGACCCTGGGCTTTGGAGTCAGAGGTCATGAGTTCGACTCCCTGCTCTGCCGCTTGTCAGCTGTGTGACTGTGGGCAAGTCACTTAACTTCTCTGTGCCTCAGTTACCTCATCTGTAAAATGGGGATTAACTGTGAGCCTCACGTGGGACAACCTGATTACCCTGTATCTACCCCAGCGCTTAGAACAGTGCTCTGCACATAGTAAGCGCTTAACAAATACCAACATTATTACAGAATACTGTACTAAGTTCTGGGAAAGTACAGTTCGGCAACAGATACAGATAATCCCTACCCAACAACGGGCTCACAGTCTAGAATAACTATAATCTCTCCCTTGGAGAACTCATTCACTCCCAGGGCTTCAACTACAATGTCTTTGTGGATGACTCCTAAATTTACATCTCCAGCCCTTATCTCTCTCCTTCTTTGCAATTCTGTATTTCCTCCTTCCTTCAGGTAATCTCCACTTGGATGTCCAGCTGATGCCTCAAACCTAATATATCCAAAACAGAACGCCTTATCTTCCTATCCAAACCCTCCCCTCCCATCACTGTAGACATCACCACAACCCTCCCTGTCTCACAAGCCCATAACCTTGACGTTATCCCTGGCTCATCTCTAGTCCAACTCACATATTCAATCTGTCCCCAATTCCTTTAGGCTCAATCTTCACAAACTCTCTAAATTTCACCCTTTCCTCTGCATCCAAACTGCAATCACATTAATCCAAGTACCTATCCCATACCTCCTTGATTACTGAGTCAGCCTCCTTCCTAACCTTTCTGTTTCCTGTCTGTCCCCACTCCAGTCCATCCTTCACTCTGCTGCCAGGATCATTTTTCTACCAAAAAGGTTCAGTCCATGTTTCCCCACTTCTCAAGAAACTCCAGTGGATGCCCATCCAACTCTGCATCAAACAGAAACTCCTTATGATTGGCTTTAAAGCACTCAATTATTTTGCCCCTTCATGCCTTACCTCCCTGACTTCCTACTACAATCCAGGCTACACACTTCACTCCTCTTATGCCAACCTACTCACTGTACCTTGATCTCATCTATCTCACAGCTGACCTCTCATTCACGGTCCTGCTTCTGGCCTGTAACGTCTTTCCTTTTCATACCCAACAGATGATCACTCTCTCCACCTTCAAAGGCTTATTAAAAGCACCTCTCCTCCAAGAGGCCTTCGCTGAGTAAGCCTCCCATTTTCTCTTCTCCCATTCCCTTATTTGTCTCCCTTGTACTTGGATTTGTACTTTTTATTCACCACTTTCTCATTCCCACAGCACTTATGTACATAACAGTAATTCATTTATTTATATTAATGTCTGTCTCCCCCTGTATACAGTAAGCTCATTATGGTCAGAGAATGTCTTCCAACTCTCTTGTATTATACTCTCCCAAACATTTAGTACAGTGCTCTGCACAAAATAAGTGCTCAGAAAATACGATTGATGGAGCACATTCTTTGTGAGACTGTCTAGCAGATTATGATAACACAGGCACAAGTCAGGACAACGCAGAGGGGAGTGGGAAAAGTGTAAATGAGGCTTGTGAAGGTTGAATTGATAGGATTTAGTGATAGATTGAATTATGTGGGTTGAATAAGAGAGAGTAGTCAAAGATAATGCCAAGGTAATGGATTTGTGAGACAGGAAGGATGGTGGTGTTGTCTGCAGTGATGGGAAAGTCACAAGGAGGACAGGGTTTGGGTGGGAAGAGAAGGAATTCCGTTTTTGACACATCAAGTTTGAGGTGATGGCAGGACATCCAAGTAGAGATGTCTTGAAGCTAGGAGGAAATGTGAGACTCCAGAGAGGGAGAAATACCAGGGCTAGAGATGTAGATTTGGAAATCATCTGCATAGAGGTGGTAGTAGAAGCCTTGGGAGCAAATGAGTTCTCCAAGGGCGTGGGTGTGGATGAAGAATAGAAGGGGACCCAGAACTGAACTTTAAGGGACAACCCCAGTTAGATGGGAGGCAAAGGAGGAGCCCTGAAAAGAGACTGAGAATGGGCAGCTAGAGAGAAAGGAGGAGAACCAGGAGAGGACAGTGTCAGTGAAGCTGAGGTTGGATAATGTTTCCAGGAGAAGGGGGTGGTTGACAATGTCAAAGGCAGCTGAGGGGTCCAGGAGGATTAGGATGGAGTATAGGCTATTGGATTTGACAAGGAGATCATTTGTGAACTTTGAGAAGGCGGTTTCTGTGGAATGAAGGGGATGGAATCCAGATTGGGGTCAAGGAGAGAATTGGAGGAGAGGAATTTGAGACAGTAGGTGTAGACAACTCAGTCAAGGAGTTTGGAGAGGAATGGTAGGAGAGAGATGGAGTGATAACTGAAGGGAGCTGTGGGGTCAAGGGAGAGTTTTTTAGGATGGGGAGACAAAAGCATGTTTGAAAGCAGTGAAGAAGTCATTGGAGAATGAACAGGTTGAAGATAGCAGTCAGGGAGGAAAGAAGGGAGGGGGCAAGTATTTTGATAAGGTGCAAAGGGATTGGGTCAGATGCGCAGGATTGAGGGGGTGGATTTTGAGAGAAAACAGGAGATCTCCTCTTGAGATACTGCTGGGAGGATGGGAAAGTTGAAGAAGGGGCAGGAGGAAGGAAGGACTGGAGAGGAGCAGGGGAGATTTTAGGGAGCTCATGCCTGATAGTGTCATTTTTTCTAAATCAAGTAGGTATCCAAGTCATTGGGGCAAGGGATGGGAGAGACAGGGGTGTTGGGGATTTGAGGAAGGAGATGAACATCTGGAACAACTGTGAGGGCAATGGGCATGGGTATCAGTGAGGACGAAGGATAATTTCCTGGGCAGAGGAAAAGCATGCAAGGAGAAACTTGAAGAGGATGAGGTTGATCTGATATCTAGATTTCCACCAGCAGTTTTTTTCAGCTTGTGCACAGGAGCAAAGGAAGCAGACTGTGGAGGTGATCCAGGGATGTGGGTTAGTGGTTCGAAATTGATAAAGGGATGGAGGAGCTAGTGTGCTATCGATCACACATCAGGTTTTTAGCCATACCTGCAACAGTGCATAAAATTCACCAACAGGGTATAATCTTTGAATAAAGACAACTCCCTCCCTTCCTTTTCAACTCCCACCATGCACTTCCACATCACCCCCCAACCAAGTCTTACCACGACCCACGCAAAGTCCTAACTTTAACACCAACAGGGCTTCATTTTAACCATTTTGCCTACTCAGTGTCTTTAAAAAGTTCAGGGTTGCCTCACTTTTTAGTTTCTATGAATTCCTGCCTTTGGACATTGTTTTCAGTTCTCCACAGCTCTGTCTCCCTTCTGTGATGTTATATATTTCTTTGTTGCTCTTTCTTAAATCCTTGCAGATTTGATGGTGCACTCCTTGCTTATGTGAGAATATGCAAGGTTTACTTCTGCTATTTACAGCTCTGAGTATATTGGAACCAGCCCATCAATCATATGTTTCTATGCTGTTTGAAAAACAAAATGGATTTCTCCTGTGAAATTGCAATGAACAGGACTCTTCATTGCTCAACAGCATCGCTGCATTTTGATTTTTGTTTTCCTTTAGTCTTTTAGTTAAAGAGTTCTGAATGCATTGTTTGCATTTTTATTGAAGTCCATTGTGTAATTATCCCCAGGGAAAAAAAAAGGGCTATGTCAAGAAAGTGAAATTTGCATTTTGAATAAAGTGTTATTGATTCTTTCAAAATAGAAATTTATTAGTTTTTGTAGAATGCAAGAAGTTGAATCCATCTTTTAGGAAAACAGGAGACAGGAGATTACAAATGCTCCTGCTCTTTAGCTTTTGGAACATTTGAAATGGCATTTAATATTCTACTCGAGCTTAGACACCAAAGGGTGAATGTAATTAAAATGCAATGAGACAATGCCTGTCAAATAAAAGATGGTCTTATCCACATGTCTGTGCTATATCTATGCTAAACATTACAGTATAAACTGATTGTGAATGGATCTTTTTAGGTGTTGTTATGTGAATTCAAATTCATAAGCAAAAACCAATTTCAACAATTGTGATTTTATTTTGAAGCCTCAGGAGTTGTTGATACCACACACAACCTTTTGTTTGTTTCCTCTGGAGAGAGGATACAGCAGTAAAGTATGTTTGTTAAATTTAAGGGCATGATTACCCACTTGGCCAATAGGTAGTTACTTTGTTTTTCATTCGGTCTCTTCAGGAAGTATTAAAGGAATAAACCGGCCCATTCTTCCTGAAGACAAACATACAGCAAAGATATGTGGAGCACTTAATGTCAGTAATGTGGAGAGTTTTTTTTTCACCTGGAATGCCATCACTCAGCAGTGGTGGTTTCTTGCGTAGACTGTAATTTGATCCTCGAACCGGGTATATTACCCTGCATTCTCAGCATGAGTCGCTGCAGGAGCTAAAAACAGGACACAGGAAAGCAAAGGCAGCTGAGTACATCCAGAATGCAAACTGTTATTTATTCACAAGCCATCGGAACCAGAAGAAGGAAAGAACACCAATTTTTAGTATGCATTCTTATTTATTAATTAGTTTGTATACATCCCCAAAATGCTGTCCTGTACTTTACACTATAAGTAATGTTATGCTCACAAAATTCCTTTAGTTTAACTCCCAACCCAGACAATTTGGAATCTTCCTAGCCTCAGGCTACTGCTTGCTGGCATAGTTAATGGACCGGTTATCAGTTATCTATGGCTATGTGAGCCAGAGATAAGAATACTTGCCACTTGGGCAACAGCCAATGAATTAGAGAAAGACAATCCAATCGAATGTGTTATCAAATTAGGCTCATTAATGAGCCAGATAAGGGTGGGAGGTTGCCGGGCACTGAGGGGCATTGACAGCTGCCATGCCATTCACTCTCCTCCCACCTACTTCCCCTCACCCCACACACTGATTCGTTTCAGTTCAATAGGATTTAACTAGTGTCTTATGTTTATTACCCGTCCTCAGCACTTACATATATATGTATAATTAATTGTACATTCAATTATTGATCCTATTTCATTCTGGCATAGTCATTCTATTCCTTATCTGATTCTTGTTTTTCCTACTGCCCCAGCTATGGGTAAATATGGATTAGAAGCAGTGTAGTTTAGTGGAAAGAGCATGGGCTTGAGAATCAGAGGATGTGGGTTCTAATTCTGGCTCTGTCACTTCTCTGCTGTGTGACCTTGGGAAAGCCACTTCACTTCTCTGTGACTCAGTTTCCTCATCTATAAAATGGAGATTATATGGAGACGGCAGGGACTGTCTCTATCTGTTGCCGACTTGTTCATTCCAAGCACTTAGTACAGTGCTCTGCACATAGTAAGCACTCAATAAATACTATTGAATGAATGGAGATTAAGAATGAGCCCCACATGGGACAACTTGCTTACCTTGTATCTACCCCAGTGCTTAGAACAGTGTTTGGTACATAGTAAGCACTTAACAAATACCATCATTATCATTATTATAAATATTTTGTCAGTCTGTTTCTCCAGTTGGAATGAAAGCCCCTTCTGGGCAGGGAATGTGTATTTTCCTGCTGTTGAGCTTCTGTTTTGCTAGTGGCTGTGCTTGAGCTTTTTGGAAAGGGGTAATTGCTATAAGACCAGAGTGTCATTGTGAGGAATAGTATTGGTAGTGGTAGTGGTATTTATTGAGTACATACTGGGTGCAGAGCACTCTACTAAGCACTTGGGAGAGTACAGTAGAATTTGTTGACATGGTCCCTGCCCTCAAGGAGAGTACAGTTTAATGCAGCTGGGGAGACAGACACATACTAATTTACAGATAGGAGACAGAAGTGCTTAAGTATTAGGGTATATAAATCAGAAAATGGCTTTACTATGCTGCTCCACGGTTATAGCAGTAGAAAGGGGGGTGTTAATCTATGGCACATTATTATTATTGCTGAGTCAGATTCTTTAGGTGCCTCAAAACTGCTGCAGGGCCAACTCTGCATGTTTCCATAACTCTTCAATGTTCTAACATAGTATATCACAACAGTACACACACCAAGATCAAAACCTCACTATGCCCCAACCTCATCTATCTCGCTGCCGACCCCTTTTCCATGTTCTTCCTGTAGCCTGCAATTCCCTCCATATGGTCCATATGGTCTCCAGACCACCACTCTCTCCATCTTCAAAGCATTATTAAGGTCGCATCTCCTCCAAGAGGCCTTCCCAGATTAAGCCCTCTTTTCCCCAGCTCCCTCTTCTTTCTGCATCACAGATATACTAGGATCTGTGACCTTTGGGCATTTGGTATTCACCTCACCCACACCCCCATGCCAATTATGTACATACCTTTAAATTATATATCATAAATTATTTATTCAAATTGTCTGTCTCCCTCTCTAAGCTCATTATGGGCAGGGAACATATCTGCTAATTCTGTTGTATTCTCACAAGTGCTTAGTACAGTGCTCTGCAGATAGTAAGTGCTCAATAAATGCCATTGTTTGATCAATTGATTAAATACCTAGACTCTTGGAACCATACTGTAAGCTTCTCATGGGCAGGGATCATGTCTGCCAACTCAGTTGTTACTCTCCCCAGCACTTAATACAGAGCTCTGCACACAGTAAGTGTTCAATAAATACCACTGATGGATTGATTGATTGCCTTAAACTCACTGTGAGGTTACATAAATGTGTGGTCTAATGGAAAGAGCAAGGGCCTGGGAGTCAGAGGACCTGGGACAGTACAGTGCCTGACCCATAGTAAACACTTATCTAATATCATCAAAAAATGCTTAGGATCCAAAGGGAGATAATTGGGGGCATAGCCCCCTCCACCTCATTACTATGATCTTGGCAAAAGCAATTATGCACCTCCCATTTCCCTAGGCAGTATATGAATTCCACATGCCCAAGTGGTGAACACTGAAGTGATATGGAGTAATGCTTAAACTCTTCATGGAACTCATGAAAGCTAGGGAGAGCTAAGCACTCAAAGGTACTTAACTTTCTAGAAGCCCAGGAAGTTTATACAGCCAGAAGGTGGGATATCTGGCTCTTCAGGGGATTATGTCAAGTGGTTTGCACCACTTCCCCAACTCATTCTTGAAAGTAAGAGTCATTTTGTATAAAACTTCCCCAGCTCCAAGATTGACCTTGGGGAATAAGCCCCTTCAACCTAAGTGTAAGTAAACCAAAATAATTGTGGCACTTATTTTAAGCCTACTTTGTGCTGCATACTGAACATAGTGCTGAGTAGAATTAGAAGCAAAGTCTAAAACAATGGTTCTGCCCTCGAGGAGCATGCACTCCAGTGAGGGGGAGTCAAATACACCATGTGAAATATGTGTGCTGGGGAGGTTGTTGTGGATAGTATGACTAGAAGACTGAGTCCCTCCAGACTGTAAGATCATTTTGGGCATGGAAAGTGTCTGTTAATTCAGCTGTATTGTACTCTCCCAAGCACTTAGTACAGAGCTCTGCACATAGTAAGTGCTCAACATATACCATTGATTGATTGATTGCTTGATCAAGTCCGCAGTTGGGTGTGATTTGCATAAGAGGCATTTGGTTGGATTGTGACTTTGTGCATCCTATCAGTTTTATCAACCCAAGGGGAAGGGGATGAACAAATGAATGATGGTTCAACATGGCGCTGACTCCCTGCACCAGTTCTATGACATAATCTGTTGCCAGCCTGGTGCCCACACCCCACATTGCCCGGCCCTGCTGAGCCAGGCAGCGACCACAGAGCACCCTGGTCTAGGGGTCACCCCTGCCCCAGAATGCTGCTGTCCCTGAGGGATTTTTTTAAAGAAAAAGAAAACAAACACGAATCTTATTCATTCATTCATTCAATAGTATTTATTGAGCACTTACTATGTGCAGGGCACTGTACTAAGTGCTTGGAATGTAAAATTCGGCAACAGGTAGAGACAATCCCTGCCCAATAACGGGCTCACAGTCTAAATGGGGGAGACAGACAGCAAAGCAAAACAGAACAAAACAAAACAAGACATCAAGATAAATAGAATCAAGGAGATATACACCTCTTTAACAAAATAAATAGGGCAATAAATAATATATATCAATGATCACAGTGCTGAGGGGAGGGGAAGGGGGAAGAGCAGAGGGTGGGAGGAGGAGAGGGGAAGAGGAACAGAGGGAAAGGGGCGGCTCAGTCTGGGAAGGCCTCCTAGAGGAGGTGAGCTCTCTTATCCTTTTGGCTCCTCCACCCGCCTTGTTGGGAGATGAACTTTGGGCAGAAAGAACCCTCTTGAGCTGGATCAGAGTCATTTGGTTTTGTGTCACTTTCCTGCTTTGAGGGGAGGAAAAAAGTCTTCCCCTCTCCGGCCTCTGCTTGGAGCCCAGACTGATGAATGCAGAGACGGACTTCTGTCCACTCTGCTAGTGATGAAAGCCATGCGTATTTTCCCCCTTCATCCACACAGTCCCTCCACTTCCTCTCTGTTCCCCTCATGGGTGGCAGCCCCAGGGGCTGGGGGATATGGAAAGAAAGCTGGGATATTATTATTGTTATTATTATTATTGTTATTATTATTATTCTAATTGCAGTATCGAGCTAGAGGTTGATCCATTTTGGCTACTCAGCACTCCATGCTTAATCCTCCCTCCTCCCCATCGTCTTACCCCCAGAACTCTGGATGAAGACAGGAACAGAGAGGGAGAGGGTGATATAACATTGCAACTCTAATGTTAACCTTCTCGCTATACCTCAACCTCCTCTATCTTGCATCTGATCTCTTGCCAACATCCTACCTCTGGCCTGGAATGTCCTCCCTCCTCATATCAGAGAGATAATTCCTCTCCCCCCCTTCAAAACCTTATTGAAGGCACATCTCCTCCAAGAAGCCTTTACTAACTAAGCCCTCCTCTCCTCTTCTCCCACTCCCTTCTGCAGCACTCTTACTTGCTTCTTCATTCATCCTCCCTCCCATCCCCAAAGTACATATGTGTATATCTGTATATATATGTAATTAATTAATTAATTTATCTATTTATTCATTTATATTAATGTCTGCCTCCCTCTCTAGGCTGTGAACTCATTGTGGGCAGGAATGTGTGCCTGTTGTTATATTTTACTCTCCCAAGAGCTTAATACAGTGCTTTGCACACAGTAAGTGCTCAGTAAATACGGCAGGGACTGTCTCTATCTGTTGCCGACTTGTTCATCCCAAGCGCTTAGTACAGTGCTCTGCACATAGTAAGCGCTCAATAAATACTATTGAATGAATGAATGAATTGAATGAATGAATGAACTCCTCTGGATGGTCCCTTTTTTTTAATGACATTTGTTAAGCCCTTACTATGTTCCAGGCACTGTATTAAGCACTGGGGCAGTTGCAGTTTAATCCACGTCCATGTCCCACATGTGAGTCACAGCATCAATCTTCATTTTACAGATGAGAGAACTGAGGCACAGAGAAGTTAAGTGAACTATCCAAGGTCAAACAGCAGTCAAGTGGCAGACCTGGGATTAGAACTCAGGCCCATGCTCTATCTTGTAGGCCATGCTGCTTCTCATGGTCCTTCTCCCCAGAACAGGTTTTATACTAATAATTCGAAACTTGTGTCAACATCTCATTAGACTTTTGCTTTCTTATCTTATATCTCTGCCCTTACAGAAGCCAGATAGCATTAGCATATTACTACTCCCTTGTCAACTTCTGTGGCCCATAAACCACACCATCTGTTCCAGGCCTCCAGCCCTCTCCTCAAATCTCCAGTCCCTCCAACTCATCCTTATGGGCAGGGAACATGACATTCAACTCTGCTATATTGTACTCTCCCAAGTGCTTAGTACAGTGCTTTGCACACAGTAAGTGCTCAATAAATACATTGATTCTTTAAATCTTGATGATCTTACTATTTTTTTTCCCGGAGATTTGCCCAGTCTGCTGTCCTACCATAGAAAAGTCTGGTTTGGGAATTGTCATTCATCCTTGCCTGATCAATGAGACTGTGAAGCAGCTAAATCACCTCAGACACTCATACAGACACTGCGGAGAGATATGTTCTAATGATGCTCTTTGCTTCAGAATTGTATTCTCGCTCTCCACCTGGGGTTTCCCCCATTCTCTTTACCATTCCCTATTTTGTGATTGAGTCTGCTCGAAGTACTCAGATCATTTTGGCTTCTTATTTTCTCTTTTCATTAAACTGCTAAACAAAACTTGCCTTTTATTCCTTCAGGTATAAACTGCTGGGAGCTGCTGGTCAATTAAAGAGACTCTGGAAAATTCACAGACGTCTGTGGGGGGTAAGGGGGGTGTTATCTGGGATCTGATTTTTTTATGGTATTTGTTAAATGCTTACTATGTGCTGAGTATTGTTCTAAGCATTGAGGTAGATATAATTTGATCAGGTTGTACACTTTCCCTCTCCCACATGGGGCTCACAGTCAAAGTAGGAAGGAGACAAGTGCTGAATCCCCACTTTTCAGTCGAGGAAACTTAAGGCATAAAGAAGTTTATATGATTTGCCCAACATCACACAACCAACAAGTGGCAGAGCCAGGATTAGAACTCAGGTAATCTGTCTCCCAGACCCATGCTCTTTCCACTAGGCCACACTGCTTCCCTACTCTTATGGAGGTTAAAGTTTGCCCACACCCTCCTTCAATTTCCTATCACAAAGCCCACCTGCCCCCCGGCTAGTGGCTGCAACTGCCCACAAACGTCTTAACGTAGTGCATTGCCTAGTGAAAAGAGCATGGGCCAGGGAGTAAGAGGATCGGGTTCTAATCCTGGCTCTGACACTTGTCTGCTGTTTGACCTTCTCTGTGCCTCAGTTTCCTCATCTGTAAAATGGGAATTCAATACCTGTTCTCCCTCCTACTTAGACTGTATAGCCCCATATGGGACAGGGACTGTGTCTGTTTTGATTATCTTGTAACTACCCCAGTGCTTAGAACAATTTTTGACACCTAGTAAGTGCTTGACAAACACAATAATAATAATAATAATAATTCATTCATTCAATCATATTTATTACACACTTACTGTGTACAAAGCACTGTACTAAGCCCTTGAATAATAATAATAATGCACCACTGAGAGAAATGAGGAGGTAGTCAGTGATGGCAGGGATGGCAGGGATGAAGTCAGGATGGTATTACAACATGATGTCAGCAGAACACAAACCTGCCTCCCATCTTGAAAGCCTCATTAGCTCTACTTGTCCCAGAGTTGATAAGGTCAGGAATAGGTGATGGGAGAGGTAGAGGGGAGATGAAAAATGGCACTGGGGAAACCCACATAATTAGATGGAGGCTTTGCAATTAGGATCCGGGGAAAGAGATGCTCATCAGCTACTATCCTGTTATCTGTTGGTGTGAAAGCTGAGGCCAAGGATCATTCATTCATTCATTCAATAGTATTTATTGAGCGCTTACTATGTGCAGAGCATTGTACTAAGCGCTTGGGATGAACAAGTCGGCAACAGATAGAGACAGTCCCTGCCGTTTGACGGGTTTACAGTCTAATCGGGGGAGACGGACAGACAAGAACAATGGCACTAAACAGCGTCAAGGGGAAGAACATCTTGTAAAAACAATGGCAACTAAATAGAATCAAGGCGATGTACAATTCATTAACAAAATAAATAGGGTAACGAAAATATATACAGTTGATCAGTAAATATAGCTTTCAAACATTTCTTCCCTCCAGGCTTGATGGCTCTCAGACCTACATATTTTGAAATTTATCAGTTGCACTGTAGTTGGTCTGAAATCTAATCCCAAACCTGTTCACTAGGAATGATTACAAAGCCTAAGGGTCACTGGCTAATTTAGGCTATTCCACCATCATCTTAAGGTCAGAATCCAGAGAGACTGGGAGAAAGATGGAGGGAAAAGATACAGAAAGCAAGCAGAAATAGAAAGGGACTGCCTGACTCAGAAATTTCAACATAGAGATTCTGGGGCAAGTAGAAAAATATCAAATGAAGGACTGCCTGGCTCAGGATGGGGAAAGGATGGGGAACTACAAGAAACAAAAGAAGAAACCTAAGGTGGGTATAGGTAGGGATGGGGGAAAAAAAACCCAACCAAAAACAAAGAGCTGCACTGATTGCTAATCTGTGTGTGGTGGTCCATCCTGTACCCCCTGGATTGCAGGGATCAGGGAACAGTTGTTGAGGCCTTCTGTTCTTGTTTCTGGCAGTTTCATCCCATAGCTGGGCCCTTGTAGACCACCACAGTGCCAAAGGTGCCGAAAGACCTGAAGGAACTGTGGGGTCTGCGGGACATGGGGTAGTCACAGAGGAGGGCCCATCCTCTTGTCATATCGGAATGGATGAAGCAGCTGATTTTAGTGAAAAGAGCATGGGACTGGGAGTTAGAAGACATGGATTCTAGTCTCACCACCACCTTTTGCCTGCTTTGTGACTTTGAGTAATTGATATCTCTGTGCCTCAGTTTCCTCATCTTTAAAATAGGAATTAGATGCCTGTTCTCCTACTCCTTAGACTATGAGCCCCATATAGGATAGGGACTGTGTCTTATCTGATTATACGGTTTCTACCCTGTGCTTATTACAATGTCTGGCAAATATTAAGTGCTTATTAATAAACACCATACTTATGATTATGAAACAGGGAGTGCAGTTTGAACTCTTGACCATTAGGAGCAAATGTCCTAGCCCCACAGAGGGTCCCAGGAAGGCTGCCTCTTGCTTAGAAGTGCTTGGAAGGCTATCTATGACTGACCCTCACCATTTTCCCCCACCCTCCCTCCTCCTCCAACCCTAGCAGCAATGGGCTGGATGGAGCTCAGTGGTCCAGCACCATATGGGACTCACAGTCTAGGTATATAAGCATAATCAGTTGTACAACCTACCAATCATTTTGCTTACTCGATTTGTACATATGTCTTTGTCTGTCTCCCCCATAAGTGTGTAAGACCACTGTGGTCAGGGAATGCCCCTATTGTACTGTCCCAAGCACTCAGCGCAGTGTGCAGATTCTCAATAAAAGCCACTGCTACTAGGCTATTGACTGGGGGTGAGGCAATAGGAAGAGCCCTTCTCCACTCTGCACCTCCTGTCTATAGTCTACCTTATGTGAAGGATAGAATAGTTGACCTAGCTCCAACTCCTTTTCTGGATCAACCTTTCTAATGAATTCTTTATCTAGGGGAGAAATCTAGAGGAGAAAACAAACACAGAAATAACTAATAACTAAAAATCAAAGATATCCCTTTTCCCTTCCTCTCTCATCCTTGGTTCAGAAGCACCCAAGTCCCCAGTGCTGTAAATAAGTATAATGCAAAGGCATCTTCTGAGCGACGTGGAGAGGTGGGGGACCATGAGTCCCAGGGGTCTCCAGAAGTCGATGGACCCAGGGGTCTTCGGGCCAGCATCACTCCACTTGAACCACCTATCCTGTGATGTTTGGATTGGGTCTCCCTCACTCCTTTATGCCCAGAAAGGGAATTCCTGTCCCTTGGCAGAGCAGAATCCACACCCAACCTGGACGCTCCCACATGCTCTCCAGAGCCAGGAGGGAAAGAGGGAGGTGGGGAGGCAGGAGCCCGAGGAAGTCTTAGACACCCACCAGACAGCTTTCCTGCCCCCACATCCAAGAAGCACAGCAGAAACCTTTCAGTGGCCACTGGAGATCACAATCCTAATTTTTTATTATTTCAATAAATACCCTCCAATGTACAGAGCCCTATACTAAGTGCTGGAATGACACCAATCGCATGATGGTGGTGTGCTCTTTTCTGTTGACCCCTTTACTAGTCAGGAAAAAGTTTCAGGGAGAAAAGGAATGCCAACCACAAAGTCCACAGGGCCATCAGAGACAAATAAAGCGGGAGAGTAACTTGGTCTTTGCTGGCAACTTGGGGAATGAAACCAGAGGGAAAAAATATCATACTCAAGCAAGAGTGGGAGGATCTCTTAATAGCACAAGTCAGAAGGATTTGAACCCACGTGGATTGTGGCTCAGGTTTAAAAGTCTAGGATGCTTTCTTTCTTGTCCATTTGGGGATGATGGAAAGCTAAGGGGAAGTGGTGTTGATAACTGAGTGGGTTGGACTCTTCCTTTTGAATGACTGCCAAACAACAGACCCACACAATTCTGAGTGCTAGAGAAGTCACAGGCAAAATAACCAGCACTCTAACCACTACTTAGTAGAGATCCTCGACTAAGTTATAACTCTAGACATTATGGGTTTTTGGGGGGCTTTGTAAATTTCCCTTTTCTTTTCAACTGGATAATAATTTGTCATCTAAACTGTTGATATCATATTGTTGGCACAAGTTAACTTGGATTTCCTTCTAGTCCAAAGATGACTAAAGACCCATAAATGATGGAATTCAGTCAGAAATGTGGTCTTTGAAAGCTCCTCAGGGCCTCATTCTTCTGAGTGAAAGGCACCAGAGAAATAAGAAGGTTTGTCAAGAGCAGTAGCAGCAGTATTGCCTAAAAAGAAGCAAATGCAACAAGATTAGAAACTCTTGTTTTTGGTCAAAACAATAAGAACCTAGAGGTCCAGTAGCTGCATATTCAATCAAGATGGAAGCAGTTCAAAACAGCAGAATGTTATGTGCATTTCACTTAAAATGTTAGTCAGTCAGTCAAATGTATTTTTAATCATTTTATTTTTAGAAGTATTAAAACATTACATGGTCAAGCAGTTTAAGACGTTTGTGCCCTCTGACTCTGGAGAATATTTTGGCTAATTATGAAACTACTTTGGAGGTGAGCCTTGCTATGTCAACCTCTAATCTATATAACATTTGAAAGGGTATCTGGTTAAATTAGAGTAAAATGCAATGTATGAGAAAGTTATTCTCTATATTGCTAGAACATTCTCTAGGAAACTGGAGTTAAATACCATTGTATTAAATACCCTCTATATGGTAAGCTCCTTCCTTCAGATTCCTTGTGAGCCGGAAATGTGTCTACCAACTCTATTGTATTGCACTTTCCCATTTGCTTAGTACAGTGGTGGGGAAGGGTAAAGGGGTTGGTGAGGGTGGGAAGAGAAGAAAATAATGGGGGAGAAGGGAAAGGCAATAGGAACAAGCTCCTCAGAAACATATATAATGATTATAATGACATATAATAACAAAAAGCTGCTTCAAAAGCATATATAATGGCACGCATGTACACAAACCCACACCAACACAAACCCACCCAGGGAAACACATATGGGTAAACTTGAGGGCAGGGATTGTGGCTACTTACCTCTTCCAAGTACTTTAGTAGAGAAGCAGCGTGGCTCAGTGGAAAGAGCACAGGCTTGGGAGTCAGAGGTCATGAGTTCGAATCCCGGCTCTGCCACTTGTCAGCTGTGTGACTGTGAGCAAGTCACTTCACTTCTCTGGGCCTCAGTTACCTCATCTGTAAAATGGGGATGAAGACTGTGAGCCCCACGTGGGACAACCTGATTCCCCTGTGTCTACCCCAGAGCTTAGAACAGTGCTCTGCACATAGTAAGCGCTTAACAAATGCCAACATTATTACTAAGTACCCAGCCAGGGCTCAATACACACCATTAATTGAGATAGAGGAGTCATCTACAGAAAATTCCCCAGCATCATGGACACAGAGACACCAGAAGTAAAATGTGCACAAACACATACTGGGAAATGCAAGTATAGGGAAACACACATAATGGTACCCCAAAAAAACGGGACTATCAACTCACACAGGTTGATATATACCCATATAGATATACCAAAACACAGAAACAAACACACAATAATAATCAATGTATTTTCTTTTCTTCCCAGAAATTGGGGCTTCAGAGGTTGTTTACCTTTCTTCTCTCTTTATGTAGTTTTTTTGAGTAAATGCAACATTTCACCTGACTTCTAGTTTAGAGAAAGCAAATAAGTACATCAAGTTCTGCACTGCTCTATTTCCAGATCTTTAATAATTTCTTAAATGTGGTGCTAGAATATTCCTCGAAACCTTTCCAATATTTAAAGAGCATGTCAGTAAGAACAGCTTGGTTAATGGAAATTGCTTGAAATATTAAGACTTATGTCTGGATTCTGAAAAATGATCTTAATTTAAAGGAAATATATTTCAATTATCCTTCATTGTACTGCTGGCAGATTGGATTTATTTTTGGTGAAGTTCAACAGAATCACTAAAAGCCTTTTCTAGGAAATACACAGCTGATCACATATGCTGATCAAAATTTCTTTGCCACATCTGTTGCTATCAATCAGGTTTTTTCCACTTCACTGCCTAAGATAATTACATATGTTTGTATAAAACGGTTCTTCCTCTGCCTGTGTTCTTTCTGGTTACAGAGCTTATTTACTATTCTTTAAGGCAGTTAGCTGTACAGTACTAGGATAATTTTGATCAACATCAAGTGAGATCCATACATACCTTTTGGTTTGTTTAATATTGTGTTCAGCTTTCAAATGTCTATTTCCTTTTTCCACTAAAATGGAACATTCGCCCAATCTCAGTGTGATGGAAGACATAAAGTATTAAATGTCACATCCAGCAGTACCCATTAGTGATAGTGGCTCAGTAATGAATCCCTGAATGACGCAGTGATCTGAACCTAAGATTGCGTTCCAAATTCAAATTTGGTTCATTTATACTACCATTTCTAATTGCTGGCATCTAAGTTTCCTCATTTAAAATGGATATAAAGCATCACCATCATAATTACCATTTTAATCACTATCACCATTTTCACACTCCTACGCCACCTTAATAAGAATTGTGGTTCTTGTTAAGCACCTTTTATTATTGTTATTATTGTTATTATTGTTATTATAACTACAGTATTGTTAAGCACTTACTATGTGCCAAGCACTGATCTAAGTGCTTGGGTAGATACAAGTCAATTAGGTTGGACACCATCCCTATCCCACACAAGGCTCACACTCCTAATCCCTATTTTACAAATGAGGTAATCAAGGCCCAGAGAAGTTAAATGACTTGCCCAAGGTCACACAGCATTCATTCATTGATTCAATCATATTTATTGAGCGCTTACTGTGTGCAGAGCACTGTACTAAGCACTTGTAAAGTACAATTTGGCAACAGATAAAGACAATCCCAACCCAGCAACGGACTCACAGTCTATAAGGGGGAGCCAGACAACAAAACTAAACAAGTAGATAGGCATTACTACCATCAAAATAGATCAAATAAAACCATAGATAAATGCACATCATTAATAAAATGAACAGAGCAATAAATATGTACAAATATATATAAGTGCTGTGGGGAGGGGAAGGGGGTAGAGCAGAGGGAGGGAGTAGGGGCAATGGGGAGGGGAGGAGGAGCAGAGAGAAAGGGAGGGCTCAGTCCTGGAGGAAGTGAGCTCTCAGTAAGGTTTTGGAGAGGGGAAGAAAGTTAGTTTGGCAGATGTGAGGAGGGAGGGCATTCCAGGACAGCGGTAGGACGTGGGCCAGGGGTTGACGGCGGGAATGAGGCACACTGAGGAGGTTAGCGGAAGAGGAGCAAAGTGTATGGGGTGGGCTATAGGAGGAGAGAAGGGAGGTGAGGTAGGAGTGGGAAAGGTGATGGAGAGCTTTGAAGCCAAGGGTGAGGAGTTTTTGCTTCATGTGAAGGTTGATAAGCAACCACTGGAGATTTTTGAGGAGTGGAGTGACATGCCCTGAGCGTTTCTGCAGAAAGATAATTTGGGCAGTGGAGTGAAGTATAGATTGAAGCAGGAGAGACAGGAGGATGGAAGATCAGAAGGGAGGCTGATGCAGTAGTCCAGTCGGGATTTTATGAGAGATTGTACCAGCAAGGTAGCAGGTTGTGTGGAGAGGAAAGGGCAGATCTTGGCAATGTTGTGAAGGTGAGACCGGCAGGTTTTGGTGCCAGATTGGATGTGTGGGTTGAATGAGAGAGCAGAGTCAAGGATGACACCGAGGTTGTGGTCCTGTGAGATGGGAAGGATGGTAGTGCTGTCCACAGTGACTGGAAAGTCAGGGAGAAGACAGGGTTTGGGAGGGAAGATAAGGAGCTCAGTCTTGGACATGTTGAGTTTTAGGTGGCGAGCAGACATCCAGGTGGAGATGTCCTGAAGGCAGGAGGAAATACCAGCCTGGAGGGAGGGAGAGTGGACAGGGGAGGAGATGTAGGTTTGAGTGTCATTTGCGTAGAGATAAGAGTTGAAGCTGTGGGAGCGAATGAGTTCACCAAGGGAATGAGTATAGATGGAGAACAGAAGGGGACCAAGAACTGACCCTTGAGACATGTGGAGGAGGCAGGATTAGAACCTAGGTCCTTCCGACTCCCAGGCCCAGGCTCCATCCACTAAGCCATGCTTTTATGTGCCAAACACTGTTCTAAGCATTGAGGTAAAGACAAAAAGCAGATCAGACAGCCCCTATCCCACCTGGGGCTCCCAATTTAAGAAGGAGGGAGAACAGGCATTTTGTCCCCATTTAACAGATGAGGTAACTGAGACACAGAGAAGCTAAGTGCCTTGCCCAAGGTCACCCAGTGAAGGATCTGAGGTTAGAACCCAGGTCTCCTGACTCCCAGGCCCATGTTCCTTCTCCTGGGCCATACTACTTCCCTTGGAGAGATATTTATTCATTCGAGCACAGGTAGGCTTCACTCTGCCATTATGAAACAGTATGGTCTAGCGGAGGGTTCATGGGTTTGAGAATCTAGAGAACTGGATACCAGCTCTGTCATTGATTGGCCAGCTGTGGGGCCTTGGGCAAGTTATCTAAACTTTCTTTGTCTCAGTTTTTCCTCTGTAAAATGGGAATAATAATACCTTCCACTACCTACCTTACAGGGATGGTATGAGGCTCAAATAGGATAAATGATGGAAAGCACTTTAGGTAGCAGATGTCTTACAAAATGATAAGCAGCATGGCCTAGTGGAAAGAGCATGAGCCTAGGAGTCAGAGGACCTGGGTTCTAATCCTAGTTCTGCCACTGGTCAGCTGTGTAACCTTGGGCAAGTTATTTAACTTCTCTGTTTCCTCATCTGTAAAATGGGGATTACAACTGTGAGCCCTATGTGGGACAGGGTCTGCGTCCAACCAGATTAACTTGTAACTTCCCCAGCACTAGTACAGTGCCTGGTACATAGGAAACACTTAACAAATACCACAATTATTATCATTATTATTATGATATGGTGATCATATTTAATCAAAGTCCCCAGCATCTAAGATATATGCAAGGATGGGAGGTATGAGAGTGGGAGAAAAAGCTGAGGATGAGGGGTGAAAGTAGGAGAGGATGTCGATAGAGGAGGACTTGGAAGAAGTTGGGGGATAAACTGGAGGGGAGAAAGCTGAGAGAGTGGGGTAAGGCTAGTGGGTACGAAGAAGGAGAAAAAGTTAAGCAACCAGGCAGGTGGAATGCTTAGTCCCCAGGAAGGAAAAAAAGCAGACAAACTAATGCAAAGAGTGAAAACAGATTGAGAAAGAGGCTTAAGGCCCCCAGACGTTAAAAAAAATGTGAGCAAATCAACACTGTCTGAAATAAAAGGACAAGAAAACGATGAGAGGAAATAAGGGGGCAGTTCAGGCATGAGACAAGTCTGGCTGGCTCCATGTTGAGTAAGAAATATCATTAGTTGGGCAGGAAGAAATGGAAAGAGAAGTGAAGAGAAAGCTGAGAAGGAAGTTGCAGTAATTGGCAGAAAGAGAGGAGGAGAGAACGGAGATTGAAAACTACAGGCAGAAAGTAGTTGAAATATCAAAGTGAGGGGACATGTAAAGCCTAAAGGAGAAAGGGAGTGGGGACAGCTAGAAAGAAAAACTCAGCAACCAGATCTTAAGTTCCCCATAAATCCTTTGCAAGTCCCAACGTGTCCATATAAAAAGGGCATTTTATTGAGTGACAATTTGAGCCTACTGTGGGGGTTTCTTAGCTTTGAACCTGTAGCAAAATGCTCAGAGAGTCTCATTGCATAATTATGTTGTGTCAAATTATATTGAGAGAAAAATCCCATTTTATTATAGGTTCCAGTTAACAAAGTATACCAGCTATAAAATATCTATGAGGATACAGTGTACAACTCTTTATCAGCTAAAGAATGTGAAAAAGTCAATATTACAGACACGATCGCACCTTTAGATGATAGTGGCCATGTCTGCATGAGTCAAGCTTAATGGCTGGTTAAAATAAATTTCACAGAATCTGCCTCCGTTTTATAGCTGCTAATGATCTCTGAATCACTAGCCCACTCACCTGCGGTGGTAATTCAACACTGGCAATTTCTGTCATAATTCAGTTTTGAAAATCTCAAAAGCATTAGGTTGAGGAGGTGAAGACAGTATTTATCTATGAGATTGAGTGTGAAACTCATTATGGGCAGGGAATGCGTCTGTTATCTTGTTGTGTTGTAGTCTCCCAAGCACTTAGCATAGTACTCTGCATACAGTAAGCTCTTAATAAATACAATTGATTGATTTATTGTGCTTGTTTCCTAATTGGTCCAAGAATCCACCGGGTGATATTCAATCTGCCAGCCAATCATATTTACTGAGCACTTACTGTGTGCAGAGCACTGTACTAAGCACTTGGGTGAATACAATGTAGCAATATAACAGACACATTCCTTGCCCATGAAGAGCTTACAGTCTAGATAGTCGTAATGAATTGCTCTTTGACTGCACTGGCTACCCAAATAAGCTCTATGGAAAGCCAGAGTGAAGGCAACCTGAGGTGACAGGATTGAGATGGTGGAAATGTATGAAATACTAACATTTAATCAGGTGGGTATGCTGACATTGGGCTCCCCGGGATAGGTTCAGAGGTGGTACGCCCGATCCATGGCCCGCAATATATCAGTTCTGTTTGTTCGCCGCAATTCCTGCTAATGTTAATATAGTGTTTAATATTAATCAATCAATGAATCAATCAGTGATACTTACTGAGCATCCACTGGGGATAGAACACTGTATTAAGCTCTTGGGAGAGTACAACAGAGTAAATAGATATGATTTCCTGCTCTAAAGGAGCTTATGTTAGGTTTGTGACAGGTTTGGGATCCATATGGACTTTTCTAAAGAAAAATGATCTTCATAACCTCCCACCTCCAACTTCTTTAACCACTTTGACCCATTTCTCACCTTCTCTCTCTCTTTTTCCATGCCTACTCTGATCCTCGGAGACTTCAACATCCACATGGATGTACCCCGTGACTCCTCTGCCGCCCGTATCCTATCACTCCTTGACTCCAACCTCCTGCTCCACCACACCTTGCCCACTCACCGACTTGTTCACACCCTTGATCTCATCATCTCTTACCACTGCACTACCTCCATCCTCACCAACTCTGAAATCCCTGTCTCTGACCATAAACTTCTCACCTGCCTCCTCTCTCACTCTCCTCCCCCCTGTAAATCTGAATTATTCCCCCACAGAGAACTCTGCTCTCTCGACCCCATCCATCTCTCTCAGTGCATCACACTCCACCTCACCTCCCTGTCCTCTCTACCCACTCTTGATTATCAGATTACTGCGCTCAACTCCACCCTCTCTTCTCAGCTCAACTCTCTCACTCTCTTTTCCCTTCATTGCTCTAGCACCACTAATCCACAGCCCTGGATCACTGCCACTGTCCGCCTCCTTCACTCTTATGATTGAGCTGCGGAACGCTGCTGGCAAAAGTCTAAACACCAAGCCAACCTTGTTCACTATACATTTATCCTTTCCTGCCTTAACTCTGCCTTCTCCTCTGCCAGGCAAAACGATTTTTCTTCCCTTATTGACACCCATGCCCATCACCCCCGCCAGCTGTTCTGGACATTTAACTCCCGCCTCAGACCCCCTGTCCCTCCCCCTCCTCCATCCCTCACCCCCAACGATCTGGCCACCTACTTCATTAAGAAAATTAACACCATCAGGTCTGAGGTCCCCAAAGTCACGCCTCCCCCTTTTCCATGCCCCCCGCCCTCAACCCTCTTCTCTACTTTCCTATCCTTCCCTGCAGTATCTTCAGAGGAGATCTCTGCCCACCTCTCAAATGTCACCCCCTCCACCTGTGCTTCGGACCACATTCCCGCTCATTTTATAAAAACTCTCACCCCTTCCCTCCCCTCCTCCTTAACTACCATCTTCAACTGCTCACTCTCCAATGGCTTCTTCCCCTCTGCCTTCAAACGTGCCCACGTCTCCCTTATCTTAAAAAAACCCTCTCTTGACCCCACCGCCCCTTCCAGTTATCGCCCTATCTCCCTCCTACCCTTGCTTTCCAAACTCCTAGAGCGAGTCATTTATACTCGCTGCCTTGAATTCCTCTACTCCAACTCTCTCCTGGATCCCCCCCCAATCTGGCTTCTGTCCCCTCCACTCCACCAAAGCTGCCCTCTCAAAGGTCACCAGTGACCTCCTTCTTGCCAAATCCAGTGCCTCCTACTCTATCTTAATCCTCCTCGACTTCTCAGCTGCCTTTGACACTGTTGACCATCCCCTTCTCCTCCACATTTTATCTCATCTTGGCTTCAGGGACGCTGTCCTCTCCTGGTTCTCCTCTTATAATAATAATGATGGCATTTGTTAAGCACTTACTATGTGCAAAACACTGTTCTAAGCGCTGGGGGGATACAAGGTGATCAGGTTGTCCCACGTGGAGCTCACAATCTTCATCCCCATTTTACAGATGAGGTAATTGAAGCACAGAGAAGTTAAGGGACTTGCCCAAAGTCACACAGCTGACAAGCGGCAGAGCTGGGATTTGAACCCATGACCACTCATCTCTTATCTTAACTCTTATCTCTCTGGCCATTCATTATCGGTCTCCTTCGTGGGCTCCTCCTCCCCCTTCCATCCCCTAACTAAAGAAGTTCCTCAGGGTCAGTTCTTGGCCCCTCTTCTTTTCTCCATCTATACTCACCCCCTTGGTGAACTTATTCACTCCCATAGCTTCAACTATCATCTCTAGGCAGATGACACCCAAATCTACATCTCCTCCCCTGTCCACTCTCCCTCCCTCCAGGCTGGTACCTCCTCCTGCCTTCAGGACATCTCTACCTGGATGTCTGCCCACTACCTAAAACTCAACATGTCCAAACTGAGCTCCTTATCTTCCCTCCCAAACCCTGTCTTCTCCCTGACGGCACTACCAGCCTTCCCGCTTCACAAGCCCGCAACCTCGGTGTCATCCTTGACTCTGCTCTATCATTCACCCCACACATCCAATCCATCACCAAAACCTGCCAGTCTTACCTTCACAGCATTGCCAAGATCTGCCCTTTCCTGTCCACCCAACCTGCTACCTTGCTGGTACAATCTCTCATAATATCCCGACTGGACTACTGCATCAGCCTCCCTTCTGATTTCCTGTCCTCCTGTCTCTCTCTGCTTCAGTATATACTTCACCTCACTGCCCAGATTATCTTTCTGCAGAAACGCTCAGGGCATGTCACTCTCCTCCTCAACAATTTCCAGTGGCTGCCTATTAACCTTCACATGAAGCAAAAACTCCTCACTCTTGGCTTCAAAGCTCTCTATCACCTTTCCCACTCCTACCTCACCTCCCTTCTCTTCTCAGCCCACTCCATACACTCTGCTCCTCTGCCGCTAACCTCCTCACTGTCCCCTGTTCACGCCTATCCCACCTTCGACCTCTGGCCCACGTCCTACCGCTGTCCTGGAATGCCCTCCCTCCTCACATCTGTCAAACTATCTTTCTTCCCCTCTTCAAAGCCTTACTGAGAGCTCACTTCCTTCAGGAGGCCTTCCCAGACTGAGCCCTCCCTCTGCTCCTACTCCCCTCCCCATTGCCCCTACTCCCTCCCTCTTCTCTATCCCCTTCCCCTCCCTACAGCACTTGTATATATTTGTACATATTTATTGCTCCATTCATTTTATTAATGATGTGCATTTATCTATGGTTTTATTTATCTATTTTGGTGATAGTGATGCGTGTCTTCTTGTTTAGTTTCGTTGTCTGGCTCCCCCTTCTAGACTGTGAGCCTGCTGTTGGATAGGGATTGTTTCTATTTGTTGCTGAATTGTACTTTCCAAGTTCTTAGTACAGTGCTCTGCACACAGTATGTGCTCAATAAATACGATTAAATGATTGAATGAATGAATGAATGAATGAATGAATAACCTTCTCACTGTGCCTCATTCTCACCTGTCCCGCCATCGACCCCTGGCCCACATGCTACCTCTGGCCTGGAATACCCTCCCTCCTCACATCTGCCTAATTAGCACACTTTTCCCCTTCAAAGCCCTACTGAAAGCTCACCTCCTCCAGGAGGCCTTCCCAGACTAAGCCCCCCTTTTCCTCTGCTTCTCCTCCCCCACATCGCCCCGACTCCCTCCCTCTGCTCTACTCCCTTCCCCTCCCTCCTGCACCTGTGTATATATGTATATATTTATTATTCTATTTTTATTAATAATGTGTATGTATTTATAATCCTATTTATTTATATTGATGTTATTGATGCCTGTTTACTTGTTTTGCTTTGTTGCCTGTCTCCCCCCTTCTAGACTGTGAGCTCATTGTTGGGTAGGGATTGTCTCTGTTGCTGAATTGTACTCTCCAAGCACTTAGTACAGTTCTCTGCACACAGTAAGCACTCAATAAATTTGATTGAATGAATTAATGAATGAAGAGATGCTCCTGGCCTTTTCAGGCAAGGCCAATAAAGTGACTCCGCAGTTCACACTCTAATTTGGTTCTATGAAAATAGAGCAATAAGTCAAAGAATGAAGTATAGTTTCCCATAAAAAATAATATAAAGTGCCTTAATGTCTTCCTAAAATCCAAAAAGTGAGCTGAACAATATAAATACATTTTAAAATGATTATAAAATAAATCATTCAATTGATGGTATTAATTGAGCAGCATGGCCTAGTGGAAAAGAGCCTGGGAGTCAGATGACCTGCATTTTAATCCCAGCTCTGCCATTTTTTTGCTGTGTGACCTTGGAAAAATAATAATAATAATGGTATTTGTTAAGCATTTACTATATGCCATGCACTGTACTAAGCGCTGAGGTGGATTCAAGTAAATTGGGTTGGACATAGTCCCTGTCCCACATGGAGCTCACAGTCTTGATCCCCATTTTACAGATGAGGTAACTGAGGCCCAGAGAAATTAAGTGACATTCTCAAGGTCACACAGCAGATAAGTGGCAGAGCTGGGATTAAAACTCATGACCTTCTGACTCAAGTCCCCTGGCTCTATCCACTCTGCCTTGTGAATTCCCTAATCACTTTTTGGTAATGGATCTACCAACAAACATCCTAAACTTACTTTCTATTAAAATACACTTACCACTAGAGTTTAAGCTTGTCATGGGCAGGGAATATGTCTGTTATATTTTTATACTGTATTTGTTAAGCGCTTACTATGTGTCAAGCATTGTTCTAAGCACTGGGGTAGATACAAGCTAATTAGGTTGGACACAGTCCCTGTCCCACATGGAGTTTACAGTCTTAATCCTTATTTTACAGTTGACGTTACTGAGCCTCAGAGAAGTTAAGTGATTTGCCCAATGTCACACAGCAGACAAGAGGTGGAGTCAGGATTAGAACCCAGGTCCTTCTGACTTCCAGACCCATTCTCGATCTACTAGGCCATGCTACTTCTCAAGTGCTTAGTGCAATGTACTCACCCAAGCTTAGTGCAGTGCTCTACACACAGTAAGTGCTCAATAAATATAATTGATTGACTGATTAATAACCCATTATAGGCCCAGTATTAGAAATAGTAGTAATGATATTTAAGCACTTACTGTGTGCAGAGCATTCATTCATTCAATAGTATTTATTGAGCGCTTACTATGTGCAGAGCACTGTACTAAGCGCTTGGAATGAACAAGTCGGTAACAGATAGAGACAGTCCCTGCCATTTGACGGGCTTACAGTCTAATCGGGGGAGACAGACAGACAAGAACAATGGCAATAAATAGAGTCAAGGGGAAGAACATCTCGTAAAAACAATGGCAACTAAATAGAATCAAGCCAATGTACATTTCATTAACAAAATAAATAGGGTAATGAAAATATATACAGTTGAGCAGACGAGTACAGTGCTGAGGGGATGGGAAGGGAGAAGGGGAGGAGCAGAGGGAGATGGGGGAAAAGAGGGTTAAGCTGCGGAGAGGTGAAGGGGGGGTGGTAGAGGGAGTAGAGGGAGAAGGGGAGCTCAGTCTGGGGCTGAGCTCTATACTAAGCACTGGGAAAGAATATGCAGGTGGGAATTAGACATGGTCCCTGACCCCCAGCAGGCTCACAATCTAAGAATATAAATTCGGAGAAGGGAAGAGGGGACTAGCGACCGACACAGGAAAACAGTAAAACACACAAAAGACAAGGACAAATAATCAAAATAATACCCCAAATCAATAGGGCACTGTGGATAGAGGGACAGAATTTCAGCTTCTTGCAATTCAGAGGCAGAGTCTTAGGTCCCTCATCCATTTACACATAAACGTATATATACATATGTATATATTATTGAAATGAATTTACAGTAAAAAACCCATATGGGTTTTTTACAGTAAATTAATTATATATTATAATGTTAGTAGATTATTATACTGTAATATATTATACATCAATATAATACTAATATAATACTATATACTAATGTATGATACTAATATACATTAGTATATTATATATATATAATAAAACCCCAAACATATTTTTCTGCTGTGTGACCTTGGAAAAATAATAAAAATAATAATTATGCTATTTGTTAAGCACTTACTGTGTGCCAGGCACTGTACTAAGTGCTGGGGTGGATACAAGCAAATTGGGTTGGACACAGTCCCTGTCCCATGTGGGGCTCACAATGTCAATCCCCATTTTACAGATGAGGTAATTGAGTTCCAGAGAAGTGAAGTGATTTGCCCAAGGTCACACAGCAGACAAGTGGCAGAGCTGGGATTACAAAGGCTGAGTTGGTAGCAAACTCCATTATAATCAAGCTAAACAAATCAGGAAATTATCTTACTCAAGCAAACACTTAATCTTTCCATATATAGTATTTATCATTGTTACTACAAATGAATTGAAGGGAAATTTAATTGAGTTAAAAGAAAACAAGTACTGTAACCCTTTATCTTCCTTAAACGTATTGGCAACATTCGTTCTTGGCCAAGTCCTTGTCACAGAAAGGTCTTCCCAGCATTAGTTGTCACTGAGTAATCTTGTTACCAGATTTGGCCTAAGGTCAGTTGCTGTGTCCCCCATTAAATGATGATCATTCTATTTGCTGCACCTGCAGCAGGGCAAGTTTTCCCCATCAGGGTTCCATTTCTCATGTAATTATCTCCCATTGGGGTCTCCTTTTCTTCTCCCTATTTGAACAGATGTCTCCTGAACCTAAGGTGCATCTGGGTAAGTTCTGCTTTGTAATTCATTTACCCCATGTTTTCAATCAGGAAATGTCAAATAACTAGCCTTCTCTACTCCACCCCCCAATATCTCAACTGAGGGAACATATTGGGGGAAGAATCTCTGTCTTCCAAAATCTTACCCTCTCTGCAACCCCTCCCACTAACTCCTTTCACTCTGTTGCCACTTTTGGAGATAGAATCTTTAGCTAGATGGATCACTCTTTTGGCACAACAATAGCACTGCTCGCAAGTGCCACCCCCTCCACCTCCACCTCGGACCCCATGCCCTCTCACCTTATTAAAACCATCGCCCCTGCCCTCCTACCTTCCTTAACTTCTATTTTTAACCACTCAATCTCCAATGGCTCCTTCCCCGTTGCCTTCAAACATGCCCACGTCTCCCCCATCCTAAAAAAACCCACTCTTGACCCCACTTCCCCCTCCAGTTATCGACCTATCTCCCTACTACCCTTCCTTTCCAAAATCCTAGAACGAGTCGTCTACAATTGATGCTTAGAATTCCCTAACTCCCATTCTCTCCTAGACCCCCTCCAATCTGGCTTCCGTCCCCTCCACTCTACCGAGACTGCTCTCTCTAAGGTCACCCATGACCTCCTTCTTGCCAAAACAATGTCTCCTACTCCATTCTAATCCTCCTTGACCTCTCTGCTGCCTTTGACACTGTCGACCATCCCCTCTTCCTCCATACCTTATTTCACCTTGACTTTACGGACTCCGTCCTCTCCTGGTTCTCCTCTTACCTCTCTGGCCGGTCATTCTCGGTCTCCTTCGCTGGAGCCTCTTCCCCCTCCCATCCTTTAACTGTTGGAGTTCCTCAAGGATCAGTTCTCGGCCCTCTTCTGTTCTCCATTTACACTCACTCACTCGGTGAACTCATTCGTTCTCACGGCTTTGACTACCATCTCTACGCAGATGACACGCAGATCTACATCTCCGCCCCTGTCCTCTCCCCCTCCCTTCAGGCTCGCATCTCCTCCTGCCTCCAGGATGTCTCCACCTGGATGTCAGCCCGCCACCTAAAACTCAATATGAGCAAGACTGAGCTCCTCATCTTCCCTCCCAAACCCGGTCCTCTCCCAGACTTCCCTATCACCGTGGATGGCACGACCATCCTTCCCGTCTCTCAGGCCCGCAATCTCAGTGTCATCCTTGACTCGTCTCTCTCGTTCACCCCACACATCCAATCCGTTACCAAAACCTGCCAGTTTCACCTCTACAATATCGCCAAGATCCGCCCTTTCCTCTCCACCCAAACGGCTACCTTACTGCTACAGGCTCTCGTTATATCCCGGCTAGACTACTGTGTCAGCCTTCTCTCTGACCTCCCTTCCTCCTCTCTCGCCCCGCTCCGGTCTATTCTTCACTCCGCTGCCCGGCTCATCTTCCTGCAGAAACGATCTGGGCATGTCACTCCCCTTCTTAAACAACTCCAGTGGTTGCCTATCAACCTCCGCTCCAAACAAAAACTCCTCACTCTAGGCTTCAAGGCTCTCCATCACCTTGCCCCTTCCTACCTCTCCTCCCTTCTCTCTTTCTACCTCCCACCCCGCACGCTCCGCTCCTCTGCCGCCCACCTCCTCACTGTCCCTCGGTCTCGCCTATCCCGCCGTCGACCCCTGGGCCACGTCCTCCCACGGTCCTGGAACGCCCTCCCTCCTCACCTCTGCCAAACTGATTCTCTTCCCCTCTTCAAAACCCTACTTAAAACTCACCTTCTCCAAGAGGCCTTCCCAGACTGAGCTCCCTTCTCCCTCTACTCCCTCTACCACCCCCCCTTCACCTCTCCGCAGCTAAACCCTCTTTTCCCCCTTTCCCTCTGCTCCTCCACCTCTCTCTTCCCCTCCCCACAGCACTGTACTCGTCCGCTCAACTGTATATATTTCCATTACCCTATTTATTTTGTTAATGAATTGTACATCGCCTTGATTCTATTTAGTTGCTATTGTTTTTACGAGATGTTCTTCCCCTCGACTCTATTTATTGCCATTGTTCTTGTCTGTCCATCTCCCCCAATTAGACTGTAAGCCCGTCAAACGGCAGGGACTGTCTCTATCTGTTGCCGACCTGTTCATCCCAAGCGCTTAGTACAGTGCTCTGCACATAGTAAGCGCTCAATAAATACTATTGAATGAATGAATGAATGAACTGCTTATGTTTTTGTGCATTTGGAGGGAAATAAAGTTGGAGTTGGCATTGAAGTGCTAAGTTCAAAGTAATTTAATTCAATAAATCAATCATATTTACTGAACACTTTATGTGTGCATAATACTGTACTAAGAGCTTTGTAAAGTACAGTATAACAGAGCTGTTAGACATGTTCCCTGCCCCTGCTCCACAAGGAGCTTACAGTCTAGAGGGGGAGATAGACATTAAAATTAATTATGGATATGTACATAAGTGCTGTGGGGTTGAGGGTGGTGTAAATAAAAGGTACAAATCCAAATGCAAGGGTGGCTCAGGAGGGAAGGGGAGTAGGGGAAGTGAGGACTTAGTAGGGGAAGGCTTCTTGAAGGAGATAGGAGTTTAATAAGCCTTTGAAGGTGGGGAGAGCAAGCAGTAAGCTCCCTCTAGACTGTCAGCTTGTTGTTGGCAGGGAATGTATCTGTTATATTGTTACTCTCCCAAGCACTTAGTACAAAGCTCTGCACACAGTAAGCTCTCAATAAATACAAATAACTGTTGATTCTGTCAGATATGAAGGGGGAGGAAGTCCCAGGCCAAATGCAGTGTGTTGGTAAGGAGTCTGCAGTGAGATAGGATCGAGGTACAGTAAGTAGCTTGCATTAGAGGAGCTAAGTGTACGGGCTGGGTTGTAGAGGGGATCAGTGAGGCAAGAAAGGAGGGGGCAAGATGATTGAATGCTTTAAAATTGATGGTAGGGAATTTCTGTTTAATGCGAAGGTGGATGGGCAACCGCTGGAGACTCTTGAGGAGTGGGGAGATGTAGACTGGATTTTTTTTAGAAAAGGGATCCAGGCAGCACAGTGGTGTGGACTGGTTTGGGGAGAAGACAGGAGGTGAGGACATCAGTGAAGAGGCTGATGTAGAAGTAAGGTAGGGTAGGATACGTGCGTGAATCAGTAAGGTAGCACTTAGAATGGGAGAGGAAAGGGCAGATTTTAGCGATGTTGAGAAGGTAGAACCGACAGGATTTTATGACAGATCAAATTCGTGGCTTGAAGCTCCCTGATGTACAGCGAATGAAGCAGTGTGACCCGGTGGAATGAGCACAGGACTGAGTGTCAGGAAACCTAGGTTCTAATCCTGGCTCTGCCACTTGCTGGCTGTGTGACTTCGGGCAAGAGAAGTTAACTTCTCTATGCCTCAGTTTCCTTATGTGTAAAATGAAGACTCAATACCTGGTTTCTCTTCCCCTTAGATTGTGAATCCATGTGCCCATGTAGGACATGGGCATAGCTGTGAGGAACAGTAGGGGAGAAACCAGATTAGAGTGTAGCAATTAGAAATGGAGTGACTTTCTTAAAACAGAGGTCTTGAGAAGTTCACAACACCAAAATGGAGAAACTAAAATAGTGCCAGGCAATGGGGGTAGCAAATGCAAGCATGCAGCAAGGGCCAATCTTTTCATGTATATGATACCCAAGGGACCGTTGGTCATTCATCAGTCTTATCAGCCTTAGCTGCCCACACCGATTAAAACCTCAATCAGTATTTATTCAGTGCCACCAATCAGTGGTATTGATTGACTGTTTACTATGTGCAGAGTACTGTATGCAGAGCCTGGGAGAGTACAGCTCAAAAAAGTTAGCCAAAATTCCCTTTCCTCAAGGAACTTGGAGGTGTTATTAGTGAACCCTAAATGTCCGTTCTCTCTCATTTTTTCCTCTCTCTCTTCACATGAATATGTAACGGGAGAAAAATATTTGTATACACTGCCATCTTCTGGAAAACCTGCAAAAGAGCAATTTTTGTGTTTTCCTTTCACCAGATTATTTCTACTGGCTGATTGATGTTCCTTTTCAAATCAAATATGTGAAATCCAGAATTAAAATAATTATGATTGAATAATAAAAATAAATGTTAAACATATTCCCTCAAGGACTGAATGAATTGAAGTTTCTGAAAAGGAAAATTGAAATAAAAGAATAAAATAGTTCCTCATAGAGACTTCTGAAACAATATTTTTCCACTCTGTGAATAAATGGTATTTTAACATTTTAGCTAAATATATTTTCATCATTATTAAAAAAAATTATCAGATTTCATGGTGCTGTGCTAGACAATGTATGAAACAAGTTAGGCACCCCCAAGTTTTACAAAATACAACTGATACGTAATAATGTCCAAAATGCTACTTTTGTCATGGAAAATGCATAGAAATATTTCTGAGAATAAAAATAAATGTTTTCGTGATTACATACTGAATATCTCTAGTTAACCAATCATAAACTCATCTTTATTTGAACAGGGAAGATTTTGGTCATAAAAGAGCAGCCCTCTTGTGTTCTTGATTGGTAGTTGGATTTGTCTTTGACTACTAGCTAGGTGAGCATTTCTGCCAGTGTTTGAAACCCCCAAAACTCTGGATGCTCATGGGATTAGTTTGTTTTTTTTAAAATAGGCAACTTTGGTTTCTAAATTCTTTTAGTGATCAAGATGGCTGTTCTTTCTAAACCATAGTTAAGAGCATGCATTTCCTATTACATGGTCTATATGACAAATGTAGCTAATAATCTGTCAGTTGTGGATGATATGGAGTTTCTAATTAAACATGGTGGAGCATCATCAACAGTTTAAGCATATCCTGAGCAAATCTCCCCTAATTGGTAAGAAACCCTTATAATTACCTGAAGCAGGATCACTAACTTCTTTACCCTTATTGTTTTCAGGGGTTAGACAATTTCATGAGGGTCACTGACACACCTTAGAAATAGGTGGGCTGATGAAGGAAGAGAGGAAGAGAAGGAGAGAAAAGCTGAAAAAATGGACAGGGAACGTGTCTACCAACTTTGTTGTATTGCACTCCCAAGCACTTAGTACAGTGCTCTGCACATAGTAAGTGCTCAATAAATATGATTGAATGAAAGAGTCAAGAAATAAGAGTTCCGTTCAATACTTTCTCACTGACTCACTGTAATTTAATGTCACTCTATTTCATTATCAAACTAGTTCCTCAGAGTCATGCTATGAAGATGAGATTTAAAAAATATATAAAGGGCTGTTATTCTTCAGAGCTAAGTGCTTTGTACCTAAAATAAACATCCTTGCTGATTCTGGCAGAATGATCCCAAAATCTAAAATTATATGGCATTCCCCCCTGCCCATATGGTCACTCATTGCAAAGTTCCTATTCCCATTGAATACTAAAGCCAAGTACTTCCATACAGTCTATAAAACAGAAGCACTGTGGCCTAGTAGAAAGACCACGGGCCTGGGAGGCAGAGGACTTGGATCCTAATTTTGGCTTTTCCCTTTGTCTGCAGAGTGACTTTGGGCACACCACTTAACTTCTCTATGCCTCAATTACCTCATTTGTAAAATGTAAGACTGTGAGCCCTAGGTCGGATGTGGACTCTGTCCAACTGGATTATCTTGTATCTCTTCCAGTGCTCAGTACAGTGCCTGGCACATAGTAAACTCTTAATAAATACCATTAAAGCAAACAAACAAAGAAAAAAGCAGTTCAAAGTGGAGAAGGGGATGTGGAGGAGGGAACAGGAGGTGAAATATCATTTTAATAATTTTTCACAGTTTGTGGGGCTGGTATGCTCAGCAAACAACTTTGATCCCCAGCAGCACCATGACATAGTGGAAAGAGTATGGGCTTGGGGGTCTGAGGACTTGGGTTCTAGTCCTGGCTCTACCAATTGCCAGCTCTGTGACCTTGGACAAGTCACTTAACTTCTGTGTGTCTTAGTTTCCTCATCTGTAAAATCAGTATATTAATCAATGTGCATACTGTGTGCAGAGCACTCTACTAAGCATTTGGGAAGGTATAATACAATAGAGTTGGTAGACATGATCCCTGCGCACAAGGAGCTTACAGTCTAGAGGGGGAATCAGACATTAAAATAAACTACAGCTAGTGGAAATATCAAGCTTTGAGGATTTGTACATAAGTGCTGTGGGGTTGAGGATGGGGTCAATACCAAGTACTTAAAGGGAACAGTTCCAAGTTCATAGGCAATACAGAAGGGAAAAGGGAGAGCAGAAGGGACAGTGAGTATGGGAAATGAGGGTATAGTCAGGGAAGGCCTCCTGGAGGAGATGTGATTTTTATAGGTGGGGAGAGTGGTGGCCTGTCAGATATGAAGGGGGAGGTAGTTCCAGGCCAGAGGAAGGACGTAGGCAAGGGGTACGTGAAGAGATAAATGAGATTGAGGTATAGTAAGTAGTTTGGTATTGAAGAGTTGAAGTGTCTCAATTCTGAATTCTGGCTTTTGTTGTAGGGCAAAATTAAAATATTAGATGGGGTGGGAACAGAACAGAAAGCAAAGAAACATTTTAGATGCTTGTCATAAATCTGTACCTGGTGTACTTTCTAAAATGGTTCTCATGGAATAAATTATGTTTTTATAATCAAGAATGATTTGATTTGAGAGACCTGAGCCATAACCTCTTGTTACCTCAGATTCCAATCCAATAGTTCCTTTATCATTTAGGCATCTGTGACTCAAAAATGTAAGAAAGTTTTTCTCAGAATTGAAAAGGAAGTCCAGTATGATGAAAATTACTCTGCAGCCCCCACCCCAAGTTTTAAAAATCTATTTCAGAAATGTATAGATTGCAGCAGTCCATACATTTGTAATTATATATTTACAGAAAAGCAAATAGATACCAATAACACTTGTTTTATTAGTAGGCACTTTGTGATCAATTATGCTCAATATTCAGTTATTTTCTTGTTCGGGAGCTAGTCAGCATATTTAAAAGGGAAGTCCTTTTTGTTTTCACTTTCTGAATAAATGAAACATGAATATGGAATTTAATTTTGGACATAGAATGTGAAAGCATCTACCAAGGCAGGATTTTCTTTTTTAGTACAGTTTTATTCAAGTTAAGCCATGAAGAAACTAAGGCACTATTGATGCTTTGCAAGTTGTTCCAAAAAGCACTTCTCTGTGATTAATACATTTGATAAAGGCTTTGTATCAATTTCTTTTTGTCCCTAAGATATAGACTCTTTGAAGACAGCATAATCATTTTGGAGAGGCTATTCTTGATCCCCACCCATGAAAATGTGGATAGGATCTTTCTTCCTAGATACCTTGTGCATTCATTTCTCAGTGAAAGAGGTATTTCTATTAAAATATATTTCTGCTGAATTAATCCTTTCAGAAATAAAGAAAAAACTGCTATTTTCAGACTTGAAGAATTACTCTGACATAGGTAGTTAAATAAAGCAGAAGACTTTCTCAGTTCAATCTAGCTCATTGAATTAGGGGATACTGTACTTGGCTTGTGTTTCAAACTGAAGTATCTTGTAATATAGTTTTGATTTTTAAACTTAAGGTTTTTGAAATAAATATGTATGTGACAACTCTCCCTTAGTGGGTTACAGCCTCACAATTTACCAAGGAAATTATCATTATCATGAGTATCTAAGCCTCTACTGTGTATGGGGCACTGTTCTAGGCACTTGAAATGAAAAGGCAAAATCTCTGCCCTCAGGGAACTTTCAGGCTAATGTAGGAGACAGACACAAATTGCAAACATAAAGCAAGAATGAGTTAAAAGAAGACAATTAAAATAGATACACACAGTAAATGGCTTTGGATAAATAGAAATGGGCACAAATCCTCAGGTTTTAGATTAATAAAGCCATTTAATTTTTTTAATCTTTTGAGTTACCTAAAACACATAGTTTACTAAAATATTTTTTTCCAAACTTCTAAATATTCATTTTAACAAAATTTTGCACAGCAAGCTATGGAATATTTAAGAAGACCAGGAATGTATGCGTTATGTGTGTGTGTGTGTGTGTGTGTGTGTGTTCATTGTATCTGAAGATTATGCAACTGAGTGAAGTTTATCCATGAGTATGGGTGTGTCTGAAAAGGTCAATGTGGGGCTGGGAGTCTACTTCACAACACAAATACACAAAGAGTTTTTTTGTCATGCTGACATGTTTGGTGTTTGCATTGCCTGTTTTAATTTTGCCTCAGCCTCATGATTGTTTTGAAGCTTCTACTCAAAAACAGCCATCCCTTTCTTGATTGCAGCATATTGGGCTAGCTGTCATTGCCTACCAACATTCACCTATAATGCCGCCTTGTCTAAGGCTGCACTTCACGGCACGTTAAAGTGGTAATGAATGCTTAATTTGAACTGGGAGAGGCACAGGGTTGCCAAAAAGCTGTGACTTTTCCCATTGCTCAGTGAAAATGCTTGTCTGGGCTATCTGGGATTGGTCACAGAGAAGGGGAGGGGTTGTGAAGTGGTAGCTCCTCGATTTCCTCTCTGACATGTCTTCCCCAAAAAACTTTTGACCCTTTTGTCAACCTCCCCAGCACAGCTTTCTGCAGGAAGGTCCTGGGTTCCCCCTCAGGGGCTGGGTTGAACCCTGGAAATCTGCAGCAAAAATTAGGCCCTGGTGTTTTCTCTCTGCCATCTTTGATTTCAGCCCCCTGTTTGAACTCAAACACCACAGCTCTCAAAGGTAACACTCTACCATCCACTCTCATATGTCCAAACCAGTGAAGCTATGTTGAGGTGAACAGAACTTCAGCGGTAGTAATAATAATTGTGGTATTTGTTAAGCAGTGTGGCCTAATGGAAAGGGTACTGGCAGAGGACCTGGGTTCTTGGGCAAGTCACAACTTCTCTGTGCCTCAGTTCCCTCATCTGTAAAATGGGTATTAAATCCTATTCCCTTCTATTTAGAGTGTAAGTCCTATATTCAGTTGTATTTATTGAGCACTTACTGTGGGCAGAGCACAGTAATAAGTGCTACACAACAATAAACAGACCCATCCCCTGCCCACAATGAGTTCAGGGTCTAGAAGGGGCGAGCAGACATTAATATAAGTAAATAAATTACAGATATGTACATAAGTGCTGTGAGGTTGGGAGGGGAGAAGAATAAAGGGAGCAAGTCAGGGTGATGCAGAAGGGAGTGGAAGAAGAAAACGGGGGCATAGTCAGGGAAGGCCCCTTGAAGGAGATGTGCTTTCAGTAAGGCTCTGAAGAGATAGAAAGTAATTGTCATATGTGAGAAGGGAGGACATTCCAGGCCAGAGGCAGATGTGGATGAGGGGTCGGCAGCAAGATAGGCGAGATGGAGGCACAATAAGAAGGTTAGCATAAGAGGAGTAAAGTGTATGGGCTGGGTTGTAGTAGGAAAGTAGTGAAGTGCAGTAGGAGGGGGCAAGGTGATTGAATGCTTTAGAGCCAGTGGTGAGGAGTTTCTGCTGATATCACCAAGAGCTTGATGGCTATGGAGGACACAAGGGCTACAGAACAACAGGTCCAGAAAGAAAGAAAGAGTAATAAAAGATGGTAAGTAAAAGTACGATTGTATGTACTCTGTGTGGGTATATTCTCTATCTGAAGTATTAAATAATTGAACACATGTTATCAATGGTATTTACTGAGCCTTAATGTGTGCAGAGCACTGTACTAAGAGCTTGGGAGGAAACAATAACAGGAAATAGCTTTTAGCAAAGACCAGTGCCTCCTGAATCTCAGTCACTGAGTGTCGGTACAGTGATGACACTGTAGTTCTTACTCAGAGTTGATTTCCAAACAGGGCCTCCTTTAAGAGAGCATGGGTGAAGCAGGTGTTAACTCCCCCGGTTTTCCTACCTCCCCATCTCTTGCCCTTGATGCTGCTACTACCTGTTTTGTTGACAAAATCCCATTAAGCATGAGCCTCCCAAAGTCTTTTCCCCATCTAGTAGTAGCATTTATCATCACCTTTTGCAGTGTGCTGTGCTTTGGGGAAGTACAGAATAAAGAAGTGACACATTCCCTGCCAACAAGGAGCTTACATTCTAACTGGGGAGACAAACAAGAAAATATTTACAACTCACTTACCCAGTCCTCTTTCCTCTAGATCCTCTCTCTCATCCTTCCCAGCTGGCTCTCAAGAGGAGATCTTTACCATCTTTATCTGTGATTCTGACCCTATCCCCGGTCACCTTCAAAAAATACTTGCACCCATGCTCCTTTTCTTCCTGACTGAAGTCTCCTTGCTCCTGTTTCTGTCCAACCTCCTCAAACAGGTGGCATACACCAGCTGACTCCCCTTCCTCTCCAACTCAATCAGTTAATTAATCAATCACATTTATTAATTCATTCAATCATATTTATTGAGAATTTACTTGTGCAGACCACTGTACAGAGTGCTTGGGAGAGTATATTATAACAAAGTTACTAGGTATGGTTCCTGCACATAAAGAGTTTAGGAACTAGAGGGGGAAACAGATATTAAAATAAATAAATAAATTATGCATATGTACATGATGATGATGTTGCTTTTTGTTAAGCGCTTACTATGTGCAGAGCACTGTTCTAAGCACTGGGGTAGATACAGGGTAATCAGGTTGTCCCACATGAAGCTCACAGTCTTAATCCCCATTTTACAGATGAGGTAACTGAGGCACAGAGAAGTTAAGTGACTTGCCCACAGTCACACAGCTGACAAGTGGCAGAGCCAGAATTCGAACCCATGACCTCAGACTCCCAAGCCCGGGCTCTTTCCACTGAGCCATGCTGCTTGCTGTGGGGTTGAGGGAAATATCAATAAAATGTGATGCAGAAGGGAGAGGGAGAAGAGGAAATTAGAGGTTAATTGGAGATGTGCCTTCAATAAGACTTTCTTTGAAGGTGGGGAAAATGATCGTCTGTCAGATATGAAGTGGCAGGGCACTCCAGACCAGAGGCAGGACATGGGTGAGAGGTCAGCGTTGAGAAAGATGAGATTGAGGCACAGTGAGCAGGCTGGCACTAGAGGAGCAAAGTGTGCAGGCTGGGCTGAAGTAGGAAAGCAGCAAGGTAAGGTAGGAGAGGGCAAGGTGATTGAGTGCTTTAAACTCCCTTCTTGACATTCCACAATCTGGTTTTCCCCCTCCTTTACACCACTGAGACTGCATTCCCCAAGGTCAACAATGACTTCCTCCTTGTTAAATGTAATGATTCTTTTCTGTCTTAATCCTCCTCAATTTACAGTTTCCTTTGACACTATATAGCACTCCCTTCTCCTAGAAACACTTTTCCGAGCTTGGTTTCACCAATACAGCTCTCTTCTGGTTCTCATCTTACTTTTGTGACCATGCCTTCTTAATCCCTTTTACTGTCTCTTCCTCTGCTTCTTAGTCCCTAACTGTGAGTGTCCCTCAAGGTTCTGTTTTAGGTACCCTACACTTCTTATTTTTACACTCCTTTGGGGAGCTCATCCAAGCCCATGGCTTCAGCTTCCACCTCTTTGCAGATGACTCCCAAATCTACTTCACTAGCCCTGACAGTTCTTCTCTACAATCTTGCATTTCCTCTGGCCTCCAGAACATCCTCCTCATGGATATCTACTGCTGGCACCTAAAGATGAATAGGTCTTAAACTAAACATTTCATCTTCACTTCCAAATCCGCTTCACCCAACTTTCCCATTACAGTTGACAACACCATTATCCACCCTGAAACCTATCACCTTGGCATTATTCCTAACACCTTGCTTTCTTTCAACTCTCATTCATTCTGGTACTAAATCTCATTGGTATTCCTTCACAAAATGTCCCAGAGCTGCCCCTTTCTCTCTATCCAATTGGGTGCCAGTCTGGTTCAGGTACTTGTCATATCTTATCACATCATATCTTATCAAGAAGCAGCATGGCTGAGTGGGTAGAGCACAGGCCTGGGAGTCAGAAAGATCTAGGTTCTGATCCCAGCTCTGCCACTAGTTCACTGGGCGGGCCATCGGAGGGATTCTAACGTTTGGCCAACACTGTTCCTTCAGTATAAGGAGTTCCGCTTGCTGTATTTTAAAATAATTTTGGGGTGTTCTTCAGCAGAGGCAGAAGCTGTGGTGGTGGAGCAGGTCTCTGGACTGTGCCTCCTTGAGGAAGCAGCATGGTTTAGTGGATAGAGCTTGGGCCTGGAAGTCAGAAGGACCTGGATTCTAATCTAGGTTCTGCTGTGTGATCTTGGGCAAGTCACTTAACTTCTCTGTGCCTCAGATACTTCATCTGTAAATTGGGGATTAAAACTGTGAGCCCCATGTGAGATAGGGACTATGTCCAACCTTATTAGCCTATATCTACCCCTCGCTTAGAACAGTGCTTGACACTTAGTAAGTGCTTAACAAATGCCATCATTTTCATTGTCATTGCTGGGTGGACTAGGGCAAGTCACATAATAATAATAATAATAATAATGGTACTTGTTAAGTGCCTACTATGTGCCAAGCACTGTTCTAAGCACTGGGATAGATACAAATTAATCAGATTAGACATAGTCCCTGTCTCACAGGGGGCTCACTGTCTTAATCCCTATTTTATGGATGAGGCAGTTGAGGCACAGAGAAGTTAAGGGACTTTCCCGAGGTGTCAACAGCAGACAAGTGGAGGTTTAGAACCCAGGTCCATAATAATAATAATGATAGTATTTGTTAAGTGCTTACTATGTGTCAAACACTATTCTAAGCACTGGGGTAGATAAAAGCTGTCATGTTAGATATAGTCCCCATCCCACATGAGGCTCACAGTCTTAATCCCCATTTTACAGTTGAGGTAACTGAGTCATAGAGAAGTTAAGTGACACGCCTGAGGTCACACAGCCAACAAGTGACGGAGCCACTATTAGAACCTAGGTCTTTTTGACTCTCAGACACATGCTATATCCACTAGGCCATGCTGCTCCTCTAATTTAATTTCTCTGTGCCTCAGTTACCCCGTGTAAAATGGGGATTAAGACTGTGAGCCCCATGTAGGACAGAGACTGTATCCAACCTGCATAGCTTGTATCTACCCCAAGCACTAAGTACAGTGGCTGGCACATGGTAAGCACTTAACAAATAAGCTGCTTCTTGATATGATATAAGTGTCTGAACCAGGGTGGTGACCATTTGGATAGGGAGAAAAGGGCAGATTTGGGAAATTTCATGTAGGAATACCAACAGGATTTAGTACCAGAATGAGCTAGAGTTGAAAGAGAACAAGGTGTCAAGAATAGTGCCAAGGTAGTGGGTTTCAAGGTGGATGGTGGTGTTCTCATTAAAAAAAATAAGAATCCCAACCAGATTACCTCATCAGCCTCATCACTGGTCTCCCTGCTTCCAGTTTCTCCCCACTCCAGTCCATATTTCACTCTGTTGCCCAGATCATTTTTCTAGAAAAACTTCTGCATGTCTCCCCACTCCTCAGAAACCTCCAATTGTTGCCTATTCCTCTCTGCATCAAGCAGTAACTCCTTACTATAGACTTTAAAGCACTTCATCAGCTCTCTCATTCTTAGTCATCCACCACAACTTACACTCTTCATTCCTTTCAAGCTAACCTACTTATTGTGCTCAGTCTCATCTCTCCTGATTCTGACTGCTTGCTTACAACCTTCCGCCTTCCTGGAACCCCTTCCCTGGAAAATCTGTCAGATCACAGCTCTCCCCATCTTTAAAGCCCTTATGAAATCACATCTCTTTCATAAATCTTTCTCCAGTTAACTTTTAGTTTCACCAGGTCATTCCCCCAAAATACCATCTCAGCACCTGCGACAAACCACACCTTTTTTGCACACACACCCACCCGTAGCACTTTTGTACATATCAATTTACCTACCCATATATTTAAGCATTTATTCATTTACTTATATAGTTTTCTTTCCTATCCTATCTGTAAATTATCTTGTATCTGTCTCCCTTACTAGGTGGTAAGTTCCTTGAGAGCAGGGATTCTATACCTTCTAACTCTATTATACATCCCCCAAGTACTTAATACAGTGTTCTACACACAGTAAGTTCTCAATAACTACTGTTGATTGATTGATTGGCGCCAAAGACACCATCCCCCAGCTTCCCAGAAATATATCAGATTCTGAGAATGCTAAGATGCTTGGAATCTGAGGTAGCATTTCTGGGAACTAGTCCCAGAAATCTTTGGGGCATACAGACAAACAAGCTTCTCCCCTTCCACTGCCGGCTGTTATGCCTGCTGGCTCCAGTAAGTTTCTTGGCTTGTGGCCAGAACTTTGTGGCCAGAATTACATTTTAACTTAATCGGTACTATCTCCAAACAATTGTTGTTTTCTTTGTTGAGATATATAAAATTTAGGACTTGCTTGACAGCTAAATGATGTATTTCCGAAATGTGCGTTCTCTAACCATAGTATGGTGGGACTCTAGAGTGTAAAATATTTTCTGTGCCTAGGGAGGCATCTCTCAGAGATAGCTGATGTTGAAGAAGAAATTCAAAATTGTCTCAAATGTGCAAACATATTTTTTGTGGATTCCTAAGGAAAAAAATGCAACCAAACCAAGGCAGCTGTACTCCCCACCTTGCTATTTGGACCTAAGATGTGGCAACATAAAGAATGTCTCTTAAAATATTGGGAGAATTACATGGGGGCGGTCTGCAGAAGTTCCTCTAAAAGGAAAGAGAGATGCACTGATAAAAACCCACTCTCTAAGGTAGGCATCACGAGTTTCAAGGCAATAATTGTCCAACATTAGTATTGCTGGATTGGGCAGACGATTGGGATATCTGATCCAGCTTTCTAAAGCAGGTGCTGTTCTTTGAATTAAGCCAAAAGAAAGGTTTAAGAAAAGGATAAAGATAACACTTTAAATATCTGTTCAAGATGAACTTAAAACTTTCAAAATAAATTTGTCACCTTAAGTCACAGCCTAGAATCATTTCATTCATTCAATAGTATTTATTGAGCGCTTACTATGTGCAGAGCACTGTACTAAGCACTTGGAATGAACAAGTCGGCAACAGATAGAGACAGCCCCTGCCGTTTGACGGGCTTACAGTCTAATCGGGGGAGACAGACAGACAAGAACAATGGCAATAAATAGAGTCAAGGGGAAGAACATCTCGTAAAAACAATGGCAACTAAATAGAATCAAGGCGATGTACATTTCATTAACAAAATAAATAGGGTAATGAAAATATATACAGTTGAGCGGACGAGTACAGTGCTGAGGGGATGGGAAGGGAGATGGGAAGGGAGAGGGGAAGGAGCAGAGGGAAATGGGGGGAAAAGAGGGTTAAGCTGCGGAGAGGTGAAGGGGGATGGTAGAGGGAGTAGAGGGAGAAGAGGAGCTCAGTCTGGGAAGGCCTCTTGGAGGAGGTGAGTTTTAAGTAGGGTTTTGAAGAGGGGAAGAGAATCAGTTTGGCGGAGGTGAGGAGGGAGGGTGTTCCAGGACCGCGGGAGGACGTGGCCCAGGGGTGGACAGCGGGATGGGCGAGACCGAGGGACGGTGAGGAGGTGGGCGGCAGAGGAGCGGAGTGTGCGGGGTGGGCGGTAGAAAGAGAGAAGGGAGGAGAGGTAGGAAGGGGCAAGGTGATGTAGAGCCTTGAAGCCTAGAGTGAGGAGTTTTTGTTTGGAGCGGAGGTTGATAGGCAACCACTGGAGTTGTTTAAGAAGGGGAGTGACAGAGTGTCACATAACACAATAGACTGCAAGCTTGTTGTGGGCACAGAATGTGTTTACCAACTCTGTTATAAGGTACTCTCCCAAGTGCTTAGTACAGTGCTCTACATAGTAAGTGCTCAATAAACACCATTCATTGCTTGATTCAGCTTTCCTAAGATTTTTGTTGATGAAGACAGTGGGGTGGAAGCAGAAAATTGAGAAACCTGAATTACCATATGGGTATCTATCCAAATTACAACAAACCTTACCAATGTCGAATTGGTCTTACTGGGAAATAAAAACTCATAAAAAATCTAACACAGAATGAAAGTTCACCTTCTCACCCTGCACCACCAGGCTCTGAGAAGGAGCCCTAAAGCCTGAAAAAGGTGAGTCAAGTGCCCATCTTGCCCTGGTCTGCCCAGTCAACTTAAGATGGTGGACGTCCACCTTACAGGGTTAATGTGAAGAGCACAGGTCTCCCCATCTCAAAGCATTTCTGAAATTCTACCTCCTCCAAGAAGCTTTCCATGATAACTTTTTCTTCTCCCTATGTCTTATCCTCCTATGAATCAATCATTGTTATGTCTTGAGTACTTACTGTATGCAGAACACTGTACTAAGTGCTTGGGAGAGTACAATAATAATAATAATTGTATTTGTTAAGTGCTTACTATGGGCCAAGCACTGCTGTAAGCCCTGGGGTAGATACTAGGTAATCAGGTTGTCCCTTGTGGGGCTCGCAGTCTTAATCCCCATTTTACAGATGAGGTAACTGAGGCACAGAGAAGTTAAGTGACTTGCCCAAGTAGAGTTAGTAGCCATGATCCCTACCCTCAAGGAATTTACAATCTAGGGGGGAAGACAGAAATTAAATAAATTGCAAGTAGGGGGGAAGCAGCAGAGTATAAGGATATGAACATAAGTGGTGTGGGGTGAAGTGAGTATCAAAGTGTTTAGAGGATACAGACCTAAGTGCATAGGTAACAAAAGGGAGGAAGAAGAGGGTCGGGAGTTGTGAGGTTAGTCAGCAAAGGCTTTCTGGAGGACGTACAATTTTAGTAAGACTTTAAATATCATAAGAGTTGTGGTCTGTAAGATATTAAAGGAGAGGGAGTTCCAGGCCAGAGGGAGGAGGTGGTCAAGGAGTCAGTGAGAGACAAATTCATTCAATAGTATTTATTGAGCACTTACTATGTGCAGAGCACTGTACTAAGTGCTTGGATTGTGCAAATCGGTAACAGAGACAGTCCCTGCCCTTTGACGGGCTTACAGTCTAATCGGGGGAGAGAGACAAGAACAATGGCAATAAAAAGAATCAAGGGGAAGAACATCTCCTTAAAACAATAGCAAATAAATAGAATCAGGGTGATGTACATCTCATTAACAAAATAAATAGGACAATGAAGATATATACAGTTGAGTGGACGAGCACAGTGCTGAGGGGATGGGACAGGAGAGGGGGAGGAGCAGAGGGAAAGTGGGGAGAAGAGGGTTTAGCTGAGGTGAATGGGGGGGTAGAGGGAGCAGAGGGAAAAGGGGAGCTCAGTCGGGGAAGGCCTCTTGGAGGAGGTGAGCTTTAAGTAGGGTTTTGAAGAGGGGAAGAGAATTAGTTTGGCGGAGATGAGGAGGGAGGGCATTGATGGCAGGATAGGTGAGAACGAGGGACGGTGAGGAGGTGGGCGGCAGAGGAGTGGAGCGTGCAGGGTGGGCAGTAGAAAGAGAGAAGGTAGGAGAGGTAGGAAGGGGCAAAGTGATGGAAAGCCTTGAAGCCTAGAGTGAGAAGTTTTTGTTTGGAGCGGAGGTTGATAGGCAACCACTGGAGGTTTTGAAGAAGGGGAGTGACATTCCCAGAGCGTTTCTGCAGGAAGATGAGCCGGGCAGCGGAGTGAAGAATAGACTGGAGTGGGGAGAAAGAGGAGGAAGGGAGATCAGAGAGAAGGCTGACACAGTAGTCTAGCCGGGATATTACGAGTGCCTGTAGCAGTAAGATAGCCGTTTGGGTGGAGAGGAAAGGGCAGATCTTGGCGATATTATAAAGGTGAGACCGGCAGGTTTTGGTAACGGATTGGATGTGTGGGGTGAATGAGAGAGCTGAGTCAAAGATGACACCGAGGTTGCGGGCCTGAGAGACGGGAAGGATGGTCGTCCCATCCACGGTGATAGGGAAGTCAGGGAGAGGACTGGGCTTGGGAGGGAAGATGAGGAGCTCAGTTCTGGTCACGTTGAGTTTGAGGTGGCGGGCAGACATCCAGGTAGAGACGTCCTGGGGCAGGAGGAGATACGAGCCTGAAGGGAGGGGGAGAGGACAGGGGCAGAGATGTAGATCTGTGTGTCACCTGCATAGAGATGATAGTTGAAGCCGTGAGAGTGGATGAGTTCACCGAGGGAGTGAGTGTAGATGGAGAACAGAAGAGGGCCAAGGACTGACTGTTGAGGAACTCCAACAGTTAGAGGATGGGAGGGGGAGGAGGAGCCTGCAAAGGAGACCGAGAGTGACCGGCCAGAGAGATAAGAGGAGAACCAGGAGAGGATGGAGTCCGTGAAGCCAAGGTGAGATAAGGTGTGGAGGAGAAGGGGATGGTCAACAGTGTCAAAGGCAGCTGAGAGGTCAAGGAGGATTAGAATAGAGTAGGAGCCATTGGATTTGGCAAGAAGGAGGTCATGGGTGACCTTAGAGAGAGCAGTCTCGGTAGAGTGGAGAGGACAGAAGCCAGATTGGAGGGGGTCCAGGAGAGAATGGGAGTTAAGGAATTCTAAGCAGTGAGTGTAGATGACTCGTTCTAGGATCTTGGAAAGGAAGGGTAGTAGGGAGATAGGGTGATAACTGGAAGGGGAAGTGGGGTCGAGAAAGGGTTTTTTTTAGGATGGGGGAGACATGGACATGTTTGAAGGCAGAGGGGAAGAAGCCATTGGAGAGTGAGTGGTTAAAGATAGAAGTTAAGGAGGGGAGGAGGGCAGGGGCGATGGTTTTTATAAGGTGAGCGGGAATGGGGTCCGAGGCACAGGTGGAGGGGGTGGCACTTGCCAGGGGGGAGGAGATCTCCTCTGAGGATAATGCAGGGAAGGATGGGAAAGTAGGGGAGAGGGTTGGCGGGGGGGGGGGGGGGGCAAGAGGGGGAGGGGTGACTTTGGGGAGCTCAGACCTGATTGTGTTAATTTTTGTGATGAAGTAGGTGGCCAGATCACTGGGGGTGAGGGATGGGGGAGGGGGAGGAACAGGGGGCCTAAGGAGAGAGTTAAAGGTCCGGAACAATTGGCGGGGGTGACGGACATGGGTGTCGATGGAGGAGAAGAAGTTTTTCCTGGTGGAGGAGAGGGCAGAGTTAAGGCAGGAAAGGATAAATTTCAAATGTATGAGGTCGGCTTGGTGCTTGGACTTTGGCCAGCAGCACTCAGCAGCTCTAGCATAGGAGCATAGGAGGTGGACAGAGGCAATGACCCAGGGCTGTGGGTTAGTGGAGCGAGAGCGGCAGAGGGAAAGGGGGGCGAGAGAGTTGAGATGAGTAGAGAGGGTAGAGTTGAGAGCGGTGACCTGATCATCGAGAGTGGGAAGAGAGGACGGGGGGCAAGGTGGGGAGAGATGCTTTTGGAAAGATGGATGGGATCAAGAGAGTGGAGGTCTCTGTGGGAGAGTAGCAAAGATTTGCAGAGGGAGGGAGTGTGAGAGATGAGGCAGGTGAGAAGGTTATGGCCAGAGAGAGGGATTTCAGAGTTGGTGAGGGAGAAGGTAGTGCAGCGGTAGGAGATGACGAGATCGAGAGTGTGACCGAGTCGGTGAGTGGGCGAGGTATGGTGGAGCAGGAGGTTGGCAGAGTCGAGGAGGGATAGCAGGCGGGCGGCAGAGGAGTCGTCGAGTACATCCATGTGGATGTTGAAGTCTCCGAGGATCAGAGTGGGCAGAGAGAAGGAGAGAAGGAAGGTGAGGAAGGGGTCTAGGTGGTTGAAGAAGTTGGAGGTAGGACCAGGAGGGCGGTAGATGACAGCTACAAGTATCTGGAGGGGGTGGTAGAGGTGAATGATATGGGCTTCGAAGGAGGGGAAGGAGAGGGAAGGGGGAGGAGGGATAGTGCAGAAGCGGCAACGGGGTGAGAGGAGGAAGCCGACGCCTCCGCCCTTTCCAGTGAGTCTGGGGGAGTGGGAGAAGGAGAGGCCACCGCTGGAGAGAGCAGCTGCAGAGACCGTGTCTTCAGGAGTGAGCCAAGTTTCCGTAAGGGCGAGGAGGAGGAGAGAGCGGGAAAGGAAAAGGTCATGGATGAAAGGTAGTTTACCTATAATGGAGTGGGGCTTCCAGAGGCCACACTTGAAAGTAGCTGTGGGTGCAAGGCGGGGAGAGAGAGGAGAGCGGGGGGAGGGGAGGGTTTGGATGGGAACGAGGTGGTGGGGCCCTGGACGGGGAGAGGGGGAGGAGAGGTGGCTGTGTGACAGGAGGACTGGGATGGGGCGTGGGTGGGGAAGAGGGAAGGTGGGGGATGGAAGGGGGTTTGGTGGGGGGGAGCATAGGGGGAGGGGGAAGAGGGGTGGCGCTAGTAAAGTGGGGTTCTAGGGTGGGGGAGAGGAGGCGGGGAGGAGGCAGAGGAGAGAGCAAGAAAGAGTTGGGCGAGAGAGGGGAAGGGGAAGGAGAGGATTGGGAGGGGCAGATGGGAGGAAGGGGGGTGGAAGGACATGGTGAGGCCAGAGAGGTAGGTGGCAGCACTGACAACAATTAATGATAACATGCGAAAGCAGTAATATAGTAACATGATACAATAAAATAGTATTAATAAGCGGGCGACGACCAGGGTCGGGCGTTGACTTGATTAAGGGTCGACCTGATCAAAATTAAAGTCAAAAGGTCAGCGGCAAGGAGAGTCCCAGGGCTCATGTCCAAATGTCTCTGAGGCGGAGGTGGGAGCCCTGAGGATGTCCGGGGTGGGTTGCGGGCATAGGTGGCGGCTAAGGTAAGGTAACACAGTGAGAACAAGCACATCGTTGCCTGGCGCGGGGGAGATCAATCACCTCACGGGGGAAGAGGTGACTTGAGAGCTTCCCAAAATGGCCGCTTCGGGGGGAGCGGGGGGAGGGCGGTTGGGGAGCACAATGTCCCAAGGCCCGGGGTGGGAGGAGCAGGGGACACGATGTCCCCAGGCCCAAACAGGGGAGCACAATGTCTCCAGGCCAGAGCATGGGACACAATGTCCCCGGGCCTGAGCAGGGAAGCACAATGTCCCCAGGCCCGAGCAGGGGACACAATGGGAGCTGGTGGCTGGGGGTCTGTGGGGGTGGGGGGTGGGAGGAGATCCTTAGTGGCGGAGTCCTTGAGCAGGGGTGCAGAGGTCCAGGTTGCAGGGCTGACTATAAGCCCGGGGGCAGGGCATCGAGGACTAGCAAGCGGAGGTCTCAAGTCGACGTGGTGGTGATGCCTGGAGGAGAAAGGTTCGGCCAGGAAAGGGGCTGGGCGGTCCGAGGCTCAGCTCCCTGGGAGAGGCGGTCGCGGTGCGGATGAGTCGGCGAGCGGCAGCCGAAGGGGGTGGCTTGCCGGGAGCAATAGGAGAGTAGCGAGGTCAGATAGGAGGGGGCAACGTGATCGAGTGCTTTAAAGTCAATGGTGAGGAGTTAATGTTTGATGCAGAGGCGGCTGGGCAACCACTGGAGTTTCCTGAGGAATGGAGAAACATGTCCTGAATGTTTTTGTAGAAAAACGATCTGGGAAGCAGAGTGAAGTAGGGACGGGAATGGGTAGGGACAGGAGGCTGGGAGGTCAGCAAGGAGGCTGATACAGTAATCAAGGCGGGATAGGATAAGTGACTGGATTAACAAAGTAGCAGTTAGGATGGAGAGGAAAGGGTGGATTTCGGCAATGTGAAGGTGGAACTGACAGAATTTAGTGATGGATTGAATATGTGGGTTGAATGAGGGAGAGGAATCCAGGATAATGCCAAGGTTATAGGCTTGTGAGACAGAAAAGATGGTGGTGCCATCTACAGTTATGGGAAAGTCAAAGGGAGGACAGGTTTGGATGGGAAGATAAGGATTTCAGTTTTGGACATGTTAAGCTTGAGGTGACAGAAGGGCATCCAAGTAGGGATGTCTTGAAGGCAGGAGGAAATGCGAGACTGCAGAGAATGTCGGCAGAACATCCAAGAAGAGAATTCTGAAGGCAGGAAGAAATGTGAGATTGCAGAGGAGGAGAGAGGTCAGGGTTGAAGAGGTAGATTTGGGAGTCATCTACTTAACTCTATGTTATTTTTCTAAGGTTTCACAACGGGTAAGTGGCTGAGCCTGGATTAGAACTCAGCTCCCCTGTCTTCCAGGCCTGTGCTCTTTCCATCTACATTCTCTATTATTTAAACATTTATTCATCCACATATCCATATTTCCATTTTCTTCTTCACCCCATGTGTAACTTCATTTAGGCCCATCTTCCCTGCAAGACTGTAAGGTTCTTGAGGGCATGGATTGTGTTTCCTTACCCTATCGTACTCTCCCAAGCACTTAGTACAGTGCTCTGTACACAGTAGGGACTCAATAAACATGTTTATTCATTCATTCTTTCAATAGTATTTATTGAGCGCTTACTATGTGCAGAGCACTGCACTAAGCGCTTGGAATGTACAAATCGGTAAAAGATAGAGACAGTCCCTGCCCTTTGATAGGCTTACAGTCTAATCGGGGGAGATGGACAGACAGTTGAGTGGACGAGTACAGTGCTGAAGGGATGGGATGGGAGAGGGGGAGGAGCAGAGGGAAAGGGGGGAGAAGAGTGTTTAGCTGCGGAGAGGTGAAGGGGTGAGTAGAGGGAGCAGAGGGAAAAGGGGAGCTCAGTCTGGGAAGGCCTCTTGGAGGAGAAGAAGCAGCGTGGCGCAGTGGAAAGAGCATGGGCTTTGGAGTCAGGGCTCATGAGTTCGAATCCCAGCTCTGCCACTTGTCAGCTGTGTGACTGTGGGCAAGTCACTTAACTTCTCTGTGCCTCAGTTCCCTCATCTGTAAAATGGGGATTAAGACTGTGAGCCCCACGTGGGACAACCTGATTCCCCTGTGTTTACCCCAGCGCTTAGAACAGTGCTCTGCACATAGTAAGCGCTTAACAAATACCAACATTATTATTATTAAGTAGGGATTTGAAGAGGGGAAGAGAATTAGTTTGGCGGAGGTGAGGAGGGAGGGCATTCCAGGACCGTGGGAGGACGTGGCCCAGGGGTTGTCGGCGGGATAGGCAAGAACGGGGGACGGTGAGGAGGTGGGCGGCAGAGGAGCAGAGTGTGCGGGGTGGGCAGTAGAAAGAAAGAAGGGAGGAGAGGTAGGAAGGGGCAAGGTGATGGAGAGCCTTGAAGCCTAGAGTGAGAAGTTTTTGTTTGTGTGGAGGTTGATAGGCAGCCACTGGAGGTTTTTAAGAAGGGGAGTGACATGCCCAGAGCGTTTCTGCAGGAAGATGAGCCGGGCAGCGGAGTGAAACTGGTTGATTGATTACCTGGTGGAAGACAGAGAAGAACAGACTAAAAAATACTAGTCTCCAACCCCACCCCAAAACTGCTGTCAGTGGCAGATCTAGATATAGTGAAGCACTTTGCGGAGAGGTCAGTGGCAGAGGGGATTAAAACCTGGGTCACTTAACTCCCATTCCCATGTTCTTTTCATAGGCCTACTTTCCAAATGAGTTCCTTTGAATTACTTTAATGAACATTAAACAGCAGTTTAATGCTGCTTAATATTACATAAAGGAATTTCATATTATTTTTCCAAAGGTTTAGAGTGGATCCTAATTTATAACATTTTAAATCATTTAAATCCCACAGTACAGTCATTTATATAAAATCACATTTTCAAGGAACATAATCCCATTGTTTCCTATGTCTTTACTACTCCCCGTGAAATCATTTTTTAGTAGCATCATTCATTGACCTTAGGAAAGCCACCTGGACAGATAGTTGGATGCACTTCCATAGAAACTAATAGCATAGAGCTTATCCAAAAGTGTATACGTCCATAGCACTGACTTCAAAACAGTTTCAGAATACTGAAGCTGATTAAGAAGCGGCCTCATTCTTGATACACTGTACCAAGTTGGCCTTCAATAAATGCTGCTACTTCTACTACTCCTACTAATTTGAGAATAAATGATATTACTAAAAGAGAGGCATGAGAGATATAAAGAAGTGGTGAGTAACAGAACCAAGAAACAGAATATAGAGAAAACAAATTCAAACTAAAAAGGAAGAGGAAAAGTTGCAGTCCTCCTAGAGATTGGTTGAAGGACAAACAGATAATGAAGTTTTAAGAATCGTGAGAATAGTCATGGGATTTAATGATTTCATCCTCAGTAAAAATCAGCATGAGTTGATATTACACTAACACCACATTACAAAGGAGAGTGCTGCTTTGGGTGCTTTTCTTAAAGAAAAAACAGAACCAAGAAACAGAATATAGAGAAAACAAATTCAAACTAAAAAGGAAGAGGAAAAGTTGCAGTCCTCCTAGAGATTGGTTGAAGGACAAACAGATAATGAAGTTTTAAGAATCGTGAGAATAGTCATGGGATTTAATTATTTCATCCTCAGTAAAAATCAGCATGAGTTGATATTCCACTAACAACCCATTACAAAGGATAATGTGTTGAAAGAACCCCAAACTGCTTCGGGTGATTTTCTTAAAGAAAAAAACAAAACACAACAAAATTTTCATGTGGTTACCTAATCAAAAGTTTAAATTTAACTAACTGGTAAATCAGTTACTTTGCACTGAAATGTAGCTCCATGTTCAGGAAGGAGAAGTGAATAATGAGGAGTATAAATCTATGCCTGCTGGCACACAGACTGAATGGCATCTGATAGGAGATAACATGTCCTAGTTCTTTAAAAAAAACAAACAAATGTATTCAAGTTATAATGTACTTAATCCTTGATCAGCTGATGAGAATTGCCACCACACTTACATATGGTTCTTAAGATGGAACAGTTCCATGTCAATGACAAAAATCTAAGAAAAGAACAAGCTAAAGATACAAAAGCTTTAAAGGAATTAAAGCCCAACCAGGGGTACATGACAATAAACCCTAAATTAAAATATAAGCAGATTTAAGAGCCAAGCAAATTCAATTTGAAGTCTGTTTAGCAAGAAAGTAAAGAAATGCATTAGAAAAAAAAGTGGGGGAAAGTTTATGGCTGAAACCTAGACAGGACTATCATAAAACTGCAACTGGAAAACAACCATAAAACTTCACTGAAACCCAGGCCTCTCTCACCAATTAAAGCATACTTAAAATAATAGCAAAAAGAAAATTGTGAAAGTTAAAATCAAATGAAAGTAAAACGTGGTCAAGTAACTCAACAAATGATTCACTTTTAAAAAGAAAGAAAAGAAAGTTAATAGAAAAACAGAAACATCCAAGTGAAATGCATTTTATTATGTCAGGGCCTGATCCAACAGAATGTGTCTTTGCCTTCCAAACCACAAAAAAAGGGAAAAACTGCAAAAACTGGCTTCATGACAGGTCATTCTATTTAGCAGAAAGGTCAGACTGCATCAAAAGGCAAACATAATGTTTTTCATAAAGCTGAGGCAGAAAAACTCAGAGCACTCCAAAGACCTGGTTTCCCCATCTCTCAGGCCCCATCAATTCCCAATTCTCAGTCCATCTGCCTGCCCCATACTGAGGCCCTATAACCCAAAGTAGCAAAAACCTCAAGAGATTGGAATAAACACCACCTGCTTCACAGCTGCAGGTGCTGTGCGGGACAATGATAGACTAAAGACTCTGAACGTTTCTTTAAAGTTGAAAATAAACACTACCTTAGAGGGCATTGGAAAGGACTATTAGCTATTTTTAAAGAGCAGCGATGTCCTCAATACCGATTTTTCTCTCCTTTTTTTTTTAATTATGTTGAGTTCAGGAGGGACTATATCAAGTATATGGTTCCCTTATATGTATGTCTCAGCCAGACTGTAGAATAACTACAGTGTCCAAATGAAGAATTTAGAATCAGGTAATCAATCAAGCATTAATTAATCAACCATATGTATTGAGCACTTTCTGTGTGCAAAACACCGTACTAAATGCTTGGGAGTACAGTATGACAGTGTTGGTAGTCATGTTCCCTACCCACAAGTGGAAGATTATCCATCTGGGACTGTTAGAAAGAGTAAATGTATTTGTTTCAAGAGCTCTCTTTTTCAATTTTTTGTTTTTTAAAGAGGTCCACAGTGTCAAAAAAATTCTCTGAATTTCTTTCAACAGTAGTCACTTTCTTCAGTCTTGGGAAGATACTTCATCTGAAAACTTTGCGCACTTCACTAATAAGATTGGAAAAAATAAAACTATAGCAGCTTGAAATATACATTAAGTGCAACTTGGAGATATTTATATGGTATTGCAATCATTTCACTGGCAAAATGCAGCAGATGTTTCTCAGGCTCTCTGTACAGTGACTGTAGAATGGCCCGCTGGCATCAACCCTGCTGTGTCGCATGAATTATATTAAAGCAAGGCAACATCTGGAAATAAGTAACACAGCTTTCTTTGGAGAAATTCATTGTAAGGAGGAAATGCAGTGGTTTGCTTGGTTCTTAAGTACTTTAAATCACTCTCCAGAAGAAAACAATTTCTAAATTGATCTAGAGTGCCTTTCTGAGTTTGGCTTTTTATAAGAAAAATAAAGTTAAGAAATGATCCCATTTTTTTTGAACCCTAGTTTTGAGGTAATTTCGATGTTAGTAGTGCATTAAGATTACACTTGTTTATAGAGTTCCACAAGGAGGCAGCATAGTGCAGTGAAGACTGAAAATTTGTTGATTGAGTCAAGGACCCTGTTACATTTTTGATTTGGGATGTGGTGAAACAAAACACTGTTTTGCTTGGTCAGCTGGAAAAGTCACATGTTTCTCTTAGTCTTTTACTTGATGTATCTCCTAAATGAGTGAGGCCAGAAGGCTCTTTGCTATAAATGTTCTTTACTTAGAAAGGCTTGTATTAGAAAGTTCAGCTTCTTTCTGACTTGATTTTTCCATTTGAAGATTTTGGAGACTTTGAAGACTATGGAGAAGCAGAGGTGTCTAGTGGATAGAGCATGAGCCTGGGAGTCAGAAGGACCTGGGTTCTCATCCTGGCTCTGCCACTTGTCTGTTGTGTGACCTTGAGCAAGTCACTTTAACTTCTCTGTACCTCAGTTACCTCATCTGTAAAATGGGGATTAACACTCTGAGTCCCAGTTGGGACATGGACTGTGTCCAACCTGATTACCTTATATCTAACCTGGTATTCAGTACAGTGCCTGGCACATAGTAAGCACTTAATAAATGCCATGAAAAAAAGACTTGATCTTGACTTATCTACCTCATAAAAGAATTAACATTGAAGTTAATTAATGATGAAGTAAAACGATAATAGTCCATATCTTTCCGGGTGAGTCAGCTACTTACTGGATAAATCACCACCACCATCATCATCGTCAACAACATGAGGATGATGATAATAACAATAACAAAAACTTGTATTTATAGGACATCTTTTAAAGACTTTAATTTGTTGAAGTTTCTTCTTAGAATGTTGGGTATTCTGAGAGGAGAAAACCAAAGTTAATTTTTTAGGCCACTATATTCTATATTCAAGGCATTTAAAAAATAAATGGAACCTCAAAAATGTCCAATATATGCCAAGGAATTAGTTTGCCCTAAACTTGGAAATAAGCACAGAAATGTACCCACCACATCATTTTTACCTCCCAGGGAGACATTGATAGCAAAAAAAAATCCATTAGATTAATTTTATTTTCAATCTATGAGGCAGGTTTACTCTCCTAGCAAGATTTGGTAATTTAGATTTGAATACATTCTTTGAAAGAGGATAAATACATTTTCAATTCTTCCAGTAAGGAATGAGAAATTTCCTCATTTTTTGGAGTTACATCACAGACCTAGATAGTAACTGTAAAAGGAAATAAATTAAAGCTATCTAAATGCCAGGGGCCCGGGAATCAGTAGGACCTGGGTTCTAATGTCGGCTCCACCACTTGTCTGCTGTGACCTTGGGCAAGTCACTTCACTTCTCTGTGCCTCAGTTTCCTCATCTGTAAAATGGGGATTAAGACTGTGAGCCCCATGTAGGACAGGGGCCTGTGTCCAACCTGATTAGCTTGTATCTACTGCAGAGCCAGTACAGTGCTTAACAAATGCCATAAAAAAATGCCAACAGTAGTATTTGTTGATCACCTACTGTGGAAGAGCCCTGTACTAAGTGCTTGATAATCATGGTAGAATTAGTAGTTATGATCCCTGACCTCAAGGACTTTATAATCTATCAGGGGAGCAGATACTAAAATAAATTAGAGAGAGAAAGAAGTAATCATTGGAGTATAAAAATACATAAGTGCTATGGGGGGGTTGTGACTATTTAAATGCTTAGATGGCACAGAAGGGCTGAAGTGGCAGTTGGGGGATGAAAGGTGGGGCAATTGGAAATCAATCAGTAAAGACCTTTTGAAGGAGATGTGATTTCAAAAAGGCTTTGAAGATGGGGAGTATGGTGGTCCAGTGGATATGAAGGGGCAGGAAATTCCATGCAGGAGGTAGGACACAAGCAAGGGGTCAGTGGCAGAAGAGACGAGCACAAGACGTAGTGAGCTTGAGGAGATCGTTAGCTTGGGAAGAATGTGAACTGGGGTGTAGCAGGAGGAGAGAGTACATCAGTGGTAGAGAGAGAGCTGATTGAAGCCAATGGTCATGAGTTTCAATTTGATGCAGAGTGGAATGGGCGACCATTGGAGCTTTTTGAGGAGTGATTACAAGAGGGCAGAATGACGAGTTTAGAAAAGTTACCCAGCAAGCAGAGTGAAGACAAGACAGGGGAGAGACTAGAGGAAGGGAGATCAGGGTGGAAGTTGATGCAGTAGTTGGTGCAGATGTGGTAATCAGGCCAGAAAACATGCTGTACTGCATATTCATGGACATAGTGTGCAATCTATCAATCAGTGGTATTTATTGAACACTTATTGGGTGCAGAGCACTGTTCTAGGCATTTGGGAGAGTACAGTACAAGAGTTGGTAGATGTGTTCCCTGCCCACAAGGAGCTTACAGACTAGAGGGGGGAATGACAAGCAGCAATATAAATAAATAAATTATGGATATGCACAAAAGTGCTGTGGGCCTGAGAGTGGGGTGAATGTCAAGTGTTCAAAGAGTACAGATACAAGTGCATGGGTGATATAGAAAGGAGAGGGAACCAGGGAAAAGAGGGCTTAACTGGGGAAGGCCTCTTGGAGGAGGTGTGACCTTAATAAGGTTTTCAAAGTGGGGAGAGTGGTGGTTTGTTTGTAATGATGTTTGCTAAGCACCTACTACGTGCCAGACACTGTACTAAGCACTGGGGTAGATACAAAGATGCAGACAGAAAGGAACACTGTCCGCAAACTTCATTCCTCTGGTGCTAACCTTCTCACTGTACCTTGATCTTGCCTCTCTCGCCGCCACCTCCTGGCCCACATCCTACCTCTGGTCTGGAATGCCCTCCTTCCTCAAATCTGCCAGATAATTATTCTCCCCCACTTCAAAGCCTTACTGATGGCACATCTCTTCCAAGAGGCCTTCCCAGACTAAGCCCCACTCTTCCTCATCTCCCACTCCCTCTGTGTCCTCCTGACCTGCTCCCTTTGCTCTTCCTCCCTCTTCCCGCCCCACAGCCATTATGTATAGATCTGTAATTTTATTTATATTGATGTCTGCCTGACTATTTGTATTGATATCTGTCTCCCATCCTCTAGACTGTGAGCTCGTTGTGGGCAGGGATTGTCACTTTTTGTTGCTGTATTGTACTTGCCCAAATGCTTAATACAGTGCTTTGCACACAGTAAGAGCTCAATAAATATGATTGAATGAATGAATGAATGAATGAACAGAGATATTGAGAGATGCACAGAGAAAGAGACACAGAAAAATAGACAGACACAGAGACATCCCCAGATAGACACAGAGACAGATAGACATGAAGAGATCCACAAAGAGAGACAGAGAGAGATCCAGACAAGACAGAGAGGGAAACAGAGAAAACAGTGACAGAGAAAAGTTTAAAATAAAGAGAAACAGAGGCAGCATCACTGAAGTGTAGAGGACTGATAGCCAATGCTAACTATATTCCCCATTTTGCAGTTGAAAGATGAAAGTTAAAAGATGAAAGTTCACTGTAAGGAGGAAACGTCTACCAACTCTGTTATATTGTACTCTCCCAAGTGCTTAGTACAGTGCTCTGCACACAGCGCTCAACAAATATGATTGATTGTTGAAAGTCCTAAAAAATGTCTTACTCCCTACAAACAGGATTTCTTGAAAATGTATAATCTTATTTAACTTAGAATCAAGTTTTGACACAAGAACTAGTTCTGCTAGAAAGAGAAAATTGCTCAATGAACAGAATTTATGTCATGGGTGATAGAATACTGGGTCGGATGTACCATTGGTCTGACCCAGTAATGGTACTTCTTTGGGCTTAGGTTCTTAGGTGAAAAATAGGTCAAAGAGGCAGAGGGGAGAAAAAAAGAATATATCTGGGCCAAATATCATTAGGAATTAGCTAGGAGCAGGAAAGGAAAACCTGCCAACCCAAGTAGCCTCAGATGTATCTATTAATAGGGCACTGGGCAAAGTTTTCAGTGAGGCCTCAGCACCTTGTTCCAAACTATTTACAGATACTACATTGAGGGATTTAATTTTTTTCTTGAATCTATCAGACTTAGATGTATTATGGAGAGAAAAAAAGAGCACCGAACTCTTCCACATCTTTCTAGTGGAACTTTCAAGTACAAATATAGTCCTAGGTGTTGCTGATGTTAAAATGACACACTGTTTCATGCAAGCTAAGATTAGGAATTTTCAGAATAGAAATTCATAGCTTGATAGGTCCAGATAAGGTGCTGTTTGTTGCTATTGCTTTTATGCTGTAAAGAAGACAACTCAAGTCTTTGCACCAATTTGTTCCTTAGAATGAGTAGAAGTTACCAGTGTTTCAACAAATTTTGAAAAGTGCTTGGATCCTTGTCCTTGGAGAAAGTTTTTTATCTGTTTTGCAATCAATCAATCAATCATATTTATTCAGTGCTTACTGTGTGCAGAGCCCTGTACTAAGAACTTGGGAGTAACAGTGCTTGGCACATAGTAAGTGCTTAACAAATATCACCATTATTATTATAATATAGTAGAGTTGGTAGACACCTCCTTGGCACAGTACAGTTGCTTCTTTGACAATGCAGGGATGGACAAAATAAATGCCCGTAATGAACTTCTTGTCCCATGAAGCTCAGTAAAAAAGGGCTGGCATTTACAACAGGGAAGAAAGAGATTAGATGTACTCAAGTTGTGAATATAGTTCACCGACTAGATTAGATAGCATTATTTGAATGGAGTCACTCACAGAGAATAAAGAAACTTTGTAAGAAATGGGAAAGCTGTTCTCAACAGTTCTCCTGAGAAAAATGATTATACATGGACCTAATTATTTGGTATGTCTTTGGACTCTGGAGAACCAAATTAGGTGCAATAAAAAAACACAACATTTAAAACATTCTAAGATAACTTAATAATTGTGGTATTTGTTAAGCTCTTATTATATGTCAGGCACTGTACTAAGCAGTGGGTGGATACAAGCAAATCTGGTTGAACACAACATTGGGTCAATCAGGAAATTAGCATGGTCCCATAAAGCCATAACCTAAATGATGTTATGCAGGCCTTAAAGAAATTAGACTTTGGAGATGAACTTTAAAACTTTAAAATTTGAAACATGTTCATATTCTTCCTCAGGCTACAATCTGATGTAAAATATGGCTTTGAAAAAAACAGAGCTAGGTGAAAACTTGGGGGAAGTAAAATTATTATTTTTTAAAATCTATAAAATTTGACCTAGTGGAAAAATAATAATGTTGGTATTTTGGTATTTGTTAAGCGCTTACTATGTGCCAAGCACTGTTCTAAGCGCTGGGGTAGACATAGGGGAATCAGGTTGTCCCACATTGGGGCTCACAGTCTTAATCCCCATTTTACAGATGAGGGAACTGAGGCACAGAGAAGTTAAGTGACTTGCCCACAGTCACACAGCCGACAAGTGGCAGAGCTGGGATTCAAACTCATGAGCCCTGACTCCAAAGCCCATGCTCTTTCCACTGAGCCACGCTGCTTCTCCAAAATGCATTTCCCAGCTAGCAGAGACCAAATGTATGTATTATTCAGCATATGGGTTCTTATTACATATATTTGATGAGGATGCCACAATCAAAATAAGGCTAGGGTAGTGTTTCTCAAACATCTATTTCCCTACTTCTTTCATGCTTTGTGCAGAAGCTGGTTGCTTTACAATCAATATTTTACAATTCTAACCAGGGGCCAAAAACTAAATCAGTCCTCTTATTTAAAACAGAGGCTGTAGGCCCCTAAGCTATTGAGAGGCTGTGAAGGAGAAGAGGAGTACAGAAAGAGGAAGAGAACAAGGAATAATGGAGAAAGTGAAAGAGGAGGAGAAGGAGGAAGGTAAAAGTAGTAGGGTGAGAAACCAAAGTTACTGTTGTTGCTCTTTTTAAAAAGTATGCTATTAACCTAAAAGGAAGGAGACAGCCACACAAGAAGAGGCTAGGTATAAGTGGCAGCAACCACAACCAAATGGAAATCCTCTGGTAGCTACACTTTGGATGTCCTGAATTCAATTATAGTCATTTCTTTAGTATAATCTTATCCTTCCCCTCTTATGACTATTGTCTCTTGCCTACCAATCAATTAGTGCTATTTTTTGAATGCTTACTGTGTGCAAAGCACTGTACTATGCACTTGGGAGAGTACAACAGAGTTGGTAGATCCGTTCCTGCCCACAGCAAGCTTACAGTGTAGAGGGGCAGACATTAATATAAATAAATACTGTATAGCTCTCTTTATAAGTGCTGTTGGGCTGAGGGTGAAGTGAATACCAAATGCCCAACGAGTACAGATCCAAATAAATTGATGATACAGAAGGGAGAGGGAGTCGGGGAAAAAAATGGGCTTAATTGGGGAAGGCCTTTATATTTCCTCTTGGAGGAGGTGTGGCCTTAATAAGGCTTTGAAGATGGGGAGAGTGGGTGGTCTGGGGTATATAGAGGGGTAGGGAGTTCCAGGCCACTGGGAGTTCTAGAGCCTTTCTACTTAGATTGTAAATCTCATGGGCTGGAAATAGATCTGGGTTTAATTTAGCACATTGTTGATCCTCAAGGTACTATGTATTCATTACTAATATATATGTAAGAGAAAAAAGCATAATTAAAAATATTTATAATTAAAGCCACAAGATACTATTATAATGGGAAAGAATCCCTTTTATATGAATGTATTTTTATTTTTAATGACATCAGATTTTATTTGAATGAGATAGAAAGGGAGGGCTATTTCCTTAAACAGTCCACCTACAAGGCTCCTTGAAAGAGGAATCCTAGAACAGGGAGGTTTCTCAAGGAGTCATTCAACCACGCTTGTAGCAGGCAAACCCATAAACCATCTCATAACGGATTAGGCATCAACAAATGTTTAGCTATTTCCTTCCTATAGGGTTTTGGTTTGTTTTTGGTGGTCACTTCAGTTAATCAATGGTATTTACTGAGTGCTTACTGTGTGCAGAGCACTGTACTAAGTGCTTGAACCAGGGCCTGTCCTTGGATCCTTTACTTTTGTGTTGAGTTCAGGAAGACAAGGCTGAGAAAGGGCGTGGTTGGTAAGCATGGCAAATGAAAAAGGAATCATATTCAAAATTTTATATAGACCATGAAAGCCATGCTACTCCTAGATCACATTGCATTCAACTGTATTTATTGAGCGCTTACTGTGTGCAAAGCACTGTACTAAACGCTTGGGAGAGCACGATAAAACAATAACAGACACATTCCCTGCCCACAGTGAGTGTTTTCTCAGCCTATACTTCTGATTTAAAATTTGTGGCCAAATATAATCAACAAACGGATAAGGTTTTACATGGTTTGAATTGAATCAAACACATTCCCTGGGTAAAATGAAAAAGATTAAAAAAAAATTTCTTCCCGCATGTGAATAAAGAAATGGAAATACGATATAATGCAAGAGGATTCTAAACAGAAACAATAGAAAACATTCACCCCAACCACATTCAATATCTGCTTATTATCAAGGCCTTTCTAAAGTTCTCTGTTTGACAGTAGCAATTAGTTGCAGCTTATGAAAAGATTTATAATATGACAAGGCTCGAACCCTGGCAATTAGAAAGCTCCTCATTATCCATCATCTTTTGAATGATATAGACTGACAGACAATTGCTAGGTTTTTAACCAGCTTTAAATTCTGGCCAAGGAATGACGGCGACAGCTCACTTGTGACGGGAAGATTGTGGATCACAGATTTCCAAAGGCCAGGATTTAGGGCCACACGACATAAGGCTGGCCCGGGATCCCCGATTTTGGGAATGCCAGACTCAGTCTACTCAACTGTAGATTTCCTTCTCAACTATTCACTGAATAGTTGATACAAATAGTACAGTTAGTCTTCACTTGTAAAGCTGGCAACAATGACCTGCTTGGCCAGCAAGCTGTTAATTGTTTTATTACTTGTGGGAAAAATTATAACACCAGCTTATATTTGACAAAATGATATAGGTATAGGAGTGATTGTGATATCTCAAATGAAACATCATCTGATAATTATCCAACATATGTATGCATATTGGCTAGCAGAATTATCCCATGTGCGACCAGTAAAATTAAAAATGAGGTACAGCATTTAAAATCAAATCAGAGGAATTTAATGAGCACCAAGTTGGTGCAAAGCAGTGTATTAAGCCTATGGTTGAATATGCCAGAAGCAGAACTCATGATAGAGTTGACCTGGCTATATTCACTGTCCGGGCATCTTTTATAAGTGAAACACAAAATTGAGGCAATTATGATGCTAATTCAGGAAGACCTATGGTGGCATTTGTCTTAGTTATTTGAGGGATGTTCCTTGTGTCTTGTTTTTGTCCATCTGTCTCCTTCGACTAGACTGTAAGTCCGTCAGTGGGCAGGAATGGTCTCTATCTGTTGCCCAATTGTACATTCCAAGTGCTTAGAACAGTGCTCTGCACATAGTAAGCACTCAATAAATACTATTGAATGAAATATTATTGAATGAATGAATGAATTACTCAAATAATTATCTCAGTTTACTGCTTTACTAGAAAAGAAACTGACCAATAAGTCCATGTCTACCTTCTAAAGAAAGACATTTAAATGTGTATCTTCTTAGGGACAGTGGTATTGACCCACATTATTATTATTATAAGGTATTACTAGTAGCAGTAGTAATACCAATACACATTGTGTAGTTGTATATTCAGTGCTAGTTAGTCTACAAATTATATAAAGACATAGTCCCTGACCTCCGGCAGTTCACGTATTTTTGGAATGAAGCAATTTTTTCCCTAAATCACATCACAGACCTTTGGTTTGTCTTAGAATTAATCTTTACAAGTCTATTTTCACCTAGCTGCCCACATCTTCAGTCAATCAGTCAATCATAGTTATTGAGCACTGTGTGCAGAGCATTGTACTAAGCGCTTGAGAGAATATAATATAGCAATACACACATTCCCTACTCACAATAAGTGTACAAACTAGAGGGGGAGGCAGACATTAATATAAATAAAAAGTTACAGATATGTACATAAGTGTTGTGGGATGGGGAGAGAGATGAATAAAGGGAGCAAGTCAGAGGGATTAAGAAGGGAGTGGGAGAAGAGGAAGGTGGGCTTAGTCAGGGAAGGCCTCTTGGAGGGAATGTGTCTTCAATAAGGCTTTGAAGGGGCTTTGAACTTCAAATGAGTTGCTCAGATTCTTCACATCCTATCCATAGCTGAGTCTGCACTGTCCTTGGCCAGGGGTTTTGCAAGAGTGGGGCAGATCTGGAAAGATTCCACTAATAATGTAATTAGAAGCCGTAACCAAAATTTTCACTACTCCCCATAGGTAAGCCAGTTTGAAAGGATACCTTGCATTTTGTCCAAGCCAGGGTCTCTGAAAAGGAAGATCCCAAAGTAGTGGCAGCAGCCCCTCCCAGAGAAGGGGCAGGGTTGGGGCAGGATTTGCACAGTGGAGTTCTAATCCCAGCTCTGCCACTTACCTGCTGTGCGACCTCAGTCAAGTCCCTTAATTTCTCTGTGCCTCAATTCTCTCATCTGCCTAGTGGAGATTTAATACCTGTTCTCCTTCCTATTTAGAATGGGAGCCCCATGTGGGACCTGATGATCTTGTATCTACCTCGGGATTAGTACAGTAACTTGGCACATAGCAAACACTTCATTAGTAATTACCGTGGAGGGATGGGGTCAGGGAGGAAGATTCAGTTCTCTCTCCCTGCTTCCCACTGCCACCGCCGCTCATGCAGCACTCCAAGCAGTGACAGTGCTGGCCTTACAAAAGATTAGCTTCTAGGAGTGCAAGAAATAGTCTTTCATTTTTGAAAAATAGTGGAAGATTTCAAGCTTTCCAAACCCATGATGGGAGGAAGAATAGTCCTCCACTTTTAAAAAGAAAGTGTAGTGATGTGCAAAATAAGAAAGAGACTTCCCTCTACAATGGTGGTTATTTAATAATGTTGGTATTTGTTAAGCGCTTACTATGTGCAGAGCACTGTTCTAAGCACTGGGGTAGATACAAGGTAATCAGGATGTCCCACATGAGGCTCACAGTCTTAATCCCCATTTTATAGATGAGGGAACTGAGACACAGAGAAGTTAAGTGACTTGCCTAAAGTCATACAGCTGGCAAGAAGCAGAACCGGGATTAGAACCCATGACCTCTGACTCCCAAGCCCGGGCTCTTTCCACTGAGCTATGCCTGCCTGAACCTGCAACTTCAGCAATCCAGTAAACTTGCTTAGTTTACAGTTGTTGACTAATTAAAGCCTCCCAACACCCTTCCGAGGTAGGACGTTATTATCTTCATTGAGCTGATGGAGAAGAAGTGGTAAAGAATTTCCGAGATCACAGTGTGAGTCACTGTTAGGCCTCGTATTAAAATGTAAATTCCTTGCTGGGTCTAGAGTCATGTGCTCATATCACATGCCTTATTTGATCCAGCTTCATTCTGCTAGCAGAGGCCCCTTTTTTCAGCATCACTTGAAGTGCTTGAGGGAAAATTTTTTTCTGTACCTAGTAATCTTATGCCTTCAAGCACAAGACAAAAACTATCTTGTCAGTGATTATGAAATCAATCTACTTGTAAAATATACCTGTAGGATTAAAAAGTTATAGCTCAAAGGACTAAGGCAAAGGTTTAGTATATGGCTCAGCCTCTGATAAACTGTGTAACCTTGGCCAAATCACCCAGCATTGTATTTCCTCAGTACAGTCTTGCAAATATGTTATGGGGACTCACTAAAAATGACAGCAAAGCATTTTCTAAAAGTGCATCACTCACTTGATGCCTAATAATAATAATAACTGAGATGCAAATTAGCCTCCCAAAATAATCTAAAAAAACCCTTAAACCTTAAAGGGTGCACATTTTCAGTATGTGTCTTGGCCATGTCCTTTCTACTACATAAATGATTGTCACCGAGATTCCTTTGGCTACATTCCCACCAATACACCACACCATAAACATATACCAAGTTGAGAACCCCGAGCACTTCCCTCCCCCATTAAGTGTTTCGTCATGTTTCATCTGGACTCAATCCCTGCATTCACTGTAATAAAAACAATTGAACTAATAACAGGTTTCATTTGGGCATATGACTCAGAGTTCAACAGAGAAGTGTTGGCTTTTTCTTATGCTTGCAGTAAGAAAGAAAACTTGGCTGAAGCCATCTCCAGAACACAATATTTGTATCTTTTAGAACACTAGCTTAAGAGAAGTTCAAGACACATTCCTTAATCACTATTTTTGTGAAATGGAAAGTTCCTGTCATTTTTCCCATTACTTTTAACTTGACTAAATTTACCATGGCCTCCAAAACAGAATAGAAAAAGCATACAATTTCTCCTTTCCACAAGACAGCTGTTTTTCTTTGTTTTGTGTTAATAGGTAAAATGTATTTACAATTGTTTTAATGGTATTTGTTAAGCACTTACTATGTACCAGCCACTGTTCTAAGTCCTGGGATAGGTACAAGATGATCAGGTTGGACCCATTCCCTCCTATCCCACACGGGGCTCACAGTTTTAATCCCCATTTTACAGTTGAGGTAACTGAGACACAGAGAAGTTAAATGACTTGTCCAAGGTCACACAGCAGACAAGTGGCAGAGGCAGAATTAGAACCCAGGTCCTAATGACTCCCAGGCCCATGCTCTATCCATTAGGATATGTTGTTTCTCTTGTGCATAAATCCCTAGTGATTGATATATCTTAATTTGCAGACTGGACCAGAGCCTTAATTTCAAGATCCTTATAACATCCAGGGTCCTGGAAATGATAATAGAGACTGCATTTGAAGGTTTCAAAATTATTCAGGTTAAGTGAGGACAACTTGTTACAATCTGACTATTTCAGACCCTTAATTTTAAGAGCATAATGTCCTCAGTTGCCATAAAAGTAATTCACTATAAAATGCACTTTTATTACACAATCTGGTTATAACACGATGGAAGTCTTCCCACAGCACAATTCTGTGCTGGTATAACAAGGTCAACAAGTCAGTGCAAGTAAAACCAGTGCAGGAAGAAACAGTTATGCCTATGCACATGGCATCCAAGTGTGATATGCCTACACTTTCCAGCCACTGCCTGTCGTCCTGCAATGTACCGTACAGTTCTTTGTATTTCTTTGTGTTCTACAAACTTATTTAATACAATAAGTTAACAATAATTAACAAGGGTGCAAAGGTTCACCTAGTAGTGGACATAAAATCTTGGAAGGAATTTTTATTAAAAAAAAATCATAGTGGTGTCTTTGAATGACCTACCCCTCACCTATTAATTCCCATTGAATCAATGATTACTAAAATGCAATTTTCCCATAACATAGGGTTTTTCAGGTACATGGCCACTGCATTATAGGTGAATGCTCTGTATTTAACTATGTCGAATTAAAGCATAGAGCTGGTTCTATGCTAGGTTGGCAGATTTCACTCTATGAAGCACTATTCAGGCAAAATCCTTCAAGATATGACAAATGGGCATTTTTAATGGCCACAATTAAATAGTATTTATTGAGCGCTTACCATGTGCAGAGCACTGTACTAAGCACCTGAGAGTACAATATAACAATAAACAGACATATTCTCTGCCCACAACGAGCTTACATCTAGAGGGCTACTAATCGATCCTTCTCATAGTTTGATTTACCAGGTTCTGTCCTAGCTCCTTGGTAGTGTTCGTGCTGCCTGGAGTCCCTCTCCCCACAGAGTGGTTGAAGGAGACAAAATGAGACAAAACATTTTAAAAAATGACAAAAAAATAAATCTCCAGTGGCAACACCAGTCCAAGGTACAAGTGACTCCCAGACTGGGTAGCTCTGTGGCTATTGCCTGGCCCAGCAGGGCCATTTGCAAGGGGTGGGCACTAGGCCGGTGTCAGATTGCATTGTATGGCTGGGAAGGGGGGGCAGTGCCATTTTGGACTGCAGTTAAACCCCTTCACCTCTGGACTTTTAGAACTGTTTGTATGTTCGGACAAATTCCGACCAACTGCCTCTTAGGTAAATCTCATCTCAGTAGAGGACCCCTGCTGGAATAAAGAAGAGAATGGAGATGTGGCCTCTCACACATTAGGGATTAAGAGGAACAGCTACAGGTGGTTCACTGCCCTGAGGCAAGGAAAACCTGTATTATCCTTTCCTGTTCCAATCATCATCATCTATAAAATGGGGATTAAATCCTACTCCCTCTACTTAGACTGTGAGCTCCATTTGAGACAGGTACTTTGTACAACCTGAATATCATGTATTTATCCCAGCACTTAATATAGTACTTGGTACTTAGTAAACACTTAACAAATACCATAATTTTTATTATTCTTGTCTTGCTGCTTTGGCACTAAGTATTTTTCTTGAAGTCATTATGTTGTGTTGTGTGAAAATCCAATGTAGCACAATGTCATCATAAGAAAGTATGAAGCAGCATAGCCTAGTAGAAGGAGCACAGCTCTGGGAGTCAGAGGGCCTGAGAATCCTGACTCTGATATTTATTTGCTGTGTGTGACCTTGGGCTAGTCATTTAACTTCTCCATGCCTCTGTTCCCTCACCTGTCAGTTGGTAAATTGGTGATTCAATCTGCATCCTTCTACTTAGACTTTGAGCCCCATGTGAGACAGGTATTGTGTCCAACCTGAATACCTTGTACCTATCGTAGCACTTACTACAGCGCTTGGCACATAGTAAGCATTTAACAAGTACCATTAAAAAAAAGAAAGACCCTTCAAACCCCTAAACCAAGAGGACTTCTCCAAGTGGACTCCTGAGTCAGTTCTGCTTCCTCCAGATCCACTGTCATAGGCTTTGCTTCCTACAGACAGGCACTTTAAACATTTTAACCACTGCTATTCACCCTGACACTCTACAACGACTCTCCCTCTTCCCCTCCCTCATGGTGTACCCTGAGGCAATTGCTTCACTGGTTTATCATCTGAAGCTGGCCCTGAGGACTAAGCCTGACCTCCCTGCTGTGTGCAAAAACAGCCTGTCAGTGATGCTGGTGATAGGTACTGCTTATCTTATCTTATAGCAGAGTTCTGCTGCTGTTTCCTCATGGAGATCATGGAAACAGCTTAGAAATAGAAAGGGAGAACTAAATCTTTTCAAATCATGGATACCTGAAGCAAATGCCTTGACTGCTCTTCCAAAGCTCACCCTGAATAGATTTAAGGGCACTACAGCTTGATGGTGCAACTAGAGTCATTACCACTTAGCACAATAAACTCACATGCAAATCATAATGGGGGCATGAGGGTTTCCAAATGAGTGATAGAAGCATGTAAGTATTTATGGGCCACTTTCAAGTTGGAATGGAGCATAACATTCTCTCAAACTAAGTATGATCATATTGTAGACAGACAAGTTAATCACATAGTAAAGAAAGAAGTTTATGGTCACTTAATTTGTCATGTAATGGGCAGGAGCCAATATCAATCAATGGTATTGAGTGCTTACTGTGTACAGAGCACTGTACTAGCATTTGGGAGGGTATAGAACAACAGAGTTGGTAGACATGGTCCCTGTCCACAAGAGCTTACAGTATAGAAGGGAGAGGATGGGGTGAATATCAATCAATTGTATTTATGGAGTACTTGTTGTGTGCAGAGCATTATACTAAGCACTTGAGAGTATACAAAATTACAGAGTTCATAGGTATGCCGATGATCTTTTAAAGCAGTTTAAAATATATGAACAAGAACAATTTGATGATTGGTCCTGGAGCATTCAGACAGGTGTAACAGATTCCCAATCTGGTTTGTGGAAAGTATATTTTAAACAATTCTATATAATTTTAAACAGATTAAGAGGGTAAGTGGACCATGACAAGAGCTAGGAGTATCCTCGAGGGAATCCACAATTAGAAGTTGAGAAGCCAAAGAGGGACCTTTGAAGGAGACTGAGAAGGAGCAGCTGGAGACGTAGAAAGGACACCAGGAGAAAACTGCTTTCCTAAAAACAAGGGGTGGTCCACAGTGTCAAATGTAGCTGAGAGGTCAAAGAAGATTAAGATAGAGGTCACTAGACTTGGTCAGGTTATAATCATGGAGAGTGCATTTTCAGTGGTGTGAACGGGGCAGGAACCAGGTGGTAGTGGTCCAAGAAGGGAGTTGGAAGAGAGGAAGAGGAGACGGCATAAGTAAGAAATCCATTCAAGGAGTTTAGACAGAAGTGGGGGAGGGAGATGCAGGGACAGCTGGAGGTTGTCATGGTATCCAAGAATGATCTTTAGTATAGAGGAGTCATGAGCATGTTTGAAGAAGGAAAGAAAGCCAGTTCAAGATGACAATCAGGGAAGGAAGCAGAGTGGGCAAAAGTGTTTTTAGGGGGTTAGAGGAGAAGGGGATCATAGGTACGGATAGAAGGGAGAGGATTTTGAAAGCAGGCAAAAAATGTCAAGTGATGGCAGAGAAGGATGAAAGAATGGAGATGGGAGTGAACTGCTTTCAAACATGCTTATGTCTCCCCATCCTAAAAAAACCCTCCCTTGACTCCACAGCTCCCTCCAGTTATCACTTCATCTCCCTCCTACCATTCCTTTCCAAACTTCTAGAGCAGGTTTTCTACAGCCACTGTCCCCACTTCCTCTCCTTCAATTCTCTCCTTGACCCCCTCCAATCTGGCTTCCACCCCTTTCACTCCACAGAAACTTTCTTCTCAAAGGTCACCAATGATCTTGCCAAATCCCAAGGCCTCTACTGCGTCCTAATCCTTCTCGACCTCACAGCTGCCTTTGACACTGTCGACCACTCCTTTCTCCAGGAAACGTTATCCAACCTTGACTTCACTGACACTCTCCTCTCCTGGTTCTCCTCCTATCTCTCTGTCCTCTCATTCTCAGTCTCTTTTGCAGGCTCCTCCTGCTTGGCACATAGTAAGCACTTAACAAATACCATCATCATCATCGCCTCATCCCCTAACCTTTGGAGGCCCTCAAGGCTCAATTCTGGGTTCCCTTCTATTCTCCATCTACACATACTCCCTTGGAGAACTCATTTACTCCCATGGCTTCAACTACTATGTGGAAGATTCCCAAATCTACATCTCCATTCCTGATCTCTCTCCTCTAGAGTCTCACATTTCCTTCTGCCTTCGAGGCATCTCGACTTGGATGTATCACTAGCACCTCAAACTTCACATGTGCAAAGCAGAACTCCTTATCTTCCCACCCAAACCCTGTCTTCCGCTGGAAGTTCCCATCACTGTAGACAGTACCACAATCCTGCCTGCCTCACAAGCCCATAACCTGGGCATAGCCCTTGACTCATCTCTCTCATTCAAACCATATATTCAATGTCACCAAATCCTGTTTGGTTCAACCTTCACAGTATCGCTAAAATCTGCCCTTTCCTCTCCATCCAAACTGCTACCACCTCAATCCAAGCACTTATTCTATTCAGCCTTGATTACTGCATTAGCCTCCTTGTTGACCTCCCTGTCTCCTGTCTCTCCCCACTTCAGTCCATACTTCACTCTGCTGCCCGGATCATTTTTCTACAAAAATGTTCAGTTCATGTTTCCTCACTCCTCAAGAACCTCCAGTAGTTACCCATCCACTTCCACATCAAACAGAAACTTTTGAGTGCTTTAAAGCACTCAATCACCTTCCCCCCTTCTACCTTACCTCTCTGTTTTCCTACTACAACTCAGCCCTCACATTTTGCTCCCCTAATGTCAACCTACTCACTGTACCTCGATTTCACCTATCTTGCCACCAACCTCTCGCACACATCCTGCTTCTGGCCTGGAATGCTCTCCTCTTCATACCTCACAGACGATCAATCTCCCAACCTTCAAAACCTTATTGAAAGCACATCTCCAAGAGGCCTTCTCTGACTAAGCCTTCATTTCCTCTTATCCCATTCTCTTTCCCTTGCATTTGGATTTGAACCCATTAGTCACCCCTCCCTCTTCCCTACAGCACTTATGTACTTATCCATAATTCATTTATGTCTGTTTCCCCCTCTAGATTCTAAGCTTGTTTTGGGCAGGAACATGCCTATCAACTCATTCATTCATTCATTCATTCATTCAATAGTATTTATTGAGCGCTTACTGTGTGCAGAGCACTGTACTAAGCGCTTGGAATGTACAAATTTGTAACAGATAGAGACAGTCCCTGCCCTTTGATGGATTTACAGTCTAATCGGGGGAGACAGACAAAAACAATAGCAATAAATAGAATCAAGGGGATGAACATCTCATTAAAACAATAGCAAATAAATAGAAGCAAGGTGATGTACCTCTCATTAACAAAATAAATAGGGTAATGAAAATATATACAGTCGAGCGGTCGAGTACAGTGCTGAGGGGAGGGGAAGGGAGAGGGGGAGGAGCAGAGGGAAAGGGGGGAAAAGAGGGCTTAGCTGAGGGGAGGTGAAGGGGGGGTAAAGGGGGAGCAGAGGGACCAGAGGGAAAAGGGGGGGCTCAGTCTGGGAAGGCCTCTTGGAGGAAGTGAGCTCTAAGTAGGGTTTTGAAGAGGGGAAGAGAATTAGTTTGGCGGAGGTGAGGAGGGAGGGCATTTCAGGACCACAGGAGGACGTGGCCCAGGGGTCTACGGCGGGATAGGCGAGAACGGGGAACGGTGAGGAGGTGGGCGGCAGAGGAGCAGAACGTGCGCGATGGGCAGTAGAAAGAGAGAAGGGAGGAGAGGTAGGAGGGAGCAAGGTGATGAAGAGCCTTGAAGACTAGAGTGAGAAGTTTTTGTTTCGTGAGGAGGTTGATAGGCAACCACTGGAGGTTTTTAAGAAGGTGAGTGACATGCCCAGAGCGTTTCTGCAGGAAGATGAGCCGGGCAGCGGAGTGAAGAATAGACTGGAGCGAGAGAGAGAGGAGGAAGGGAGATCAGAGAGAAGGCTGACACAATAATCCAGCCGGGATATTACGAGAGCCTGTAACAGTAAGATAGCCGTTTGGGTGGAGAGGAAAGGGTGGATCTTGGCGATATTATAAAGGTGAGACCGGCAGGTTTTGGTGACAGATTGGATGTGTGGGGTGAATGAGAGAGCCGAGTCAAAGATGACACCGAGGTTGCAGGCCTGAGAGACAGGAAGGATGGTCGTAACATCCACAGTGATGGTACTCCATTATATTGTACTCTCCCAAACGCTTAGTGTGGTGCACTGCACACAGTAAGTGCTCAGTGAATATCATTGATTTATTAATTTATAAAGGGGGGGAAATTCCAGGCATGGACAAGAGGTCAGTGGTGAGCTAGACAAGATCAGGGTACAGTGAGTAGGTTGGCATTAGAGAAGCAAAGTGTGTGGGCTGTCTCTGTATGCTCAAAGTGAATAATTTATTTTTAGGTAAATTGTCCACTTTTGTAAAATAGCTTTTAAAATAAACACATCATAGGTACACTCCTTGAAGTAAAGTGTGAGCAAATATAACAAGTGTCAGCAAGTCAATACTCATTCCTTTTAATATTTTAAAATGTTTAAGGATAACCTTTAAGAATTTTGGTTTCTATTAGTATTCAAAATCCAGCAATAAAGGTATATAGTGGTCGGTCACTCCCATTTGGAATCTTCAACCATGTTAGAGCTGTAAATGATAGCTCAACGACACAAGTTGCCCAGTAACAATCCATGGGTTGGAGAGGCATGGATACAATTTTTGACACTGAAAAAGCAAAGCTAAAATTAGCCTTTACAATGAAAGAAAAGCTGCTTCTGATTTCCAATTGCTTTGATTTTTAATTGAAATGCAGTAAAAATAGATGCTGTCACTGGAAGGATGAAAAGGCAGATGGTAGTAAAGAAGACAAATGGAACATCACCAAGACAATAGTTATCATAATAAACATTGTTCATATGGAACAGCCAGTAGTAGTAGTAATAGTATTTATTAAGCATTTACTGCATGCAGAGCACTGTACTAAATGTTGGGAAAGAGTACATCTATTTACGTATTAGGTTAAAAACTGTGTAATGTTACTGATGTTAAATATACTTTTGGCAAGTATAAATGCATAGTCAGCCTCCCTTCAAACCATTTCATTCAAGATTACAGATAGGGCTGCTCATGCTCATGCTGATAATCCTACTGAAGTTAAAACAATTTTATGGGCTCTATTTTCAGAAATTGGAAATTTAGGTGGAAGCTGGAAACCACAATGTTAAAAATGAAATTTTTGTTGTTAATTTTACATTCTTTAATCCTTCCATGTGCCACAGGTGGCACTTCTGAGCTAATCATATCAGTAATCTTTAACCATAAAAAGGCCAAATTCCACTTGAAATATATTTAGTTATCTGGATGATATATCCATCAAAAGAGAACAAAGGTATTGATGGTCAAACAGAACATTTATTTACCTCAGGAAAGCATACATTGAATGAATGGAGGGTATCTTTTTCTTTGTGCTTCTATCTCTGTTTTCATGACATTGTTTCCCTGTGCCTTTGGGTGTTTTTTCTCTATGGAGGCATTTTTCCTATGTTTCTTACACATATGTCTTATATGTGAGGGTCAGACTGTCCGTTCAGGCACCTCCCTGAATATGTCATTTATTGAGTGTGTGCCTTCTTGTGTTTGTTGATGTCTCTGTGAGGCTTTATGATCCTGTAAATGTATGTTTGTATGTATCCCTGAATATATGTTTCCATGGGTGAATTTTTTCCTGCCTGTTGTAATAATAATAATAATAATGGTATTTGTTAAGCACTTAATATGTTCCAAGCACTGTTCTAAGCGCTGGGGTAGTTACAAGGTAATCAGGTTGTCCCACATGGGGCTCACAGTCTTAGTCCCCATTTTACAGATGAGGGAAATGAGGCACAGAGAAGTGAAGTGACTTGCCCAAGGTCACACAGCAGACAAATGGTGGAGCCGGGATTAGAACTCTTTCCACTAAGCCATGTTTGTACTACTTTGTGTCTCTATATGCCCCTATATGTCTTATCTGTTTGTGTGTATGCTCATGAATGTTTCCCTGTGTTTTCTGGATGTGTAATCCTGGGTGATCTTGTGCATGTACCAGTGTATGTGCCTATGTCTCAGTGTATGCATGTGTCATAAGTGCAGAAAGATTTGGACGGTCATCTCAACTCCCATTTCTCATCCCACTGATACTCCTTACTTAAATTTTCTGGTGGCAGAAAAAATCCCTACGTCATGACAGACACCCATGGGCTTAAGACTTAAAGATTAGGACTCTTCTTAGTGGAAAGATGAAGGTTGGAAGGATAAATAAATGAAGTCTATGAAAGCATAAAGTGTGTGGCCAAAGTGAACTCAGAATTGTTCACTAAATTCCACAACAAATCCCACGACATTAGGACAAGCAAATATCCACTGAACATGAGGTGGGTAGGTTCTAAACAATCAAGTTGCTCCGGCTAGATATACTGGAACTCCCCCACCCTTCATATCCAACAGATGATCATTCTCCCTGCTTTCAAAGCCTCATTAAAATCATATCTCCTTCAACAGGCCTTCCCCAACTATGACCTCATTTCCCCTACTCCCTCTCCCTTGCACTTGTTCTTGTACCCTTTATTCACCCCACCCTCAGCTCCACAGCACTTATGTACGTATCCATAATTGATTTTAATGTTTGACTCCCAGTCTAGATTGTAAGTCATTCACGCAGGGAATGTTTCTACAAACTCCATTATTGTGTATTCTCCCAAGTGCTTAGTACAGTGCACTCAGTCAGTGCTCAATAAATACAGTTGAGCAATTGAATGATTACTACAGTGCATTGGACCTAGAAGGTGCTTAATACATACAGTTATTCCTATAGCTAGTCTTGTTTTTTGATGCCTCTGCCTTTGACATAGATTCTGGGGCCACTAATTGAAATTTTTGAGGGCCCTACTGACCTTGCTCCTACTCTTGTGGGAGATGAGGCTGTGGCAGTCTGGTGGGTCAAGAAAGCCACAGGACTCAGCCTCCCCTGGAGCCACTGTTACAGGAGTCTTGCTCACTTAGAGGACAGAACTACAGAAGATGTGGGGAGGATCCCAAGTCTTCTCTGCCAGTCACCTCCAAAGAGCTATCTCTAAACTAATCAGAGCACATCTCATCTCTTCCAAGAGGCAGTCCCTGACTAAGCCTTCATTTCTCCTCCCCGCTACATCACTTATGAACTTGGTTCTGTACCCCTTAAACACTGGATATTCACCCCACTGTCAGTCCTATAGCCCTTATGTACAAAATTTTAGGCTTTGCCATTTGCCCTATTTGTAATTTATTTGATTGTCTGTCTCCCCCCCTGGACTGTAAGCTCCTTGTGGGCAGGGATCATGCCTACCAACTATAGTACATCAATTAATCTTATTTATTGAGTGCTTACTCTGTGAAGGGCACTCTACTAAGCGCTTGGGAGAGTACAACACAACAATATAACAGACACATTCTCTGACCACAATGAGCTAACAGTCTTGAATAGACTTTCCCAAGTGGTTAGTACAGTGCTCTGCACACAGGTAGGCACCTAATAAATATCACTGATTGGTGGTGCAGGGGGTGTTCACACACACACACACACACACACACACACACACACACACACACACTCACACCCATATACATATAGCTCCTGTGCTGCCGACTAGCCTCATGGAAGGGAAACCAAACCGAAGAAATGTGTTGAAGAAATGGGAAACGCCAGTTAGCCCTTATCTATCAGTCACCTCAACTTCTGCTCATTTCCTGAATTGGTACTGATTTTTCTCTAGCCCTCGTTAAGTTCTCTCCACCTCCTCTTCCCTTCATTTTCTTCCTTCACTCTGCCCCACAACTCTTCCTGGAGCTTCCATGAATCCAGTACACCTCTTTTTGGGCGCGGCCCTTTCTTCCTTTCAGTTACTCTCCTCGGTTCCCCATGCCTTTTATCAGAGCTCCCTGGATCCTGGTTCTCCCACTGTTAGGCTCAACCCTGTCCCTCCTGGCTTACTTCTTTCTGCCCTTTCCACTTCTCCAGAGAGTCTGAGAATCTAAGCTTCCTTCTGCTCCTGAGATTGGCCCTATGCTGTTCCCTCTTCTCTTCCTGTGCTTTCTTCTTTACACTGGTTCTCTTCCCAGCACTCCCTCTGCTGCTGAGCTCAGCTCTACCATAGAGTTTGGCCTGCCTCATCCTGCTGCTGAGCTCACCCCTATCTTGTATCTCCAAATTTTCTTCTGAGCAAGGGATAGCAGCTGTGGCAACAACTTTCATATAAGGGCATGAGAAGTAGCATGGCCTAGTGGAAAGAGCATGGGCCTGGGAGTCAGAGGACCTGGGTTCTAATCTAAACCAATTGCTTGCTGTGTGACCTTGGGCAAGTCACTTCACTTCTCTGTGCTTTAATTTTCCTGTTCTCCCTCCTACTTAGACAGTAAGCGCCATGCCAGACAGGCACTGTGTCCATCCTAATTCATTTTTATCTACCCCAGGGCTTAGAAGAGTGTTTGACACATAGTAAATCCTTAACACATACTATAAAAAAAAACAAAACAAAAATGACTATTTGCTGGTCTGGTTCAATATTTCCTGTCCTCTGGGCAACTTGCTCATTGTCTCTATGGAAAAAGACAGGGCTTACTCATCCCCCATGGCTATGGTGGAAACCTCAATGTCACTAAAGAAGTGGGTACCTATCTCTGGGCTTTCTGTTAAAGCGTTCCATGTGAACTGGCCCAGCAATATATTTCACTGATCTCAAGCCTGTAGGACTATATTGAGATGGCACAAAGTTAACCATCTTGGGATTCAGGTGGGCTCAGACAGTTCCCCCAAACTCTCACAGTGGAATCATTTATCTCTGCCATCTATCATTCCCTGTAGAGCTGAGAAGGAATGGACTGCAGACAACTCCTTGCTCAGGGGAGAGAAAGACAAAACAAAGAATATTTCATCCTTATTTGCCTCCCTACTTGAGGCTACTGTTGCTACTCTATTTTTTATCTCCCTCCTGCCTGGCTAAGTGCCGGTAGCCAAACCCACTCTAGAGGGAGCCCTGGACATTGCTACACTGTATGTGTAGCCAAGAGTGCCCCCTCAGCCATTTAAGGCGCTGTGTCTTTTTTAGCAATTTGTCCATGCTGAAAGATTGAAAGATTTGGAGATTGGGTGGATCTAATCCTCAATTTTGCCAAGACTGTTAGGTCTGGGTTGGGAAAGTTTGGGTTGAATTTGAAAAGCTGGGCTATGCAACACTGCCCCTTCTAAGCTATACCGGCATACTCTTGTTCACCAGGAACACTTGGGTGCATACCCACACAGCCCAGAGGGAATATTATTCAGGATTCTCCTTAGGCCTACCAGGCTACTCCTGCTTTTCCATAATGGTGATGACATTTTTCATTCATTCATTCAATTGTATTTATTGAACACTTACTGTGTGCAGAGCACTGTAGTAAGTGCTTGGAAGACTACAGTATAAGAATAAACAGGCACATTCTCTGCCCGCAATGAGCTTACGGATGCTCTAGCACCTTGTTCTCCCTCCAGTTTACAATTCACTTCCTTACACCTCTTTGTTCTCTTCCCTAGACCCCTTTCTTCAACTGGATCAAGCCTAACTCACTCCACCTGGAGGTGAGCAAATCCAGATGCGACACAGAGACTATATCTAGTGCTACTCAGAGGTCACAAAAATTAGGGGGAGCATATCCATATAGAGCTTTCTATTTTGTGGGCCCACGGGACCAAATGGTAACATTAGCTCATAAACAGTTACTATAAATATTTAATTAATCAATCAATAGTATATTTTGAGTATGAACTCCCCTCCCCCTCCTCTAGACTGTAATCTTGTAACGGGCAGGGAACGTGCCTACTAATTCTGTTGTACTCTCCCAAAAGCTTGATACAGTGCTCTGTGCAGAGTAGGCACTCAATAATACCATTGATTGATTGAAAGAGTATAATAAAATGGTATTTGTTAAATGCTTACTATGTGTCAAGGATTGTTCTAAGCGCCGGGGTAGATACAAGCTAATGAGGTTGGACACAGTCCCAGATGGGGCTCACAGTCTTAAGCCCCTATTTTACAGATGAGGTAACTGAGGCACAGAGAAGTTAAGTGACTTGCCTGATGTCACACAGCAGACAAGTGGAGGAGCTGAGATTAGAGCCCAGGTCTTTCTGACTCTCAGGCCTGGACTCTATCCACTAGGCCACACTGTAGACCTGATTCCTACTCTCAAGGAGCTTACAACCTAGAGTCCTTAGCAGATGTGGAAGTGCTGAAGTGGCAGTAGAGGGGAAATAGGGTGGTGAGATGAGAGATTAATCAGGGAAGGCCTCCTGAAGGGGATGTGATTTCAAAAGGGCTTTGAAGATGGGGAGAGTGGGAGTCTGCAGGATGTCAAAGGGAACAAAATTCCAGGCAGAAGGAAGGATGTGAGCAAGAGGTCAGCGGCAAGAGAGAGGAGAACCAGGCAGTGAGTAGGTTGGCTTGAGAGAAGTGAATTATGTGAGCTGGGCTGTGGTGGAAGAGGAGCGAAAATATATAGTGGGGAGATTACTAATTGAGAGCCTTAGAGCCAATAGTTAGGAGTTTCAACTTGATGGGGAGATGGATGGGCAGCCATTGGAGACACTTGAGGAGTGGGGAAACATGCACAAAACGATGTTTTAGAAAAATGATGGGAATGGCAGAGTGAAGTATCGACAGGAGAAGGGGGAGACTGGAAACAAGAGAGGTCTGTGAAGAGGCTGGTGCAGTAGTAAAGATGGGATTTGACCAGGGGCTCTCTGCATATGAATCTCTAATGGTGATTTCTATGATTTTGATTTAACTTTGAAAACAAGTCCTGACCAAGTTCAAAAGAAAAGTTGGCCCTAGCTAGAATCTTCTGTGTTTCCAAATGAACAAAGAATAAATCTTCCAATGTCTTCCTACAAGTTTTTTAAATGTTATTTTTAAGTGCTTACCATATGCCAGGCACTATAATAAGCACTGGGGTGATACAAGAGATACAGCCCCTGTCCCACATAGGTTTTACAGTCTTAATCTCCATTTTACAGATGAGATAACTGAGGCACAGAGAAGTGATATGACTTACCCAAGATCACACAGCAGACACAGAGGAGCTGGGATTAGAACCCAGGTCCTCTGACTCCCAGGCCCGCACTCTTTCCCCTAGGCCATGTTGTTTCTCCAATTACTACATCATTAAAGATGCTCATTATTACTCCTGAGGTTTCCTCTGTAATTTCTATCTTTTAAAAAAGCAGAGCTGTCTAGCTTTAGAAATCTAATAATAGCATTTACAAATACAATACAATTACCAAGTAACTCCACATATATATTTAAAATGATATAAAACAATTCTTTTTTTGGTGCAATTTACTTCCATGGATCTTGCTTGAATATTATGATTATAAGAGTAAATAATTAATACAAACAACGCAAATTAATTATGCCTTGATTCTGAAGGGTTTACTGCTAAGGTGATATTAAACAAATAACACCTGCTATAAGAGAGGGCACATGGATTTTATATGAATCAGCAAAAGATGAAACTGAATACATTCCAGAAACCCTAATTATCCAGGTGCATCCCTCAGCACAGGGGAATCACTGCTGGTTTGAAGGCAGAAAATGGAAACTTAGGCTTATTTCAAGGGTTTAGGGTCTGCTTGGAAGGATAAAGAAAGAAATATAAAACTGAAAATTCTGCCTGTTGAGAAAAGCAGCCTCTTATCAATTCACCAGCTGTGCAGGCTGACATTCTGACAATTGCAGTAGCTCAAGCGGATACAAAACACCTACACTCTAGGATTGTGTGTCAGACATTAACTCTTTATAACAAAGATAACTTACTGGAGCAGAACATTGACCATTAATATTCACAAGTTAGAAAATAGAAAACATTTTCACACTTAATATATTTAGAGAGCTAAAATTATTGAAATTCATTTCTTGAACCCCTATCCAGAAGTCTTAGCTCTAGCCTGGCCAAACCTGCCACTCAAATCATGAGAGGTCAGTCTGACAACAATGCTAAGAATAGATCTTCTCCTCTACCATGTAGCACCAATCTCAGAGAAACTAAAAGGCCCTGCATGATTTTTTAAAATCAGAGTAATTTTTATAAGAGCTTTAAGAGACTAGAGGGATGCAAGCATTATTAGTCCCATTCTCAGAGTGGTTTAAATTATTTGGCCGACTTCGCTGAAAAAGCTAGAGGCATGGTCAGGAAAAAAAGAACAAAACCCCCAAAACCCTCCCAAATTAAGAGTTAGAGCAGATTAGCGGCTTTAGCAGCCATGGCAGGATATTTGCTCTTTGTCTTCTTTTTACTTTTTCTACTGCCACCAGAATTTGTCCTCTAGTTCTCCCTCCCTCATGTCTTCCATCTCCCTGCTTCCCCCATTTACGTTCTTTCTCAGCTGGAGAAACCCCCATGGTGACACATGGATCGGAAATGCAGTAGGGACTGATTCTTTGGCAAAGCTGAGACCCACTCCAACCTCATTCCAGCTGAATTTGATCCCATTCCAGAACTCTATCCCCTTGGTGGGGGGTCAAGATCCCAGCAGACCATCTGTATAAGCGTTCCCTTCTTCTCCTGACTGCACCCCGATCCAACTGCTTCCTCTCGTGTGCTCAGCAGCAGTTCCATTTGGAAAACCACTGCTGGAAACATCCTAGAAGAATTGGGAATGCTTGAGGAAAAGCCTGGCAGCTTGTGACCAGAGCAGAGAGAGAGATAATCTGGAGAGGGGAATAGGTCTGAGAACCCCTCACAGATCACCCTCAGATAAACACTGCACTAGACCAAAGTCCCTTCTACTGAAACTTCTTCTGAAAGGATTTTCAGTGGGTGAGCTTTGTGAATGTCATAAGTCAAGTTATATGGATGCATGGACTTTGGGCCAGAATAAAAAGTAAAACTTATCTAGAGGAAAATGTTAAAAATGGGAACCCGGTGACATTTTACTGTGCAGTCTTTAGCTTAACATTTTCTTCATCATGTTCATTGCCCTTCAAAAGAAACCAATTGATTCAAAGCTCTTGCATTTACTCTTTCCCCTGCTTATGCCACTTTCTTTTGTTGGTTCCTTAAAACTTATAAAGAAAGGAACAGAAAGCTGGGATGCACATTAATTTTTAAGAAATAATAATTAAAATAATAATAATAATGGTATTTTTTAAGCACTTACTACATTGCCAGGCACTGTATTCAGCGACGGGGTGGGAACAAGCAAATCGAGTTGGACACAGTCCCTGTCTCCTGTGGGACTCAAAGTCTCAATCCCCATTTTACAGATGAGGTACCTGAGGCAGAGAGAAATGAAGTGACTTGCTCAAGGTCACACAGCAGACAAATGGTGGAGTCGGATTTAGAACCCATGACCTTCTAACTCCTAGGCCTGTGCTGTATCCACTGCACCATGCTGCTTCCTATTCCTACCACAGTTCTTAAAAACAATCTAATGCAATTTCACAAGTATCGACCCAATGTGTTTTCTTCTATCTAGAAATTACTTGTTTTCCCAGGGAGTGCCAATTAGCATGACAATGTGTTTGTTTATTGTTATGTTGTACTCTCCCAAGTGCTTAGTACAGTGATCTGCCCACAGTAAGTGCTCAATAAATATAATTGAATGAATGAATGAAAAACTAGAGACAGTGAAAAACAGGGAAGTAAATTGCCTAGGTCATCCAGTGAACTGATTGAGACAGAGACTGAATGTGGCACTCCTGAGACTGAATGTGACACTCCTGCTTGAGTAATTACACTTTTTCCTGTGTTGGCTTCTAGCAGAAATAAATACATTTGCAATTGATTTAGTTATATCTCAGAAGAGTGGGAGCAAGACAGACACACTCTCTCTGATTCAGGGAGGAGGGTAAATTGGAGGGGACTCACACATGACAAGATGATAAATGTAGCAGAGAGGAATGCCAAGCCGCAGAGCCCAGAGCTGCCCATGAATTGGATACCTGGGATGCTTAGAGCTTTGGAATAGATCAGATGATTCCTGAAACTGGTCTTGCAAATAACTTTCAAAAATCATTGAGCCATACAGAACTATATTCAGCCCCCTGGAAATCAATTGTATACACCCACATTTAATGATACTATTTCTCTTATCTGTGCCACTCCTACCTCCTACTTCTCATCAGGTCACTGGGTCAAATGGGAGCACCTAGGTGTTGTAGGGGTGCTCAAGGGTATTTCTGCATCCTCCTCCTAACTGACCTTCCTGCCTCCAGCCTTGACCCTCCACCCATTTTTTAAATGGTATTTGTTAATCACTTACTGTGTGCCAAATGCTGGGGTAGATACAGGGTAATCAGGTTGTACACAGTCCATGTCCCACACGGGTATCACAATATTAGTTCTCATTTACAGATGAGGTAACTGAGGCTCAGAGAAGTTAACTGGATTCTAACCAGGCAGGACTTTCTGGCCGCACTGCTCTGTGTTGAGTTTAATTGTTAGTCTAATCAGTCAATGGTGTTTTCATGCTTACTGTTCTGGTAAGCACAACCATGTGCCAAAGCCATGATCCCTGCTGTGGGTGTAGAGGGGCCAGCAGCCTAATTGGGTGAGACAGTCGGATGTCAATGAGAAGCAGCGTGGCTCACTGGAAAGAGCCGGGGCTTTGGAGTCAGAGGTCATGGGTTCGAACCCCGGCTCTGCCACTTGTCAGCTGTGTGACTTTGGGCAAGTCACTTAACTTCTCGGTGCCTCAGTTCCCTCATCTGTAAAATGGGGATGAAAACTGTGAGCCCCACGTGGGACAACCTGATTCCCCTGTGTCTACCCCAGCGCTTAGAACAGTGCTCGGCACATAGTAAGCGCTTAATAAATACCAACATTATTATTATTATTATGTAGGTATAGCAGGAGCAAGAACAAGGATGTAGTGGTTAGTAACTTCAGTATTTTGGGATGAAGTGACCGAATGAATAACTGAATATGTGTATACGTTAATGTTGAGGGTGGATGACAAGAGCACAGGCATGGGAGTTAGAAGACGTGGGTTCTAATCCCGGCTGCACCACTTGTCTGCTACTTGACTTTGGGCAAGTCACTCGGCTTCTCTGAGCCTCAGTTGCCTTATCTGTAGGGTGCGGATTAAGACTTTGATCCTATGTGGGACAGGGACTTTGTCCAACCTGATTACCTTGTATCTACCCAGCATTAAGAATGGTGCTTGGCAGATAGTAAGTGCTTAACAAATAACACAATTATTATTATTAATATTGTTTTATTAATTATTAATTAATTTATATTCATGTCTGTTTTCCCATCTAGATTGTAAGCTTGTTGTGGGCAGGGACCATGTCTACCAACTCTGTTATACTCTACTCTCCCAATTAGTACAGTGCTCAGCACACAGTAAGTGTTCAGTAAGTACAATTGATTGAATGGTGATGAAGAAGTAGACAGGGTATCTTCAGCTCTGATTTGACTATGGAGTATCTTCATTCATTCATTCATTCATTCATTCAGTAGTATTTGTTGAGCACTTACTGTGTGCAGACCACTGTACAATACACTGTACATACCGCTTGGAATGTACAATTCAGCAACAGATAGAGACAATCAATCCCTGCCCAACAATGGGCTCACAGTCTAAAAGAGGGAGACAGACAGCAAAACAAAATAAGTAGAGAGGCATCAATACCATCAAAATAGATAAATTGAATCATTGATATATACACATCATTAATGAAATAGAGAAATAATATGTACAAATATACAAGAGTGCTGTGGGGAGGGGAAGGGGGTAGAGCAGAGGGAGGGAGAAGGGGGAATGGGGAGGGAAGGAGGGGCAGAGGGAAAGGGAGGGCTCAGTCTGGGAAGGCCTCCTGGAGGAGGTGAGCTCCTAGTAGGACTTTGAAGAGGGGAAGAGAGATAGTTTGGCAGATGTGAGGAGGGAGAGCATTCCAGGTCAGTGGTAGGACGTGGGCCAGGGGTCGACGGCAGGACAGGCAATAATAATAATAATAATGTTGGTATTTGTTAAGTGCTTACTATGTGCAGAGCACTGTTCTAAGCGCTGGGGTAGACACAGGGGAATCAGGTTGTCCCACGTGGGGCTCACAGTCTTAATCCCCATTTTACAGATGAGGGAACTGAGGCACAGAGAAGTTAAGTGACTTGCCCACAGTCACACAGCTGACAAGTGGCAGAGCTGGGATTCGAACTCATGAGCCCTGACTCCAAAGCCTGTGCTCTTTCCACTGCCCCACACTGCTTCTCTAAATGGCAAGAATGAGACACCGTGAGTAGGATAGCGGCAGAGGAGTGGAGTGTCCGGGATGGGCTGTAGAAGGAGAGAAGGGAGGTGAGGTAGGAAGGGGCAAGGTGATGGAGAGCTTTGAAGCCAAGATTGAGGAGTTTCTGTTTCATGTGAAGATTGATAGGCAACCACTGGAGGTTTTTGAGGAGGGGAGTGACATGCCCAGAGTGTTTCTGTAGAAAGATAATCTGGGCAGTGGAGTGAAGTATAGACTGAAGGGGGGACAGACAGGAGGATGGGAAATCAAAGAGGAGGCTGCTGCAATAATCCAGTCGGGATATTAATGAGAGCTTGTACAAGCAAGGTAGCAGTTTGGATGGAGAGGAAAGGGCAGATCATGGCGATTTTATGAAGGTGAGACGGCCAGGTTTTGGTGACAGATTGGATGTGTGGGGTGAATGAGAGAGCAGAGTCAAGGAATACATCAAGGTTGCGGGCCTGTGAGTTGGGAAGCATGGCAGTGTCATCTACAGTGATGGGGAAGTCAGGGAGAGGACAGGGTTTGGGAGGGAAGATAAGGAGCTCAGTCTTGGACATTTTGAGTTTTAGGTGGCAGGCAGACATCCAGGTGGAGATGTCCTGAAGGTAGGAGTAGATACGAGCCTGGAGGGAGGGAGAGATGACAGGGGAGGAGATGTAAATTTGGATGTCATCTGCGTAAAGATGATAGTTGAAGCTGTGGGAGCAAATGAGTTCACCAAGTGAGTGAGTATAGATGGAGAATAGAAGGGGACCAAGATCTTACCCTTGAGGAACCCCTACAGTAGGGGATGGGAGGGGGAGGAGGAGCCCACAAAGGAGACCAAGAATGAATGGCCAGAGAGTTAAGAGGAGAACCAGGAGAGGACGGAGTCTGTGAAGCCAAGGTTGGATAATGTGTTGAGGAGAAGGGGATGGTCGACAGTGTCAAAGGCAGCTGAGAGGTTGAGGAAGATTAGGATAATCTGTTGAATTTTTTAGGGCAATGCAATTTGCCTTCTGACTCCCAGGCCTGAGCTCTATCCATGAGGCCCCACTGCTTCTACCTGATAATTTGCATAGCCACCCATTTACCTTTATTCTTGAATATGGTGCCTTTGAAATCCAGTGGCATAGCATATGGTGAGAAAGAGTTTGTACAGTTGTCTAAGCTTTGAGTCTCCACTTTGGTTATAGACTTCTGCTGGAATTCCATCAGATTTCAGTGTTTTATGGCTTTAGCTGAAAAGTAACTTCTTGAAAAATAGGAGCCAAGGCCATTACTTCACATCTGGGCTACTTTTCTACATTTTGTATTGTGCTCTCCCAAGAACTTACTACAGTGCCTTGCACACAGTAAGCAATCAGTCAATCAATCAGTCATATTTATTGAGCACTTACTGTGTGCAGAACTCTGTACTAAGTGCTTGGAAGAGAACAATATAATAGAGTTGACAGACACATTCTCTACCCACAACGAGCTTATAGTCCAGAAGGGGAGACAGACATCAATATAAACAAATAAATTATGGATACGTATGTAAGTGCTGTAAGGTTGACGGGAGTGGGGGGAGAGAAGGGGGAGAATAAAAGGAGCAAATCAGGCAATACAAGAGGGAGTGGGAGAAGAAGAAATGAAGTCTTGTCAGGGAAGTCCTTTTAGTGGAGATGTGTCTTAAAAAACGCTTTGAAGGTGGGGGAGAATAATCGCATGTCTGATATGAAGAGGGAGGGCATTCCAGGCCAGGGGCAGAATATGGGTGAGAGGTGGGTGGTGAGATAGACAAGATCGAGGTACAATGAGTTGGTTGGCATTAGAGTGAAGTATGCAGGTTGGGTTGTAGAACAGCGAGGTGAGGTAGCATAATTAAGTATTTAAATCCTACTCTTGTACTTACACTGTGAACCACCATGTGGGACAAGGGAATGTGTCCAGCTGAGTTATCTTGTAACTACCCCAGCTCATAATACAGTGAGTACTTGGTAAATAATGAGCTATTAACATGTACCATAATTATTATTAGTAGTAATAGCAACCCAAGGATGCTTTCACACCAGAGGTGAAATATGCTTGAAAATCAATTGATTTTCATAACACAAGTCCTTTTCTGAAGTAAATTGTACTACCTTTGAGGGTTGGGCCATATCTTGCACTGCTTGAATCAAATTATGAGGCCCTGTGGATAACATTATAGCTTCAGTGAAATGTAATATGAAGAAATCCATTATCTACCACTAATAAGCTAAGTCATTTTGCTTCCCAAGTTCCACTGTGACCTCTGGTGTGTTGTGATAGATACCTCAAATTAAACCAACCACCTTTGGGCATTAGCTTTTAGGCTAGATCGGTAATCAGGCAAAGAAAACATCTGTGGTTTTTATTCTCTTGTTTTTGTTTGGGTTAGTGTGAAGTTGCATGCACTAGTCATAATGACTGCTGATATTTGTCAAGATCAATACTGCATTTTGTTTTTTGTTTGGATTAGTGTAAAGTTGTGTACACTAATCACAATGACTGCTGATTTTTATCTATATCAATACTATGTTTTATTGTCTTTGTTTGCCTTTAGTGTAAAGTTGCTTACACTAGTCATAATGACTCCTGATCTATGTCAATATCAATACTCCATTAGCTGCCAGACTACATTGCACTTTGGTAGAAATTCTTTGCATCAGGTTCACACTCCTTTCAATCCATATGTTGAGAGATATAGAACTTGCCAAGTCCACAGGGTGTCCATTGGCTGTATCAGTTCATCAGCCTGGGTTACTCCTTGACTGAGAAGCAGCTCCAGACTGGTGTCTCTCACTAGAACTTGGGGAGAAGAGGTTTTCTGGAGGCAACTCAGATCTCCCTAGATGTCCTCCAAATGAAGGAAGATAGGTCCAACACAAGTAGAAAGGTTGCCCAGTGGCTGGTTTTGCTGTCACCTGCCAGGGATCTATCCCCTCAAAACAGTTGTATGCTATTTCAGCAGGTGGTCATGCTCCTTTTGAATGGTGGTGGAATTTGTGTAGCCATGTTGGAAGGCTGATTCTGGCAATCAAATAAAGCTCCCATCATCAAAGGCTGTAAGAAGATGCTTATTTAAGCAGATACCTGGAGTTTAGGTCAGGTCTGAGGCTCCATAATATTCACTGCAGAAAACGTAAGAGCTGAATATCCTGAACTTCATAGATGGAAGGACTAGGTCTCCTCATGAGATTCCAATTTTCACTGGGTGGATGACTTGGCTATCATTTTGAATATAAGGACTACTGAACATGGGCTCTTTGAAAACATTTATTGAACCATACTATTAGATGAAGAGAAAACTGGGGATTTGGGGCCAAGAAATGACCTCTTTGGTCAAGAGAAAATTGGCTGTGGCTATAAGTAATGCTAGAGTGTAATCGAGGTCACATTTCTTAAAGATTAGGTTCATAAGCAAAGTTCTAACCATGAAGGATCTTCTGCCTGCACTCGTCTGTGTTGAGTTTAATTGTTAATCTAATCAGTCATTGGTGTTTTCATGCTTACTGTTCTTGTAAGCACAACCATGTGCCAAAGCCATGATCCCTGCTGTGGGTGTAGAGGGGCCAGCAGCCTAATTGGGTGAGACAGTCGGATGTCAATCATGTAGGCATAGCAGGAGCAAGAACAAGGATGTAGTGGTTAGTAACTTCAGTATTTTGGGATGAAGTGACCGAATGAATAACTGAATATGTGTATACGTTAATGTTGAGGGTGGATGACAAGAGTACAGGCATGGGAGTTAGAAGACATGGCTTCTAATCCCGGCTCCACCATTTGTCTGCTACATGACCTTGGGCAAGTTCATTCATTCATTCAATCGTATTTATTGAGCGCTTGCTGTGTACAGAGCACTCTTTACTAAGTGCTTGGAAAGTACAATGTGGCAAGAGAGACAGTTCCTACCCAATAACAGGCTCACAGTCTAGAAGGGGGTCATTTGACTTCTCTGGGCTTCAGTCACCTTATCTGTAGGGTGGGGATTAAGACTGTGAGCCCTATGTGGGACAGGGACTGTGTCCAACCTGATTGCCTTGTGTCTACCCCAGTACTTAGAACAGTGATTGGCACATAGTAAATACTTAACAAATGATATTATTGTTATTATTATTAGGAGGGGGCAAGATGATTGAGTGCTTTAAAGCTGATGCGGAGTTTCTGGTAAGGAGTTTCTGTTTGATGCGGAGGTGGATGGACAACCACCAGAGGTTTGTGAGGAGTTGGGATATGTGGACTGAATATTTCTGTAGAAAAACGATCTGGGCAGCAGAAGGAAGTATGGACTGGAGTGGGGAGAACAGGAGGCAGGGACATCAACAAGGAGGTTGATACAGTAATCAAGACGGGATAGGATAAATGCTTGGACTATGGTGGTAGCAGTTTGGATGGAGAGGAAAGGGTGTATTTTAGTGATGTTGTGAAGGTTGAACTGACAAGATTTAGTGACAGATTGAATATTATATGGGTTGAATGAGAGAGATGAGTCAAGGATAATGCCATAGTTATGGGCTTGTGAGACAGGAAGGATTGTAGTGCTGTCTACAGTGAAGGGAAAATTTGTACTGAAAATCAGAAAAGCACTCAATAAATACCATGATTGAGAGATTGCTTGATTTTGAAAGACTTCCTCCTTAATAACATGCCCTGTTTAGTGTTCTTGCCAGTGTGGACTAGTGGAAAGAGAACAGGCCTGGGAATCAGAAGACCTGAGTTCTAATCCCAGCTCTGCCACCCAGCTCCATCACTTGCCTGATGTGTGATCTTCCCTTCATGTCTCTTTGCCTCAGTTTCTTCAATAGCAAAATGGGGATTCAATACCTTCTCTTCCTCCTACTTAGACTGTGAGCCTCACGTGAAACAGGAACTGTGCCTGACCTCTATCTACCCCAGGATTTAGAATGGGGCTTGACATATTGTAAGTGCTCAACACCAAAGTTAAAATTATTAGCCGATTACAATTCTCTTTCATGGCATCTCAAAAACCTGAAGAGTACCTCCTCAACTTATACAATTTATTTTAGTTTACTTCAGCTTCTGATCCTTAATGGGTTTTGTCAATTGTTTTCTAACATGATAAATCAACTAATAGACCTTCTATTTACCCACTAACGAGAACTAACCTGCCTGTGAATTTAATGAAGATTCCTCTACCTCCTTATCACCATTATAGTGCCAGCATTAGGCAGACAGGGCCAGATTAAGCCCAGACAAATCAGATAAAATGAATAAAGCCCACAGGACAGAAGCCAAGCCTAGAGGCCTTAGGGGCATGGCAAAAAGATTAATCTGTTCAATCATAAATTTGCCTGATTGATCCAGAGTGATGCAGACCATAAGAAATTCAATTCTACAATCCCTTCATTTGTGATGATTATGGATGTGCCCACAGATGCAGATAGTAAAAAAGAAATCAATGTGTGTGGCAGGGGCACCCACTTATTGCTTCTCCACCTCACTTCTGTGTTAAAGAGAAACCATTTCCTACTTTATTTGGGGGCAGTTCTGTTAAAGGTTCAGGGAATCCAGTGTTCATTCATTTTCCTTCATCAGTACTGATCGAGTGCCTATTGTGTACACAGCATTGGGCCAAGTATTTGGGGGTATACAGTAGAAAGACACAGTGCCTACAGTCTACAGTGACGTGCAATGAGAACTAATAGCTCTCATAGGAATCTTTGTCTAAAAATAATCTCCATTGTGTCATGTGCCTTCACAGTCACAAAATGGCTTAGTCCAGACTAAATCTGTTTGCCATTCGGGGGCAAGTCGGTTCAGTGTAACAACGGAGATACATGCTCCAATGTGAACGTCTTGTGCTTTCAGCCTCCAGGAAACACTTCTTCGTTTTCGACTTTCCAATCCGCTATTGCATAATAGTAAATAAAAATTTTGTCAACACAGTTGGTTATCTCTCACTTTGACTATGTAACCTCTTTTTCATAGGCAAATGAGAACGCTGTTGGTGAAATCATCTTTTCAGTATTCAGCCCTAATCATTCCACTCTTTCAATTCCTTCACTCTACCCTTCATGTATTTTATATTGAAATCCAAACTTACTTTTTTTACTCTTACTTATTATTCTTTTCTGATCTTTCTGGTTATCTTTCCTCTGACAACCAGACACTCTCTTGTTTTCTTATCCCATTTTTGTCTCTGTGCCTTTTTTGGGGCTGCTCTGCTTCCCACAAAGTCATTCCTCCCTTTTCTCATCCAAACACACAGCAGACTACTCTTTTTTTCCAATAGCTCTGGAAACTCCCTGCTTCCACAAAGTCTTTCAGTGATACTCCAATACTAGTGGATTCAAGAGTAAATAAAGAAACCAACAAAGAGGCGTATGGCTCTGATATTTAATCACCTTCTCTTTTGATGCATTTCATGTCTGAAATGCATTGTCTGTGAACCGTAGATTGTCAGCCCTTAGGGCAAGTACTGTGTCTTCGCATGTATTCTACAGTGTTTGGCACTTAACAAATAAATAATATTCACCAGCAAAGCAGCTTGGGGAAAACTTCCACACTGACTCTCATTTCTGGGCACAGCTTACCTTATTGCCACTTTCCTACCATTTCCATAGACTATTAATTCTCAAATAAAATAACAGCAACTGAAAACTATTTGTACTCGGGGGAAAATTTGCCATAATGAATATGAATGAAGAATGATATTCTTGAGTCATTTTTATACTTTCAAGAATTCACTCTCCTTTAAAACCTCAAGTAGTCTTGAGATGGCCAACCTCACAGAGACACATAAAATGAATTTTCAATAATAGTGATCACTTGAAAGCTGGAGCATATTGAATGATCACCGCTCCAATTATTAAAGTATGTCTATGCATCCTACTTCCAATGTTGAAGAGGGACTACTAGTGATTCCTATGAATCTTTATTACCCTAAAAGCCTCTGGATTAGAAAGCAGAAGGGCAGCAAGAAGAAGAGCAGAAAGCAGGGTAAGCCCCCACTCACTTTCTGATTGTTTTTGCCTTTTAAATTCCATGTTCTTAAACTGGCTTGGCTCAGGACAGAGGGCATTCTAGCGAAGCAAGGTTCTCCTGGCTAAAGCCTCTTAGCTGCCATGCAGGAGAGTGTGAAATTCTCCATGTGCTTCAGCAAGCATAGGCTCCACGTATCTTAAATCCACTTTTGGCTTTTCCACTCTATCTGCAGTTCATCTCTCCATTATCGCCAACATTTTGAGCACTGAAAGTAGAAGTTGTACTCAACAATACTATTATTGGGATGTGGCTCTCACCTGATGATACTATCTCCTTGGCATCTCTCCCCTGTTCTCTCTAGGGCCCCTCATTACCTCCCATTTTCCCCTTCTCATGAGGAGAATGGAATTGACCTGTTCCTCTTTCCACACTGTTGTTTTGCTCTATCTTGCCCCCTACTTCTCTTTCTCTTCCTTCTGAATCCCACATTGCCCATCTCCATCACTCTCCACAGCAACTAGTTACTGTTATGTACCACCCTGATCGTCCCATTTCTGCATTTCTTGCCGATTTCAATGCTTTCTCGCCTTTCTACTCTCACTCCCTTCTTCTACACTGATCCCTGGGGGCTTCAACCTCCTTACTGATGATTCCACTGAAACTCCAGTCACCCACTTCCTTTCCCTCCTCCTCCATTGACATCTTGCTACACACACACCTTAGTTACAAGTTGTTTGTTTCTGGAATTCATTAAGCACTTACTATGTGTCAAGCACTGTTCTAAGCACTGGGGTAGATGCCAGTAATCAGGTTGGACACAATCCCTGTCCCCGATGAGGCTCACAGTATAAGTAGGAAGGAGAACAGGTACTGGAACTCCATTTTACAGTTGATGAAACTGAGGCACAGAGAAGTTAAGTGACTTGCCCAAGGTCTCACACAATGATTAAGTGGCAGAGCCAGGATTAGAACCCAGGTCCGCTGACTCCCAGGCTCAGGCTCTTTTCACTAGGGCACACTACCTCTCACATGTTTGATTTAATCAACCCCAAATAATGCTTTATCTCAAATAATAATTATAATAATAAAAACAATACTTATAGTATTTGATAAGTGTTTACTATGTGCCAGGCACCGCTCTAATTCATTCATTCATTCATTCAATAGTATTTATTGAGCGCTTACTATGTGCAGAGCACTGTACTAAGCGCTTGGAATGAACAAGTCGGCAACAGATAGAGACAGTCCCTGCCCTTTGATGGGCTTACAGTCTAATCGGGGGAGACAGGCAGACAAGAACAATGGCAATAAATAGAGTCAAGGGGAAGAACATCTCATAAAAACAATGGCAAATAAATAGAATCAGGGTGATATACATCTCATTAAACAAAATAAATAGGTGGATACAAGCAAATCAGTTTGGACACAGTCCCTGTCCCACATGGGGCTCACTGTCTCAATCCCCTTTTTACAGATGAGGTAACTGAGGCACAGAGAAGTGAAGCAACTTGTCCAAGGTCACACAATAGACAAGTGGCAGAGCCCGGATTAGAACCCTTGACATTCTGACTCCCAGGTTCATTCTCTATCCACTACACCATGCTGCTTCTCACCAACTTCAATCTACCATTTTCCAACCATAATTTTCTAATCTGCCACTTCATCCACATCCCTCGTCCCTCAAATTCATTCCTCACCCCTACAGCTACCTCTGTACTCTTGATCCATTCCTCCTATCCCAAGCCAGCTTCTTGTGGGAAGGGAATGTGTCTACCAACTCTCTTGAATTGTACTCCCTCAAGCACTTAGTACAGTGCTCTGCACACACTAAATGCTTAGTTAAGAACAATGACCAACTGATTGCTTATCTAAACCCTGCTGGACTACCTCCCAACCCTAGATGCAAAAGTACACACCCTCAACTCCACCCCTTCTACCAATCTTGACACTCTTTTCCCCTGCAACTCTTTGTCAATTTTACACCTCTGTTCCCCAGCCCTGATTATTCATCCCCACAGTCTGTTTCCTCTGCTCCTGTGCCTAAAGAGTTGAAAGCAGCTGGTGGAAATCCAGGTTCCAGGCTCACTCTGCCACTACAAATTCACACTGTCATACTATAACTCAGCTCTGTTTTCTCCTTGAAAATTCTATCATTCGTTCCTCATTGATTCATGCGCCCACAATCCCCACCAACTTTTTAAACCTTTAACTCCCTCCTGAAGCCACCAATTCTCCTCTCATCTTTCTCCCTAACTTCCGATGACCTTTCCAACTATTTTGTTGGTGAAATTGAAGCCATCAGGCATGGACTTCCCAAAGTCTTTTCATCATCATCATCATCAGTGGCATTTATTGAGTGCTTAACACAGGGCACTGTATTGAGCACTTAGGAGTGTACAACAGAGTCGGCAGACATGTTCCCTGCCCACAGTAAGTCTAGGTGAGGAGACATATATTCTATAAAATAATTTATAATATATAATATATACCCATCACCCTCTTAACATTCTACTGCTGGTTCCTCATCCTTCTATGGCTACTCAGTCATTTCTCAAGAGATCTGATGCTAGCTATATAAATCCATTCCTTCAACTTCATTATCCGATTCTAACCCCTCTCATCCTCTAATATCATTTGGTCCCACTCTCCTTCTCTTCCAACTGCCCTGTTCAATCTCTCCCTCTTCCATGACTTCCTTACCCTCTGACTTCAAACACATTTAAGACTCTTCCCATTCAAAAAAAACTCCCCCTCCTGACCCCACAGTTCTCTCCAGCTTTGGCCCCCTCTTCCTGCTCCCATGCCTATCCAAACTCCTTAATGGGGTCATATACACCCACTGCTTTTGTTTCCTCTCCACCTACTGCAGTCTAGTTTTCTACCCCTTTGTTCTACTGAGGCGGCACTCTTGAGGGTTACCAATGATGTCTTTATAGTCAAGTCCAAGGTGATATACCTCTCACCCGCTTTTGATACAACTGATCACTCCTTGAAACACTATCAGGCCTCAGGAATAAAGTGTCTGCCCACAATAGGTGCTTAATAAATAATACTGCTTTTGCTGAAACAGTACTAACCTAGTTCTCTTCTCACGTCTCTGAAAGCTCTTTCTCAATTTTTTCTGCTGGTTCATCCTCTGCCTCTCATCCTACTCTCCCAAGAGCTTAGTACCGTGCTCTGCACACAGTAAACTCAATAAATACGATTGAATGAATGAACCCTCTTTCTGTGGGCATCCTCCGGTGCTCTATTCTGGGTCCCCTACTCTTCTCATTCTATATTCACTCTCTCAGAAGCTCATCCATTCACATGGCTTCAGCTAGCACTTCTAGGCAGATGACTCTCAAATCTCTCTCTCTAGATTTGACCTCACATTTGACCTGCAATCCTGTATCGTCTCTTACCTCTAGGATATCTCCACTTGAATGACCCTCTGGTACCTGAAACTCAGTATGTCTCAAATAGAACTCCTCATCTTTCCCTTTGAACCCAGTTCTTGTTCCTAACCTTCCCATTCAGCCAGTAACACTGCCATCCTCCCTGCCCTAAAAGCCTGAAACCTCATTGTCATCTTTGCCTCCCTGCTATCTTTCAACTCTCACATTCAATCTACTGCAAAATCCTGCTGGTTCTCCCAGCATCTCCTCGAACTGCCCCCTCCACAAACCATTATCACCCCCGTACAAGCTCTGATCATAACACAGCTAAACTATAGCATCTGCCTCCTCAAATGGTCTTCCAGGCTTCAGCCACATCCACCTGCAATCTATCCTACAAGCTGCTATACAGATCATATTCATTTATTCATTCATTCATTCATTCATTCAATCATATTTATTGAGCGCTTACTGTGTGCAGACACTGTACTAAGCACTTGGAATGTACAATTTGGCAACAGAGACAATCCCTGCACAACAACGGGCTCACAGTCTAAAATGGGGAGACAGACAGCAAAACAAAACAAGCTGACAGGCATCAATACCATCAAAATAGATAAATTGAATCACTGATATATACAGTAATAAATAATATATACAAATATATACAAGTGCTGTGGGGAGGGGAAGAGGGTAGAGCAGAGGGAGGAGTAGGGGGAATGGGGAGGGGGGGAGGGGCAGAGGGAAAGGGAGGGCTCAGTCTGGGAAGGCCTCCTGGAGGAGGGGAGCTCTCAGTAGGGCTTTAAAGAGGGGAAGAGAGTTAGTTTGGTGGATGCGAGGAGGGAGGGCATTCCAGGTCAGTAGTAGGACGTGGGCCAGGGGTCTACGGCGGGACAGGTGAGAATGAGGCACCATGAGTAGCTTAGTGGCAGAGGAGAGGAGTGTATGGGGTGGGCTGTAGAAGGAGAGAAGGGAGGTGAGGTAGGAAGGGGCCAGGTGATGGAGAGCTCTGAAGCCAAGAGTGAGGAGTTTTTCTTTCATGCGAAGATTGATAGGCAATCACTGGAGGTTTTTGAGAAGGGGAGTGACATGCCAAGAGTGTTTCTGTAGAAAGATAATCCGGGCAGCGGAGTGAAGTATAGACTGAAGTGGGGAGAGACAGGAGGATGGAAGATCAGAGAGGAGGCTGATGCAATAATGCAGTCTGGATGTTATAAGAGCTTGTACCAGCAAGGTAGCAGTTTGGATGGAGAGGAAAGGGTGGATCTTGGCGATGTTATGAAGGTGAGACCGGTAGGTTTTGGTGATGGATTGGATATGTGGAGTGAATGAGAGAGCAGAGTCAAGGATGACACCAAGTTTGCGGGTTTGTGAGATGGGAAGGATGGTAGTGCCGTCCACAGTGACGGGGAAGTCAGAGAGAGGACAGGGTTTGGGAGGGAAGATAAGGAGCTCAATCTTGGACATGTTGAGTTTTAGGTGGCAGGCGGACATCCAGGTGGAGATGTCCTGAAGGCAGGAGGAGATACGAGCCTGGAGGGAGGGAGAAAGGACAGGAGAGGAGATGTAGATTTGGGTGTCATCTCCATAGAGATGATAGTTGAAGCTATGGGAGTGAATGTGGTCACCAAGGGAGTGAGTATGAAGTGTTGCTCTGCCCACATCTCCCCCCCATCCTTAAGATCCTTCACTCACTTCCTGTATCTCTCCCCATCAAACAAAAACTCACAGGTGACTTCAAGGCTCTCCACTGACTCATCTCTCTTTCCCTCTCTGCTATCTTCACCCACTATTCCCCAACTTGCTGTCTTCATTAAAGAAGCATCATGGTCTAGTGGAAAGAGTGAGGGCCTGGGAGTCAGGGGATCTGGGTTCTAATCCTGGCACTGCCAGTTGACCATGGGCAAATCCCTTAACTTCTCAGTTCCTCAGTGTCCTCAACTGTTAAATGGGGATTCAATACCTGTTCTCCCTCCTACCTAGACTTTGAGCCCCAGGACAGGGACTGTGTCTGACCTGATTAACTTTACCTCAGACCTTGAAACAGTTCTTGACACATAGTAAATGCTTAACAAATACTATTACTATTATCATTATTGTTATTATTCATTCCTCCCATGCCAACCTTCTAGCTGAACTTTTGATTCTTCTGCCTCCATTCACACTATTACCCTGGCTTGGGACTCCCTTCCTTCCCACATCGGACAGATCTGACCTCTCCCTATATTCAAAGCCCCCCCTAAAATCCCACTTCTTCCCACAATTAAATTCTCAGATTCCCAAGCCACTAGTCAACTCTAACACTTAGGAATTTATCATCAGCACTCTTGTAATAATAATAATAATATTAACAAATATGGCATTTGTTAAGCATGTACTATGTGTCAAGCATTGTTTTAAGTGCTGGGGTACATGCAAATCAATCAGATTGGACACAGTTCCTGTCCCACATGGGGCTCACAGTCTAAGCAGGAGGGAGAATGAGTATTGAATCCCCATTTTACAGTTGAGGAAACTGAGGCACAGAGAAGTTAAGTGACTTGCTCAAGGTCTCATAGGAGACAAGTGGCAGAGCCAGGATTAAGACCTAATTCCTCCGACTTCCAGGCCCATCCTCTTTCCACTAGGCCAGGCTGCTTCCCATGCTGCTTGTATTTATATTTATTTTGCTGTACAGTCAATTATTTATTTTGACTCCTCTAGTAAATATATCTGTCTCCCCCATTAGAATGTAAACTTCTTGTGGACAGGGAACATGACACTTCTTTATTTTGGATTTCTCAAGTGCCCAGTACAGTGCACTGCACCAAGTGGGTACTCAATGAATACTACTATCTAAGATACAAAAAACAAGAATCAGATAATTTAATGCTTGGATTATGCTCTGAATGGACTATCTACCATGGGTAACAAACGATCACATGAACCAGTGATTCCTTGAAAGTAAGGAAATGCTCTAGGCAACAGCAAGGGTAATTGATCATTGGGAAGAAGGAGTAGTAGAGGGAAGCTGGAATTGACTGGTCCAGGTTTAGTAGGCGTTTCTCCTGGGGCTGGAATAAGCAGACAGATCGTGTAGTGAGGAAAAAAAAAAGAAAACGGCAGACTCATTCACAGCTCTTGTTAGTTTATTTCTGAAAAATGGAGGCAGCATGGCCTAGTGGAAAGATCAAGTGACTGTGAGTCAGGAGGCCTAGGTTTTAGTCCCGGCTCTATCAGTTACCTGTTATGTGATCTTGGGTAAGTATCTTAATCTCTCTCTGCTTCAGTTTCATCATCTGTAAAATATCTGTCCTCCCCAGCCTTAGACTATGAGCCCCATGTGGGATAGGCTTTGTGTATGATCTCATTGTCTCGTAATCTACACCAGGTTTGGCAGAAAGTAAGTGTTCAATAGATTATATTATTATCAATCGATCAATCAATAATACTTATTAAGTGCTTTCTGTGTGCAGAGCTCTGTACTAAGCTCTTGGAAGTATACAGTATGATAGAGTTGATAGATAGGATCCTTGTCCACGGGAGCTTACAGTTTGGAGGGGGAGGCAGACATTAAAATAAATTACAGATGGGGGAAATGGCAAAGTGTAAGGATAAGTGCTGTGGGGCAGAGGTTGGGGTGAATATCAAATGCTTAAGGGGTACAGAGCCAAGTGCATAGGGGACACAGAAGAGAGGGTGAAAAGGGGAAATAAGGGCTTAGTCTGGGAAGGTCTCATGGAGGAGGTGTGATTTTAGGAGAGCTTTGACCTATCCATCAATCGGTGGCTCAATAGCAGATTGAGCAACATGTTTTAAAGCTCTTGGCTCTCATGAATTAACTGTTGAAGATTTTGATGTGTTGAAGAAACACATACATTTTAGAAATCTCTGATATAAGTGGTTCATAATCAGCACATTATCATTATGGTACTTATTAAGCACTTTCTGTGCCAAGCACTGTACATAGCATTTAAGTAGATACAAGACAATTGGATTCATTCATTCATTCATTCGATCGTATTTATTCATTCAATAGTATTTATTGAGCGCTTACTATGTGCAGAGCACTGTACTAAGCGCTTGGGATGAACAAGTCGGCAACAGATAGAGACAGTCCCTGCCGTTTGACGGGCTTACAGTCTAATCGGGGGAGACGGACAGACAAGAACAATGGCACTAAACAGCGTCAAGGGGAAGAACATCTCGTAAAAACAATGGCAACTAAATAGAATCAAGGCGCGCTTACTATGTGCAGAGCACTATACTAGGTGCTTGAAAAGTACAATTCAGCAAAAGAGACATTCCCTGCCCACACCAGGTTTGCAGTCTAGAAAGCGGGGAGACAGACATAAAAACAAGCAAACAGGCATCAATATAAATAAATGGAATTATAGATATATATACATCAAAACAAGTAAGCAGGCTTTAATATAAATAAGTAGATATAGATTAGACACAGTCCCTGTCCCTCACAGGCCTCACAGTCTAAGAGGTAGGGAAAACGGGTATTTTATCTTGAAGCACAGAGAGGTTAAATACCATAAGGGTACTCAGCAGGCCAGTGGCAGAACTGGGATTGGAATCCAGATCTCCAGATTCCCAATACCATGCTCTTTCCACTATGCCACCCTGAAAAATAGACACAGTGTAGCACACACTACTTTGACGTATTTAGACATTAATGGATTCAGTGAGAAAATGGATGGATTTTAATCACGATCTATTAAGCTTATTTTTTTCTTTGTGCTTTGACCTCCTGGAAATCTCTATTCCAACTGGGGACAGTTCAACATTCAGCAGCCGTCCATCAAGCTGGCTGTTAGGAAGCCTTCCTATTTTAAGGCGGAGTTCACTGTTCACACTTTCAGTGCCAACACCTTTAAGCCTTTTTTTTTTTTTTAATATTTAATGAATAGATTTTCTTTTCGCAGCCAAAGCACAGATCTGAGCCTCGGGAGCGACTGCTAGCGGGCGGGATTATATCTTCTACGAATGTTAACTGTTCAAGTAGATACCCTTGAACCAAGTGAAGGAAAAAAAAAAGCCACTGACATTGACAATGAGTCTAAACAAGAGTTGCACACGCTGGTGTCCACTACGTTGCCTCTCCCTGCGTTGCCTTCTGGGAGTTGTAGTTCATTGGGCGGACACTGTCCTATTCGGTGGAGAATGACCCAACCTTTTCTCGAACTACGGATCCCAGGCGCACCCAAGCTCTGTGCCCCCCCCCCCCACCACCCCGGGTGAGCGTGTGTAAACTAACAGTGTTGGAGGGATCGCGGGAGGCAAAAGGGAGGGGAGTGGGTTGTGGCTGGCACACCGAGGGGGCGCTGGGCATACGGGTAACGTTATCTGTCTTGGCCTCCTCCCTTTCTCTCTCCCCTCTACCTTACCAGCCCCAGATCCTAATCTCCTTCCCTCCTTTCCCTCTCCGTTTCTGATCGGCGGTCCCGGGGTCGGGGAAAGCGAGAGCGATGCAGACGGAGTCGGGGATTGTGCCGGATTTCGAAGTCGGGGAGGAGATTCACGAAGAACCCAAAACCTATTACGAGTTGAAAAGTCAACCCCTGAAAAGCAGGTGAGTGACAGAGAGCTGCGGCACCGCGCGGGGTCGCACGGGCATTGCCCGGTGCCTGGGGGAGGAGGGGGGCAGCTCCTGCCCAGGGGTCCCCCAACCCTACACCAAGGGATCCCTTCTTTCCTTTCCTTTCCAATCCCTTGTCTCCCTACCCCCAGGAAACTCGCTTGCTTTCCTAAGGGTCCGCTGCCCTTGCCCCAAGCGGAGAGAACTCCTTCCGAACCGCCCCCACCTTCGGTCTTTCCATTTAATCTCCCGGGGCAAAGAGATCGTACATCGGGGGAGGGGGGAGGGTGTCGCTCTCCCCCGATCCCAAACGGGCAAGAGAGCTCATCTCGGGGACCCTTTCAGATCGGGAGGGGTACATTTAGGAGAAACCCTAGGAAAGCTCGCCCGCTTATGGGAGAGGAGGAGTTACAGCCTCCTTCCCAGACAGCGACTCTTGGGAAATCAGGATTTGACGGGAGAGGTCTGGGCACCCTGTCTCAGTATTTGGAGCGGTGGGGGAAAGAGATCCGAGATTTTTGAGCCATCCTGGCCTGTCTGGCTCGGGAGCCAGCGAACCCAAAGGAGCGATGAGGGGCGTAAGGGGGCCTGGGGGAACTCCAGTTTGACTTGACATGGGAAGGAAGGAGTGGATTGCGGCCAGCCCTTCCCAATCAGCCAATCGCCAATCCATTAAGAAAATCCGCCTAGCTGATTCCCTCCCCTTTACCTCCCCCGCCCCCATAGGAATTACCCCTACCTGCCGGCTACACTCCCGGGTCAAGATTGGTCGCTGGGGGGAGGAGGGACCTTGTCTCTTAGTCATTCCCCTCCGGAGAGATCATCTGTGAAAAGGGGGAGCGTTTTTACCATTCAGTCCAGAGTTCCCAGGAGTGTGCTGTGGCTTATCATCTCAGGTATGCCCCTGGAGCCCTCGATTTTTTCCCGGTTGATTTGCTCCCAGTTTTAGTATTTAGCGGTATCAGGGATGGGAAGGTCCATAACAGAAGGCGTGGAGAGAACCGAAGGCACAGATCCACCCCTGGTGCTTTCATGCCCTTTGAAAATGATGGTAAAGCCTTCCTAGGGGCTATAAGGCCTTTTCTGACCCTGAATTCTCCAGTTTTCCTGGAATTGGCATGATGGGTTCAGCATGAATTTTGAGGGTGGTTTAAACTTGGCAGCTGGGTGTTTAATTAGTCAGTGCCACCTAGGTTTCTAAATTGTAATGTTTTCAAAGGGGGAGGAAGGTCAGGATAGATATTTTGGTGGAAGCAGAGAAGGAGGCATTATTCATTTTCAAGGTAAGACTCGCATTGAAATTATTCAGCCATAGTTCCCTTTCCATGCCATACAAACACAAGGGCCACTTAGGAGGGCTAGAGGGTAGAGAAGCCAAGAGATGAAATCAACCTAAATCGGAGCATGGATGTGAAGATCAGCCAATAGAATTATTTAAACTGCACCAACTTAATTGATAGTTGGGAGCGAGATAGGTTTGGCATCATGTACTGATGAGAATCGAAGGCTGTTTATTTCAATCCGTGCTTCTGCAGGATTCTGATTACAAATGGAAAAAGAAAATCAGGGAGCAGTAGAACTCTGCTGGGTTGCTGAATCAGTATATTTGTAAATGTTTCCAAGAGATACTGAAGGGAAACTTCCTATACAGCGAGAGCATAGAAACAGCCTTTAGCTAGGGCTTCTTTTCACAATAGCAGTTTGTTGTATGCCCTTGTAGATGTGTGTGTTGGGGGTTGGGGACTTTTAACGATATTGTGAAGGGGTATTGTTGATTCTCTTTTTAGCCTTAGCCGAGAGCAGTGCTGTACTAAGCAGTTCTGACTTTCTCTCTTATATGCTCAGTATGAAGAGAAATGCACACATACTTTCATTAAGGTTCTGAGTGTATTTATGTGTGCACAGGTATTTGGAGGCCTAAGAAATGACTTAATTGGATTGCTAAAATATTTCTCATGAGAGTGGATACATGTCATTAATCAGAAGGAGTGATGGAAAACACCATCTGGAAAAATAAATGAAGGCTGCAGAGAGCTAATGGGTGAAAGATCCAGTGCTACTCCTTTTCAGAATTGGCAAAATCTATTTATGAAGTTGAATGTTATCTCCCTAGGTAGCTTACTAATGCAAGAGCAAAGTGGCTATGTGGTGATACATGGGTTCTCATTTGGAAGCTAGTAAGTGAAAGGCAGAATTTGGGATAGAAGAGAATTAAATTAGAAAGTTGTAGCAAAACCATGGTTTTTGAAGAGATTCATGCCATTTGAAAAAAAAATTGCAAACCAATAAATGGGTCTATAAAGTTTTTGTTCATAATGCTTTTAGACTGTGGTGTCTCCTACATTGGTTGTGGTACTTTGGCAGGGTTACAGTTTATCTGTGCAGTGTCTTTCTCCTTTGTCGTAGGACACCCTTCTTCTAGGAGGACTCCTAGTAAGAAAAATGACTAAATGAATATTATTGTATTCAGTCACTCAGTTCTGAGTACTGTGCAAATTGTATGTTGCTAGCACTGGTATTCATTCCTTTATAAACTTATAAAAATAAAGATATGCCATTTACATAATTGCACTGTCTTATAACCTTGCCCTTCAGCTAAGGGTTTTTACATCTATATCACAATCAATTCTTAAATGCTATAGCGTTAATCATGTTTCTGAAATGTTTGACTCCTATGAACAGCAATGCAGTGAGCAATTTATTTGCTTTAACTTCACCTGGACTTTAAATGTTTATGGAGACATTTCACTTCTAAGGAAGGCCTTGTTTTTAAAAACGTGAAAAGTTGGATTAGTATTTTCAAATCCATCATGTTGTATTAGATCACTGGTATTGAATAAGAGAAATGGAAAAGTTGAGGACTGTTATAAAAATACTATACTTCAGGTCACCTAAAAAGTTGTTTAAATATTTGTTAATTTCTGGGAATGAATTGTAGCAAAGTAAAAGTGCTAAATATCAAAAGTAAGTCCTTAATTCACGCAGCTGCAAAGTAAGATAAATGAATTTGGACTTGGTAAATGAACTCTCTGCAGCAGTGCAAATCCTGCCCAAAAAGTGTATAACTGTGTTATACAGTTCTGGATGACACTCCCCTTCCTCTCTTTCTGCTCTCTTCACCCCCCCCCCCCTTGAAAAATCACAATGCCCCCCTCTCTTCCTTTGCCCCACCCCACTCCCATATGATGGCAATGGAAAGATTCTAGTATTGGATGTTGAGAGCCCTTGAGGCCATAAGATCATTGTGGGCAGGGATCATGTAAACCAACTTGGTTGTATTATACTCTCCCGATCACGTAGTACAGTACTCTGCACACAGCAAGCGTTCAAATACCATTGTTGATTGAGCTCTGGCTGATGGCCCATGGAAAGATGAACCTGGAAACTCTTCCCATTGATCCCATCCATCCTGCCCGGGTTTTAAATGGTGAAAGCTTTACAGGATTGACATCAATGTGGAACTAACTACCGAACTTGGGGATGTAAGCAAATGCAGCCCAAGTGAGTCGTCAACTGATAGTGGCACATTTGTACGACTGGGATTCTTCAGTCACGACTTGCTGAGTTCAGCAGTAAAAACCTGTGCACAGGCGCCGAGCAACTCTATTCCCAGTGCCAGTTGGCAGATTTGAATGCTCTTGGGATGTTTACACCATTTAAATGATTTGAATGTAGAGCAAAACTGTATGTAGGGAATTTTAGAGTATGGAATTTTTTTTTTACTTTTTTTGTTTGGGTCTGGGGGAGCTTGGCTGCACGCTTCTCTATATTATCTATAAGACCTTAATTGATAAAGGTAATTCTTTAGTACCTTTATGCCTCTTTTAGTCATTTTAGATATAATGATGTTTATGGCTTTTGTTAAGCCTTTACTATGGGTGAAGTTTGTTTTATGGTGTTCTGAGGTAGATAAATAAGGTAAGCAGGTCGTACAGAGTCCCTGTCCCACATGGGGCTCACAGTCTAAGTAGGAGGGAGAACAGGCATTGAATCCCTATTTTATGGATGAAGAAACTGAGGCACAGAAAAGTAAAGTGACATGTCCAAGGTCACAAAGTCGCACCTGGCAGAGTTGGGATTAAAACCTAGGTACTCTGACTCCGTGGTCTGTGCTCATTACACCAAGCATTGCTGCTTCCCTCAAATAGCAGTATTTTATTTGAATGTGATGAGATTGGTGGCTGGAATTATTTAAATTCCTTCATTACATTTGGTTTCTCTTTCTTATCTTTTACACAAACCGGTGTATTGTTTAATACCCTAACCTAAATTTTAATGAGCAATAGGGAAAATTTGATTTTAAATTTGTGGAGCAAAAGATTTTAAAGTTGACACAATTGATTTTTGATTTACTCTCCCAATATGGCAAAATATGTTCTGTAGTAAAGTTCTCTCAATTTTAATCAACTCTCTTTACTGATGTTCCTGTTGTCATTGCTAGTGTATGAAAAGTTATACAGTTGCTACTATTTTGATATCAAACTTTATATATAGGAGTCCAGTGATTTAAAAATAACCCCTTTGGCTTTGTGGAGAAGTAGCATAGTCTAGGGGATAGAGCATGGGTCTGTGAGTCAGAAGGACCTGGGTTCTAATCCCAGCTCCTCCACTTATATGCTGTGTGACCTTGGGTAAGTCATTTCACTTCTCTGTGCCTCTGTAACCTTATCTGTTAAATGGGGTTAAGATTTGAGAGCCACATGTGGCACATGGACTGTGTCCAACCTGATTAGCTTGTATCTACCCTGGCACATAAGTGCTTCAGAAATACCATAAAAAAAATCACCAAGAAACTTTGGAATAATTATTTTTAGATGCATTACCCCATATCAGTAGCTATATAGGGGACAACTATTGTTTCACATGTTGTAGTCGTGAGTCACCTAAATGGAGGCATCCAAATGCTATTTTCTGTAGGCTCACCAAGCTTCATTTGCATATATTAAGTCCTCTTTCTCTTTCCAGTCAATCAGCAATTTTCCCCAAGGTTTAAAGTCACCTTCTGGTGTTGGTTTAATTGTGATTTGGTTGGAGAGTGGCTTCTTTCCAGCAGAACCTTCCATAACAGGAGGGTATTGTCCCATTAAAATGTGACTTACAGGGCAAAAATGATGAGAATCTCTGACAGGCAAAATTGCACTGATTTAGAAAAAGGGTCTTTTGACAGCAGATGATCAAAATGTTTAAATTTTATTAAGAAAATGTGAGGAATGAGATGATATAAAGTTGAATTATTTTTCTTTATTGAAGATATCCTTTTTCAATTATTGCTATTTATGGAACTTAAATGTATTGTAGTCCTTTTAACTTCTGCAATGCAGTTTGCTCAGGCTGATGTTTATATCTGTTCCAGTTGTGCAAGAAGTGGAAAATATCCTTTATTTAGAACAGGTCACATGTGCTTACAGTCGGGAACAGAGTCTCAGTGTAAAAAAATGTATCTTGGGACAAATCAAAGTTTCTAAATTTCTTCCTTGAAGAACCCGAGGATAATAGTTTAACAATTGGCAATGTTTGGTGAAAAACACTTAAATGACATTTTATGAATCCCACTTGTGATTTTTCTGATTTTTATAAAATGTCACTTTTTGTTGTTCTATTCTTTCCTTTTTCTTTCTGATTAAAGGAAAGGGTGATGGGATTTTTTTTAATTAAAAAAATTACTTAAATGTTTTCAGCTTACTGTAATGTTCACTATAAAAATATGTATGATTCAGAAAAGACTTATGATGACACAGACATTAAATATTATAACCACACAAAATCATTTGATATTTTTAGGAAAAACAAAACCCCTCAGTTATATTGAGCCCTAGTTGCCAACTGGCATGGGTTGGGGGACAGGAAGGGTAACTTCATGGAGGGTGTCCTCCCTGGGGTGTTTGCAGCGAGGGAGGATCATTCCACTTCTCTCTCACACTCAGCACAGATGCTACTACTAAACACTGGCCCTGTGTGAGCTATACCCTTCAGTTTGCCCTGATGACATGCAGTGCCATTTTGGGCCAGATCTGGGAGTGGCTGCTTTGCAGTGGTTGTGATCTTGTCACATATGTGGAACTGAATCGGCTCTCCTTCTCCCCATTCCTTCCGCCTTGACCCTTTTGCTATAGTCCTGAAAAGCAGGAACTGGTTTGGGCCTGGATTCCCCACAGGGGCCTGCTGACCTCCCCCCAGCCCTCCAAGTCTGCCCCCCAAGTATTCCATGCCTCCTTGTACTTGGCAACTCCAATCTAGAGCGTGCTGTCTATGTTCTGTATAAGCATGACCAATTTAGTACTGTCCTGATATTGACCACAGAGCTTTCCCTGGGCTGGCGACTCAGTGACTGTAGCCGGTGGGCTCCTGCTTTGATCACAGACTTGGGAAGGAACACAGAGAAACTGTTACTTCCGTCTCACCAAGGCCCACACATTGCAACCACTGGCGAGAATAGCACTCCATTTTTATTATCCCAGTAATTTGAAATACCTTAAACGAGATGTTGTTGTGTAGATACAAGATTCATTCATTCAATCATATTTCGTATTGAGCGCTACTAAGCACTTGGGAAAGTACAATACAACAATGAACAGACCCATTCCCTGCCCACAGCGAGCTTACAGTCTCACACTAGGCTTCAGTCCCTACATGTTTGGAAATGACGAAGAAAAAATTTAGAGGTTGTAGTTCGCAAATGTTTTAACCCTCTCAGCCTCCTATTGTCCATATCATGCCACCACCAAAAAAATAAACTGTTGTAGCAGGTGGAGTACAGAAATAACACCTTTGTTGTGGCCATTCCAGAAATGAACATGTTCTCCCTAGATCTTTGGTCTGTCTGTCTTTGGCCTATATATAGAAGATAAGGGAACACAAGAGTTGAAAATGAGGAGTAATTGGCAAGGTGCTAGGCAGTAATGGGGAACATAAAGAGTGTGACTAGGGCAGACTTTTTTTTCCCACTAGGAAAAAGGGTCAGTTACCTGGGATGCATCCTCCATTCCCACTCCAACCTCATCTCATGCACAAAAAGCAACCTTACTTTATTTAATTTCAAGATTTATAATTTAAATATTTAATTTTATTCCATGTTAATAGATAAATTTTTAGTGAGCCATATTTTATAGTATAAATTCTTTAATATTTTGTTTGCTTAGTCACGGTGAACTCACATTTAAATCCAACACTGACACTTTCAGATTCTGTTTTGCTTCCACATCATGGTGTATATCAATAACAGTTTTTCAATTACTAGCTTGTTGAGTTCTCAAATATTTTCAATTCTCTGAAATTTCCAACAAACTTCTTTTTTTAGAAGAATTTATTTTCCATCTTTACTTCATTCTAAAATAATGACTGAATAGCAAAGCACAGTGTCAATCTGTCCAAACATATGTACTCCCTTTACTTGAATCTGTGGCTACTGGGTCTGTTATGGAGGAGGTACAAACTGAGAAGGATATCTTATTGCTTTGCCATTTGTCTTGTTTTTTCCTTTTTTTTTCTTTTAATGTTACATTAAGTGCTTACCATGTGCTAGCACTGTACTAAGCACTGCAGTAGAGAGAAGATAATCAGGTTGGACAAAGTACCTGTCCCATGGAGCTCGCAGTCTAAGTTGGTCAACTGAGAGCTATTTTTAAGCTGATTGCCTTCATGGGTAAGTTGGAAAGACTAAAAGTCAGAAAAAGACATGTAGACTGTAAGCTTCTCGTGGACAGGGAGTATAGCTACCAACTCTGTTGTACTCTCCTAAACTCTTAGTACAGTTCTCTGTACACAGTAAGCACAGGGTAAATACCATTGATTATAATGAAAAGGAATAAAATGTAAAGTTCATAGTGAACTATTAATGAACAAGTTTAAAAGTGTTCTGTTTGATTCCTTTTTTAGTACTAGCAATTTAGTTTGTCAAATTTTATGGAATTTTACACTAGTGTCTTAGACTTTAGTTCTGGAAAAGCTGAAGTGGATAGATGCTCCTACATCTGCCTGTTTTGAGATATACCTTTGACCTGCAAATTAAAATATGAAGACAATAGATAAATCTGTCTGGTGTTATGAAGCTTGAATGCTCAGGATATTTTCCTTTGTAGAATAACTCTATTTGTGAACTACAATAATTGTCCTCTTTTTTTTTCTTGCTCTTTGCAACTGATTCTCAGAGTTACTTATTTCTACCCTTGCTTCATTAAAACCAGACAACTATGGTTCCTTGTATTCATTTCAATTTAGCTAATGCTATTCAATTTTGTGGCCTAGTAGAAAGAGCATGGGTTTGGAAGTCAGAGGACCTGGATTCTAATCCTGGCTCTGCCAGTTGTCTGCTTTATGACCTTGGGTAAGTCATTTCATTTCCTCTGGGCCTCAGCTATCTCATCTGCAAAATGGGGGCTAAATCCTAGCCCCTCCTATTCAGATTGTGAAGCACCAGGTGGGACAGAGACTGTCCACCCTGATTATTTTAAATCTACTACAGTGCTTGACACAAAAGTGCTTAACAAGTACCTTATAAAAAATACATTGCATAGCTGAAGTTTAGAACCTTTATCGCATGAAACTAATTCTTATTTTGCAAAAAAGTTCTATACCCAAAGTCCTCAGGGTGTTTAAATACAGCCTAAAAAAAAAATAAACCCAGAACTCCTGACTCGTAGTCCTGTGTTTAAACCACTAGGTCATGCTTCCTGTCTACATGGGCTAATAAATGTCAAGTAGTGTAGAAATTAAAAAAGAAGAACCTCCTCTCCCACATACAACCTACCCTCTAAGCTTTCATCAAATATAGCATCCCTCGGGCAGTGACATACTTTTTTTTTTTTCTTCCATCATATAGAAAAATATATTTTCCACTCAATATCATTTTAAATTTCAGCAGAATTTTTTTAACCTCACGGAGACTTAGGATGATTCTCCCAACTAAGGTACCAGAATTATTTTTAAGAGTACTTCAAGTAAAGATGTAATGAGGGTTCTATTTTGAAAGTAATAACTTACTGGTTATGGGTAATAGAAACTTGATTAGAGATGCTTGTACTTGGAAAGGGTATGAAGAGGATATGATCGATCTGACAAAAATAAGCAACAGTGAAAAGTACAGAATTACCTGTCTTGTAAGCTCATTATGGGCAGGGAATGTATCTTATAATGTACTCTCCCAAGAGTTTAGTATAGAACTCTGCACATGGTAAGCACTCAATGAATATGATTGACTGATCAATGCGATAATCCTTATTGATTGTCTCTGAAATTCTGTGGAAATTAACCTATAGTTGTCTCTCATATTCAAAGAAGGCACCGTTGATGATGAGCCTCACCTATGAGTGCATGTGTGACTGAAAAGGCCAGTGTGGAATCCACAGTCCTCGTCACATTTTGCACATAAGGTTGTCTTATGTTGTGCTTAATGTGCTGTTTCACTTTTGCTTCATTGTCTCTAATTACTCATGAAGCTCTTACTTTGGTTCAGCATGGTTTGAAGCCCTATTTGACTGTGTCCTTAAAATGTTTCCTTTGCCCTCCTAGCCTTTGGTTTCCCAATTTCAGTTCTTCATACAGCAACTGTTTGCTTCTCAATCAGTGGTATTTATTGAGTGCTTACTATGTGCAGAGCACTGTATAAAGCACTTGGGAGAGTAATAATAATAATGTTGGTATTTGCTAAGCGCTTACTATATGCAGAGCACTGTTCTAAGCACTGGGGTAGATACAGGGTAATCAGGTTGTCCCACATGAGGCTCACAGTCTTAATCCCCATTTTACAGATGAGGTAACTGATAGACACATTCCCTGCTCATAACAAGCTATCCTGCCATTGCTCATTCTCTTCATTTGTCCCACCCAGCACAACTTTGATGCTAGGAGATGGACTACATTCCAGAATGTCATTGTTTGTGATCTTGTCTTGCCACTTGATATTGGGTATTGCCCATAAGTGACACAGAACTGCATAAGGAGCCTGACATGGCGCAGATCTTGCAGTCTGGTATAGTTGGAGGATTCAGGTTCAAGTCCAAGCTCTGTCACAGACCTGCTGAGTGACCTTGGGCAAGTGTTGTAACCTCTCTGTTCCTCAGTTTCCTCCTCTGCAGAATGGGAATAATAATACCTACCCCACAAGGTTGTTATGAGATGAAAAAATGAGATAAGTGGTTCGAGCCCTTTGAAAATAAAAGGGCTAGACAAAAACCAAGGTATTAGAGAAGGTTGGACAATATTACACCTCTGGTCTGGAACCTGATACCACACTGTTACCACAATCTATTAGTCTCTGAAAGGATATGCTGGCTTCTTGAGATGGCTTTCCACTTCATTATTTTCCACTTTTCAGATAAATATGAAGGCTTGGGGTAGTCAGCACATAACTGGCTCTCTTCTGTTTTGGCATCCCATCACTGGACACGTTTCTTAGCTCGATCTGCATTTCCTGTTAGATTTTTATAGACCTTCATTTTTATTATAATCACAAAGAGCTGCAAGGTGCTGTTCTGGCAGCAGATGGGAGAGAAGTTGTCTTCTTGGGCAAAGATGGGAGACCCAGTCACATCATCCCTAGGATCTCACCATTAGCATTATTTTAGGAAAACAAAGGAATATCTATCTACATATATCTGATAATACCTCTTGTTGAAAAGGAGCCTAGATTCAATCACTTACAGCTTGTTTAATGGCAAGGTGTGCAGCATACACCCTTACCCTCCCCCCAACCCCCGAACTGTGGGAATGTCAGTGCAGGGGTTAGTGCTGGTTTATGAGAAGCAGCTTGGCTCAGTGGAATGAGCACGGGCTTGGGAGTCAAAGGTCACCGGTTCGAATCCCGGCTCTGCCACTTGTCAGCTGTGTGACTGGGCAAGTCACTTAGCTTCTCTGTGCCTTAGTTCCCTCATCTGTAAAATGGGGATTAAGACTGTGAGCCTCATGTGGGGCAACCTGATTACCCTGTATCTATCCCAGCACTTAGAACAGTGTTCTGCACATAGTAAGCACTTAACAAATACCAACATTATTATTATTATTATTATTATTATTATTGATGGCCCTTAATGACGTCTCTGGCCTAGAGCATTTCTCCTTTGCTGTAGCAATGCGTTTGCCCTCAGAAGATTGAATAGAGGAATGATATATATGAAGCTCAGGCTGAGGGTTCCCCAGAACTAGTGTCACTGGAGCATATTTTGAAGTTGGACTTCACTTAGTCTCTGTCTTTTCCTCCAGCCACTTTTGCAGCATGCGTCCATGCCAAGTTCTTCATAAAAGTGTCTTGGAGATCCTTTAATAGTCATTCATACCACTTCTCTGTGCCTCAGGGACTTCATCTGTAAAATGGAGATTAAGACTGTGAGCCCCGTGTGGGACAGAGACTGGGTCCAACCAAAGTGACTTGCCTAAGGTCACACAGCAGACAAGTGGCAGCTGCCACTGAAAAGATCACATCATGGTGGAACCAGCCTGCTTTGGGGAATTCTTCCTGCTGTTTCACTTAGGGCAGTCACCATTTTGCTTATCTATTGTACCAGGGCTGCAAATAGCTTCTCTCCCCAGTAGCTACCTAAAGGGTATCCATGTGAGGAGGGAAGGCAGTCACCTTGGGGTCAGAGAAGCAGCGTGGCTCAGTGGAAAGAGCCTGGGCTTGGGAGTCAGAGGTCATGAGTTCTAATCCCAACTCTGCCGCTTGCCAACTGTGTGACTTTGGGCAAGTCACTTAACTTCTCTGGGCCTCAGTTGCCTCATCTGTAAAATGGGGATTAAAACTGTGAGCCCCACGTGGGACAACATGATCACCTTGTATCTCCCCCAGCGCTTAGTACAGTGCTTTGCACATAGTAAGCGCTTAACAAATGCCACCATTATTATTATTACCCCAGCGCTTAGAATGGTGCTTGACACATAGTAAGCGCTTAATAAATACCATCATCATCGTCATCAGATGACCACACCATAGCCGATCCCTGATCGTCATTACCTTGATGTTCATGATTCAGCAGTATTGCATGCTCTTTGTATTTGGGATGAGATGGTGCCATTTTCTGTTGATTGTCTGCCTCACTACTTGATCAAGTAGTCTGATATGCTGTCACAGTGGTGCCCAATCGTCACAGCCATAAAACTGCTATGGCAACAGCGATCAATCCAGTCAATAGTATTTGTTGAGTGCTTACAGCTTGCAGAGCACTGTCCTAAGCTTGGGAGAGTCCAGTGCATTTGAATTGGTAGACATGATCCCTGCCCTCGAGGAACTTACAATGTAGAGATTGTGTTCAGGCTATCGATATCTACACCAGGCAAGATCTCATGAACTGAAGAGCTTCAGACCACTCCTGTCTCTTCTTGCCTCCAGTGGCTTTCTGTTTCCCTTTGCATCTAGTAAAAACTCCCCACCATAGATTGCAAAAGTCTCCACAAATTCTCCCATCCTAAATATCAGCCCTCCTCACTCATTGCTCTCCAACTTGCCCTTTCCATTCTGCCCAAGTCAATCTTCTACCTGTACCTCCTCACACTTGACTCTCCAACCTCTGTGCTCACCAGTCTGGATCTCCCTCTTATTTTCCCCCAGTCTAACAAACCACAATTCTCTCCACCTTTAAAGCCCTCCTAAGATCCTACCTTGCCCAGTTAACTCCCCAAATCCAAGACCCAGCAAACCATCCACCAACTCTGACACAGATTTATGTATTCGTACACTCTCACAGCACTTATGTATGCTCTATATACAGATGAGCTGCAGTCTGGGCACCCCGTTATTTACCCATGTCTAGTCTCACCTTGGTCTTTTTGTTGAAAACTGGCACCCCCAGACATTCCAAACTTGGGCACCTTCCTCTGCCCTTCCTCAGAACAGAAAGTTCTACATAGAACAAGTTCCAGTAAGATATGGAACTCTGTCTTTTTTTATGATATTTAATTGCTTACTATGTATCAGGCACTGGAGTATGTGCTGGGGTAGGTACAAGATAAGTAGAATGGACACAGTCCATGTCCCACATGGGGCTCACACAGTCTTAATCCCCATTTTACAAATGAGGATATTGAGGCACAGAGAAGGTAAGTGACTTCTCCAAGATCACACAGCAGACAAATGGGGGAGCTGGGATTAGAAATCAGGTCTTCTGACTCCCAGGCCCACGCTCTATCCCTTAGGCCATGCTGCTTCTCTGAAACTGAGCAAGAGAGTTAGCAGCACATGGGCTCCATGTGAGTTTCAACAAAATTGCCCAGAGCCGCTTACCAACATCTGGGACTGTCCTGGCTAAACTTGAATTATCAGCCCAAGTGTATGGAAATCTTATATCCCAAGGTCTTTGCTAAGGCATTTTGTGTCTGTCGCATGACTCTAATCATGTGTCCCCAAACAGCTTTTTTGGCACTGCTTCTAGTTAGTTGGTCAGTGGCATGCTCGAAATTGAGTGGAAGAAGATGTGTGTTGGGGAGGACTCTGTAGGGAGTGACTGCTCCCCCTTCAGCCTCTTACATCCTCGGCTTTCTACTCTCTCCCGGCAAGGGAAGGAGAGGTAAAGAGACTGTGACCACTAGCATTTTGAAAGTGGGACATTTGTCCCACTTCCCATACCCAAAGCGTGACTGTGCATTTCCTTACAAAATGAGAAGTCTTGCAAATAAGAGGTGCTATGGACACTTTTACTTTTGCTTTTGCTTGCTGCAGTTGAAGGCATTCTCTCAAGATCATCAGAAGACAAATTACATGTCTGTATTAGCAGGGCTATCTCTTGTGAGTTTGTGGGGCAGTTTACCTGATGTGGAATCATTTAGGCGAAGGGCACTTAAAGAGTGGAAATATCTCCTTCTGTCCACGGTGTGTTTGCTGTTGCATCACACCTGCCCCTCCCAAATGGGACTGAGGGCAGCTTGTTGTGGGCAGGGAATGTATCTGTTATATTATACTCTCGCAAGTGCTTAGTACAATCCTGTGCACATGATAAGGCTCAATCAGTAAGACTGACTCTGTGTTCAGCAGCCAGTACCAGCCTCCAGGCAATCAATCAGTGGTATTTATTGAGCACTTACTGTGTACAGAGCACTGTACTGAGCTTTTGGGAGAGTAAGTACAACAGAGTTGGTGGACACCTTCCCTGCCCACAGTGAGCTTACAGCTTATAGGGGGAAGTGAAGCTGCATGGGGTAGCAGGAGAAGGGCAGGAGCAATCACAGGCCTGAGTTTCCTGTCTCCTCCCTCCTCTGCTGCCTCGTGTACTGGCAATTCCCTGAACTCTCCAGGAGATTGGGCCCCTCTCTAGTTCAGGGTCTCGAGCTCTCTGGATGCTGTCAGGAAAGACTGGGAGATAGCGGAAGGCTACCAATATGGACAAGTGGAGAGTTTAAGGAGCCAAACTTCTGCCCTTAAGTCTCCCCTTCCCATAGACTGACACTTTAGCACTGCTTCCATGCACCACCTAGCAGGTGGGATTTCAGGCAGCTGCTGTCCTGTGGGACAGCAGGCAAAGGGATGAACGAGGAAGAGGGAATGTTACGGGGGACGCGGTCTATGGTCCGCAACCACTCTGATCCACCCATTATTGCTGAGAGGTTTAGGGGTCCCTGGGGTGGGGGAACTCAGAGCAGTTGCCCATAAGGGCCGCCTTGAGCATCAGAGTTGAAATTCTAGCCTTTTTTTTCTTTCCCAAAGATTCTTAGCTTTTTCTGATGGCAGCCAGAGAGCTTCATTTTACATTTGCTCCGTGGTGATGGTATTTTATAAGTTCTATAATTCTTCTTTTATTGGCTGAGACCAAATTTAGAACATATGCAGTACAGTCAATAAACTTTATGCAACTATCTCTGCTTCATGTTCATGATTTTGAAGGAGGAAGGGTGAGAATAAACTTTAACCTCACTTTTAGAGGGGAATACAAACTTTCATGAGAAGCAGCATGGTCTAGTATTAAGAGCATGGGTGTGGGAGTTGGAGGACCTGGGTTCTAGTTCTGGCTCTGCCACTTGGCTGCTGTTGTGACCTTGGGCAAGTCACTTACTTTCTCTGTGCCTCAGTTCCCCCTTCTGTAAAATGGGGATTGACTGCGAGCCCTATGTGAAAGAGGGACTGTGTTCAACCCAATTATCTCGTGTCCACCCCAGTCCTTAGTATAGTGCTTGGCACTTAGTAAGTGCTAAACAAATACCAGTGAATCCAGTGGTCAGGAGTTCTGGTTTAATTGAGAGAAATGGGTTGCCACTGGAAGTTTTTTAGGAAGTTGAGCGATAGAATGTTTGGTAGACTGAAGGCGAAGAGGCTGGATGCAGGGAGGCTAAGGCTGGGAAGTGACAGGAAGGGGTGGATCCGATTATGGAGGAAAAAGTGGCTGGATTTAGAGACAGAGCGTGGGAGGTGAAAGACAGAGTGTGAGTTAGGAAATGAGAGAGATGGCAAATTTCTTCTCCCTGATTTTTTGACATGGTGTGACTGAGTCTCTGTAGACTTAAATGCTGTATTTTCGCACTCCGTTTTGTATTTAATTGTCCAATCTTTTAAGAATTGCAAAATCATTTCAAAATATCTCACTTTTTAAAAAAATGGTATTTGTTAAGCAGTTAATATGTATCAAGTAATCAGGTTGGACATGTCCCTGTTCCACATGGGGGTCGCAGTCTAAGTCAGAGGGAGGAGGATTTAAATCCCATTTCACAGATAGGTAACTGAAGCACAGATAAGTTAAGTAACTTGCCCAAGGTCACAAAGCAGGTATGGTGGCAGAGCTGGGATTTGAACCCAGGTCCTCTGACTCCCAGGCCTGTGCTCTTTCCCCTAGGCCACACTGCTCTTCACATTTTAAGTCTTACTCGCAATATAGGTACCAACTTTTCACTTTGAGTGTGGGAGTTAATAAGGGGAGTTTTGAGGGATGAGGTTTGAGAGGGGCCAGGCTTTAAAAAGCTAGAAAGCTGCCCTTTAAGGCCAATTTTCAGCCTTGATTGAAAATTTTCATGTCTTGTCAGTGATCTGGAATATGCAAGGATGGGAGACCAATTCAAACAGTCATAAGGCCATCTCCTCTCTTGCCCTTGTGCAGTGGCCTCATTCTGAAATTCTACTCCTCTAGCCACGTACCCTACTGATTCTTGTCTTCTTAGTCATATTTATTGAGCATTTATTGGGTGTAGAGCACTGTACTAAGGTCTTGGGAGAGTACAGTATGTTCCCTGCCCACAGCGATCTTACAGTCTAGCGGATGTGTCTTGGTCTTCATTATTGTCTCAGTATTTGGTTTTGTGTCTCCTCACGTCTCTGAACCCAGTCCCCTCTCCTCCCTTTTCATTTTTATCATCAGTGGTATCTATTGAGCGCTTACTGTGTGCAGAGCACTGTACTAAGCTCTTGGGAGAGTACATTATAGCAGACACATTCCCTGCCCAAGTGAGCTTACAGTCTAGAGGATGAGTTTACATGTTCCCTGCTCACAGTGAGCCTTTTGAGGGCAAGAGACCATGTCTACTTCCCACATGTGTATTCTTTCCCTTCACTTAGTACAGTGCTCTGCATAGAGTAAGCACATAATGAATACTGTTGTTAGAGAAGCAGTGTGGCTCAGTGGAAAGAGCCCGGCCTTGGGAGTCAGAGGTCATGGGTTTGAATCCCGGTTTTGCCACTTGTCAACTGTGTGACTGTGGACAAGTCACTTAACTTCTCTGTGCCTCAGTTACCTCATCTGTAAAATGGGGATTAACTGTGAGCCTCAAGTGGGACAACCTGATTACCCTGTATCTACCCCAGCCCTTAGAACAGTGCTCGGCACATAGTAAGCGCTTAACAAATACCAACATTATTATTATTATTATTACCTCTACCCCTGCTCATAAGTGTACAATAGCAGCTATCAGTGGATAGCCAGTGAGAAAGGCAAATAGTAATACAGATTTTGGAGTTCCCATTGTCTTTTTAAAATGTCTGTTATTCCACAGTGCATTTAAGTATTCCTAATAGGCAATATCTAATCTATGTAACCAATCAGTATTTAGGCATTAGTCTCACTTATCACCAAAGTGTGTTGTCCATATATCCAATCCTGACACTTTCTCTCTGTCTCAGGAAAATTCTCAAAATGCTCTCCCTTCCCAAGCACTCTATTAAGTGAAATGCCATCATCTCACTCATTTCCCATCAAGGAAACTTGGGGATATCTCCAACTGTTCTCTGCCCTTCACTACCCACATTCACTTTCTACCTAAAATCTGCCATTTCTTCCTCTATGATAATGCACATATAAGTCTTTCCATCCCACATCCCAATCAATCCATATCCAGCCTCGTGTCCTGTCTCTGCAACCTCTGCTTCACTGGCCCCAATGCCCCTAACACTGCTGCCAAGTCATCTACGTTGCCTGTCACAGTCAACCATTCAGTAGTATTTATTGAGCCCCTACTGTATAAAAGAAGCAGCGTGGCACAATGGATATAGCATGGGGTTGGGAGTCAGAAGGTCATGGGTTCTAATCCCTGCTCTACTACTTGTCTGCTGTGTGGTCTTAGGCAAATCACTTCATTTCTCTGTGCCTCAGTTACCTCATCTGTAAAATGCGGAAGGAAACTGTGAGCCCTACTTGGGACCAGGGACTGCGTCCATCCCAATTTGCTTGTATCCACCCCAGTGCTTAGTACAATGCCTTGCAAATAGTAAATGCTTAACAAATACCACAGTTATTATTATGAAGTTCTTGGAGAAGAACAATAAAAATGATAAATACAATCCCTGTTCTCTTGGATCTTACAGTGTAACAGGGGAGATGGACAGGATAATGCCAAGTGGTCTGGTGGAGATGAAGAGAGGAGAAATTTCTGGCAAGAGGGAGGTTGTAAGCAACGGGTTGGAGGTAGGAGAGATGAAATTAGGCAAAGTGAGTAGGTTAGCTTGAGAAGAACACAGTACTTTCCCAACTTGGAGCTTCAGGCCTGCAGCTGCCAATGCCTGGAACACCTTTTCCTCTCCATCTACCCAGGTCTGCTCCTCAGCCCACCTTCTTTAAAGACCTTCCAAAATATTACTAACATAGAGCTGTTCTCCATGAGTGAAAATTTTCTTTCCCTACATAATTTGGAGAAATGCACACTTCATAGTAAACCATCACATATTGGAGTTTTTCAGAACATGCTTATTTGTTAGAGAAGCAGTGTGGCTTAGTGGCTAGAGCATAGGCCTGGGGGTCAGAAGGACCTGGGTTCTAATCCCGGCTTTGCCACGTCTGCTGTGTGGCCTTGAGCAAGTCACTTCACTTTTCTGTGCCTCACTTACCTCATTTGTAAAATGGGGATTAAGAGTGTGAGCCCCTTGTGGGACAGGGCTGTGTTCAACCCGATTAACTTGTCTGTACCCCAGTGCTTGGCACATAATAGGTGCTTAACAAGTACCATAATTATTATTAACAATTTTATATTCTTGCTGTAGTCCTCTTAATGTTGCACCTTTTAACATGTCCTATGTACGTATTGATTGTTGCCATTGATTTTAGTGTAAACTTCCAAAAGGAAGGGGTCTAGTTTAATTTACACTGTAGAGAATTTAGCAGAGTGCTATGTGTAAAGGGAAGCAGCATGGGCTAGTGGTTTGAGCATGGGCCTGGGCGTCGGGACCTGGGATCTAATCCCGGCTCTAATCCCTGCTTTATGACCTATGTGCTTCAGTTTCCTCAATTGTAAAATGGAGATTCATTACTAGGTCTCCCTCCTACTTAGATTGTGAGCCTCATGTGGAACAGCAGTGGTGTTCAACCTGATTGATTTCTGTGTACCCCAACCCTTAGAACAGTGTTTTGACTTGTAGCAAGTGCTTAACAAATACAATAAAAAGGGGACTTAAAGATTTATTCCTTTAGTTCACAATTCTCAAATAGCATACAACAGCAGGCGAAATGAATTAGGTGGGTTTTTTTAAAAAAATTCCCTTCTTTGTAATCCAGGCAATATTTCCTTAAGGCAGCCTGATCATCATAGGGCAGTTTTAATTCACATTGTGAATTTTGCTCATGGAAATGTCAAACATGTTGTCATTTGATTAAATACTCTTGATGATATAAGTGATGGTGATTGCACTGGAAAATATCCAGCTTGATTATATTTTCACAGACCTACTGATGACATCTGCTGAAAACTATCCTGAAAACTATCCTAGACCATTACTGATTTTGCATTAAAATACATTCAGAGGAGTGGACCTTCAGAACAGAGTCTCCACATGAATGTGAGGAGTCCAGGTGCTCTGGCAAAAAGAAGAAGTTGCCTTGTCATTGTTGGGCCTTAATTTTTCCTTTTCTACTATTTACCTGCTGTTACCAACCAGGAGAGAGGTGGTTTGTTTTTTTTGTGTGTGTGTGTATATGTGTGTGTGGATCTAATTATTTAGAGGGGAGGAGGGAGAATGGTATATAGTTAACTTTGGGGTACAGTGAGGGTGGATAGGTGAAATCCAGCAAGAACTTAAAAACTCACTTTAGCAAAAAGTTTAAAATTAGGGGAAGGCGTTACTGTAAGAAAGTGAGTTTGAGATGAGAAACAACACAAATACAGAATGGGGAAAGACTGGCTATGCACAGTTACAGCAGAAAAGGTCCCAGGGTCTTAGGTGATCAGAAGCTGAATATGTAGGCAATATAATGCCTTACTTAATCCATCAATCATTGACATTTATTGAACGCTTATTATGTGTAGAGCACTGCACTCAGCACTTGGGAAAATACACCTAGAGTTGGTGGACACGATCCCTACTTTCTAGAAGCAATCTAGTCATTTTGCTACACTCTGCATTGGTCATACCTTTGTTTAAGGTAAGTGGGTCCCCTTTAGGGTTCACGCTTTAAAACATGTAGCAGTCCCAGAGGGAATGACAAAGCAATTATAGTGTTTGGAAAAAGGGTAATACGAGGTAAAGCCAAAGAAGATTGGGGTAATTTAGCCAAGGGAATAGAAACTAAGGGATGACCTACTAACCAGAGTGTTTTCAATCCTGTGGGACAATCATTGTTGGATGTTGAAGAATGGAAAGGATGAGTTTGAAGCTGGGAGAGCATTTCATGTGGGCAGAATGGCATGAGCGCTTGGGTGGAGGTGGGAGATTCAAAATGTGGAGGATGAAATTTGCTAAGGATGAGTGTAGTGGGAGGAAAAGGCAACTAAGAATGAGGGAGCAACTTTTGGATGATTTAAAATCCCTCATGAGGAGCTTTTGTTTTATGTGAGGCATTGGGGAGTTGTTGGCGATCTTGAGGAACAGAGTGATGTTTTAGAAAGATGATCTCTACAACTGAATCAATGGTATTTATTGAGTACTTTGTGCAGAGCTCTGTACTAAATGCTTGGGAAAGTACAATATAATCCATGGTATTGGTGTGCTTACTGTTTGCTGAGCACTGCACTGAGGAAGCACTGAATATAGGGAATAATAATAATTATGGTACTTGTTAAGTGCTTACTATGTACCAAACACTGTTCTAAACACTGGGGTAGATAGATGTTAATCAGGATGGACATAGTCCCTGTTCCACATAGGCTAGGACTCAGACTCTTAAGAGAAGCCGTGTGGCTCAGTGGAAAGAGCACGGGCTTGGGAGTCAGAGGTCATGGGTTCTAATTCTGGCTCTGCCACTTGTCAGCTGTGTGACTTTGGGCAAGTCACTTAACTTCTCTGTGCCTCAGTTGCCTCATCTGTAAAATGGGGATTAATACTGTGAGCCCCACGTGGGACAACCTGATCACCTTGTATCCCCCCCTTAGAACAGCGCTTTGCACATAGTAAGTGCTCAACAAATACCATCATTATTATTAATTCCCATTTTACAGATGAGGTAACTGAGGCCTAGAGAAGTGAAGTGACTTGTTCAAGGTCACTCAGTAGACATGTGGTGGAGCTGGGATTAGAACCTAGGTCCTTCTGACTCCCAGGCCCATGCCCTATCCACTAAGCTATCTGCTTTCCCTGAAGGAAGATTGAAGAAGGGAGACCAGTAATGAGGCCTGTAGAATAATCAAGCCACAAGAGGACCAGTGCATGTATCTGGGTGGTGATTATAAAGGGGGTGGGGGAGAAGAGGTGGAGAGGAGGGGAGAAAGGAGAGGATCTAAGAAAAATTGCCCAGGAAGTACTGGTCAGAACTTGCAGATAGAGGGAAATGAGAAAGAGGAGCCAAAGTTGCCACCAAGGTTGTGAACCTTTGGAACAACAAGCAACTGCAAAATGGGGATTCAGTACTTGTTCTCCTTCCTACTTAGACTGTGAACCCCATGTGGCACAAAAACTGTATGACCTGATTACTTTGTATCTACCCCATTGCCTTAGTATAGTCCTTGACATTATTATTATTATCACAATATTTGTCCATCACTGTTCTAAGAACAAGTTAGGTCAGACACAGCCCCTTTCCACATGGGGCTCACAGTCTTAGGGGGGAGAACAGGTACTGAATCCCCATTTTACAGATAAAAAACTGAGGCACAGAAATGTTAAGTGACTTACCCAAGGTCACACAGCAGACAATGAGCTGGGTTAGGACCCAGGGCTGTGCTCTGTCAAGTAGGTCATGTGCTTACTATGTGGAGTAGCTTATCAAATATGGCAACTACTATTATGTTGGTGTGGGAAAGTTAGAAAGAGGAGAGTATTAATAAGGAAGAGTTCAGTTTTAAGTGTTGTAAGTTTAAGGTGTTGGCAAATAGAGATACCTTGAAGGCAGGAAGAAATATAGATGGAAAATCAGGTGAGGGGTCAGGGTTGAAGATGGAGATTTGGGAGTCATCTACATAGTGTGGTAATGGAAACCATGTGTACAATGATCCTCCCTAGAGTGTGAGTGTAAAGTAAGTAGAGAGCCAAGAGTGGAATTCTGAGAAACACTCATAAAAGGTGAGGAGAGAAAGTGGAACCAGTGAAGGAAACTGGAAAAGTGGTGTGTTGATAAAACAAGACTGGGGAGAGTTTCTAGCATTAGAAAGATCAAAGAGGATTAGGGTGGGAAAGGGATAATTAAATTTCACCAGAGAGAGCACATTGGAAACTTTTGGTGAGTTTAGTCAGTGGAATGAAGAAAGACAAAATACGTGTTGTGCTTAAGCACCAACTCTGTGCCAAGCACTGAGGTAGATCCAAGTAATCAGGTTGAACACAGTCCCCATCCCACTTGGGGCTCACAGTCTAAGTAGGAGAGGGGTGAGATATTGAGTCCCCATTTTACAGATGAGGAACTTGAGGCTAGGTTGAACTTCTTGATTCCCAGGATCATAAAATGTTGGCAGGGCCTGCCAAGGGAAATTGTGGAGTCTCATCTCTGGAGAACTTTAAGGAAAATATGAACTTATCTAGGTTTAGGTATTCACCTGCTAGGGAGTAAGGGAGAACAGTGTGGCCTAATGGCTAGAGTCGGGGCCTGAGAGTCAGAAGGACATGGGTTCTAATCCTGACCCTCCACCTGTCTGTGTGGCCTTGGGCAAGTCAGTTCTCTTCTCTGTGCCTCAGTTACCTCATCTGTAAAATGGGGATTTAAGACTGTGTGAGCCCCATCTGGGACAGGGACTGTGTCCAACCTGATTATCTTATATCTACCCCAGCACTTGCCCCAGCCTGGTAAATACTTGAACAAATACAATTTTTTTTTTAAAGAGTAGGGCAAGGTAGGGTTGGGACTAGATCAGTTCATCTCTTGACATCCCCGTCAGGGCTTATATTGTAAAACCTTCCCTTCCACAAAGTAATAAAATTGACAGATTGTAGTTTCATAGTTTTCCTTTCACATACCTACCCTTCAGAAGACATGCCAACAAGAGGATGGAAAAGGAAGATAATTTGCAGGCCTGGGTATTCCCCTAACTCTGTAGTCAACACCAGGTAATTATGAGTTGGTAAATATCTAACATTTGACACAGTAATTCCTATAGGTGTGCTATTTGCATCAGTCTTGAATTTTTGTAAGCACTAGAATAACCATACCCATAGATTGTGGCATGGTGGAAGAATTAATACAGTATACTGGAGTTGTGGCCGAAAGATGTTAAAATGTGGCAGGTAACTGAAGAAGTCAATTCTGCAGTTAAATGCTCTAGGGAGCTGCAGCAATTGCTGAAGCTCTTGTTCCTTGTAGGTTGAGTCCCTTTTGAATGGAATTGACTCTCAAATTTTGTAGTTCCTCAAGTTGTTTCAGTCTTCCTTCAGGGGAAGCAGCATGACTTAATGGAAAGAGCATGGACCCGGAAGTCACAGGATATGGGTTCTAATCCCAGTTATGCCACTTGTCCACTGTGGGACCTCAGACAAGTCACTTCTGGACCTCAATTTCCTTATCTGTAAAATGGACTTTTTACAGGTGGTGTTTTTACAGAAGCAGCATAGTTTAGTGGATAGAGCATGGGCCTGGGAGTCAGAAGGTCATGGGTTCTAATTCTGGCTCCTGAATTTATCTCCTGTGTGACCTTGGGCAAGTCACTTCACTTCTCTGGGCCTCAGTTACCTCATCTGTAAAATGGGGATTGTGATTGAGCTGTACATGGGACAGTTGCTGTGTCTAACCCGATTTTGCTTGTATCCCCTCCAGGACTTAGTATAGTTCCTCACTTAACAAATACCATAATTATTATTTGAATCATACTCTCTTTTAGTTAGACTGTGAGCCCCCATGTGGGACAAGGGATTATGTCCAACTGAGTTATCTTGTATTTACCCCAGCTCTTAATACAGTGAATGCTTGGTAAATAATAGGCTATTAACAAGTACCATAATTATTATTAGTAATAATAGCAACCCAAGGATTCTATCACACCAGAGATGAAATATGCTGAAATATGCTTGGAAGCCAATTGATCTTCCTAACACATGCCCTTATCTGAAGTGAATTGTACTACTTTTGAGAGGCAGATCATATCTTGCACTGCTTGAATCAAATTATGAGGCCCTGTGGATAATGTTATAGTTTCAATAAAATATAATATGAAGAAATCCATTATGTACTACTAATAAACTATGTCATTTTGCTTCCCAAGTTCCACTGTGACCTCTGGTGTGTTGTGATAGATAACCCAACCACTTTTGGGCATTAGCTTTTAGGCTAGATATGCAGTCAAGCAAAGAAGACATCTGTGGTTTTTATTATGTTGTTTTTGTTTGGGTTAGTGTAAAGTTGCATACACTAGTCATAATGACTGCTGATGTTTGTCAAGATCAATATTGCATTTTGTTTTTTGTTTGGGTCAGTGTAAAGTTGTGTACACTAATCCAGACTGTTGATGTTTATATCAGTACTGCATTCTGTTGTTTTTATTTGCCTTAGTGTAAAGTTGCTTACACTAGTCATAATGACTGCTGATCTATGTCAATATCAATACTCCATTAGCTGCCAGACTACATGCATTTTTGTAGAAATTCTTTGCATCAGGTTCACACTCCTTTCAACCCATATGTTGAGAGATATAGAACCTTGCTAACTCCGCAGGTTGTCAATTGGCTGCATCAGGTCATCAGCCTGGGTTACTCATTGACTGAGAACCAGTTCCAGACAATGGTGTCTTTCCTTTCACTGGAACTTGGGAAGAGGAGGTTTTCTGGAGGTAACTCAGCTCTCCCTGGATGTCCTCCAAATGAAGGAAGATAGGTCCAACACAAGTAGAAAGGTTCCCCAGTGGCTGGTTTTGCTGTCACCTGCCAGGGATCTATCTCCTCAAAACAGTTGTATGCTATTTCAGCAGGTGGTCATGCTCCTTTTGAAAGGTGGTGGAATTTGTGTAGCCATGTTAAAAGGCTGATTCTGGCAATCAAATAAAGCTCCCATTATCAAAGGCTGCAAGAAGATGCTTATTTCAGCAGATACCTGGAGTTTAGGTCAGGTCTGAGGCTCCATAATATTCACTGCAGAAAACCTAAGAGCTGAACATCTTGAACTTCATAGATGGGAGGAGTAGGTCTCCTCGTGAGATTCCAATTTTCACTGGGTGGATGACTTGGCTATCATTTTGAATATAAGGACTACTGAACTTGGGCTCATTGAAAACCTTTATTGAACCACACTATTAGATGAAGAGAAAACTGGGGATTTGGGGCCAAGAAATGATCTCTTTGGTCAAGAGAAAATTGGCTGTGGCTATAAGTAATGCTTCAGTGCTATCTAGGTCACAGTTCCTGAAGATTAAGTTCATAAGCAAAATTCTAACCATGAAGGACCTTCTGGCTGCAGTGGTCTGTTTAATTCTTAATCAAATCAGTCGGTGGTATTTTACTGCTTACTGTTCCTGTAACCATGTGGGCATAGCGGGACCAACAGCCTAATTGGGTGAGACAGTCAGATGTCAATCATGTAAGTATAGCAGGAGCAAAAACAAAGATGTAGTGGTTAATAATTTCAGTATTTTGGGGTGAAGTAACCAAATAACTGCCTATGTATATACGCTAATGCCGAGGGTAGGTGGTAAGAACATGGGCTTTGGAGTGGGTTCTAATCCCAGCTCTGCCACTTGTCTGCTCTGTGACCTTGGGCAAATCACTTAACTTCTCTGGGCCCCAGTTGCCTTGTCTGTAGGATGGAGATTAGGGCTGTGAGCCTTATATGGGACAGGGACTGTAACCAACCTGATTACCTTATATCTACCCCAGTACTGAAAACAGTGCTTAGAGCATAGTAAGTACTTAACAAATACTATTATTACCCCATGGTAGTTCAGCATTACTATTTAAATGAACATGCTTCCGCTAACTGTAATCATTGAAGTATCACAGTTATTTCATACTTCACAGTTTTATATATCACCTATGAAAGCTTTGGTACAACAGTCCCTTATACAGTTTCCAGCTTTTCACCATACCTCAATCTCATCTATCTCACCGCTGACCTCTCGCCCACGTGCTGCCTCTGGCCTGGGAGGCCCTCCCTCCTCATATCTGACAGGCATTCACTCCCCCCCACCCGCTTCAAAGCCTTATTGAAGACACATCTCCCCTGAAAGGCCTTCCCAAGGCAAGACTTCATTTCCTCTTCTCCCACTCCCTTCTACATCACCTTGACTTGCTCCCTTTATACATCCTCCTCCTAGCCCCACAGCAGTTACATACATATCTGTAATTTATTTATTTATATTATTTTCTGTTTTGCCCTCTAGACAGTAGGTTTGTTGTGGGCAGGGAATATGCCTGTTATATTGTACTCTCCCAAGCTCTCAGTACAGTGCTCTGCACACAGTAAGCACTCAATATAATATAATAATATATTTAAGTGCTTACTATGTGCCAAGCACTGTTCTAAGAGCTGGGATGGATACAAGGTAATCAGGTTGTTCCATGTGGGGCTCACAGTCTTCATCCCCAGTTTTACAGATGAGGTAACTGAGGCACAGAGAAGTAAAGTGACTTGTCCAAAGTCACACAGCTGACAAGTGGTGGAGCTGGGATTAGAACCCACGACCTCTGACTCCCAAGCCCATGCTCTTTCCACTAAGGCATGCTACTTCTATAAATACGATTAGCTGATTTAGTAGGACTGGTTGAAAGATTGTGGATGGCTTAGCACAAACCATCAGCACGACTCCGAAGACATTCAAGTGCATGTCCCGCTGGCGATAGGACATACCTTTCTCCTTTTAGCCATTGGTGTCTGAGTAATGGCAGGAGGTCAGAAAAGGTGCATTACTGTATTTTCATGGACATAGTGGGCAAGTGAGCAAGAGGTTCTCTGAAAAATACTCACAGATACTATCTCAGTGTTGTGTCATTGCAGAACTGAAGAACTTAATTTGTAGAATGAGTTGTAGTATTTTTCTCCTAGTTATGAATGCTGTAGAGTTAATATTAGTATTTTAGACCCCTTAGCATTTAAACTGTTTTGTATTCTTATTTTATCCTATTTTATGCATTGTGGCATAGTAGAAAGAGTATGCGCCTGAGAGTCAGAGGACCTGGGTTCTCATCCTGACTCTGCCACTTGCCTGCTGTGTGACCTTGGGCAAGTCACTTCACTTCTCTGTGCCTCAGTTACCTCATCCATAAAAGGGGGATTAAGACTGTGAACCCCATTCATTCATTCAATAGTATTTATTGAGCGCTTACTATTTGCAGAGCACTATACTAAGCGCTTGGGATGAACAAGTCGGCAACAGATAGAGACAGTCCCTGCCGTTTGACGGGCTTACGGTCTAATCGGGGGAGATGGACAGACAAGAACAATGGCAATAAATAGAGTCAAGGGGAAGAACATTTCGTAAAAACAATGGCAACTAAATAGAATCAAGGCGATGTACAATTCATTAACAAAATAAATAGGGTAATGAAAATATATACAGATGAGCAGACGAGTACAGTGCTGTGGGGATGGGAAGGGAGAGGTGGAGGAGCAGAGGGAAAAGGGGAAAATGAGGCTTTAGCTGCGGAGAGGTAAAGGGGAGGTGGCAGAGGGAGTAGAGGGGGAAGAGGAGCTCAGTCTGGGAAGGCCTCTTGGAGGAGGTGAGTTTTAAGTAGGGTTTTGAAGAGGGAAAGAGAATCGGTTTAGCGGAGGTGAGGAGGGAGGGCGTTCCAGGACCGCGGGAGGACGTGGCCCGGGGGTCGACGGCGGGATAGGCGAGACCGAAGGACGGTGAGGAGGTGGGCGGCAGAGGAGCGGAGCGTGTGGGGTGGGTGGTAGAAAGAGAGAAGGGAGGAGAGGTAGGAAGGGGCAAGGTGATGTAGAGCCTTGAAGCCTAGAGTGAGGAGTTTTTGTTTGGAGTGGAGGTTGATAGGCAACCACTGGAGTTGTTTAAGAAGGGGAGTGACATGCCCAGATCGTTTCTGCAGGAAGATGAGCCGGGCAGCGGAGTGAAGAATAGACTGGAGCGGGGCGAGAGGAGGAAGGGAGGTCAGAGAGAAGGCTGACACAGTAGTCTAGCTGGGATATAACGAGAGCCTGTAACAGTAAGGTAGCCGTTTGGGTGGAGAGGAAAGGGCGGATCTTGGCGATATTGTAGAGGTGAAACCGGCGGGTCTTGGTAACGGATAGGATGTGTGGGGTGAACGAGAGGGACGAGTCAAGGATGACACCGAGATTGTGGGCCTGAGAGACGGAAAGGATGGTCGTGCCATCCACGTTGATAGAGAAGTCTGGGAGAGGACCGGGTTTGGGAGGGAAGATGAGGAGCTCAGTCTTGCTCATGTTGAGTTTTAGGTGGCGGGCAGCCATCCAGGTGGAGATGTCCCGGAGGCAGGAGGAGATGCGAGCCTGAAGGGAGGGGGAGAGGACAGGGGCGGAGATGTAGATCTGCGTGTCGTCTGCGTAGAGATGGTAGTCAAAGCCGTGAGAGCAAATGAGTTCACCGAGGGAGTGAGTGTAAATGGAGAACAGAAGAGGGCCAAGAACTGACCCTTGAGGAACTCCAACAGTTAAAGGATGGGAGGGGGAGGAGGCTCCAGCGAAGGAGACCGAGAATGACCGGCCAGAGAGGTAAGAGGAGAACCAGGAGAGGACAGAGTCTGTGAAGCCAAGGTGAGATAAGGTATGGAGGAGGAGGGGATGGTCGACAGTGTCAAAGGCAGCAGAGAGGTCAAGGAGGATCAGAATGGAGTAGGAGCCATTGGATTTGGCAAGAAGGAGGTCATGGGTGACCTTAGAGAGAGCAGTCTCGGTAGAGTGGAGGGGACGGAAGCCAGATTGGAGGGGGTCTAGGAGAGAATGGGAGTTAAGGAATTCTAGGCATCGATTGTAGATGACTCGTTCTAGGATTTTGGAAAGGAAGGGTAGTAGGGAGATAGGGCGATAACTGGAAGGGGAAGTGGGGTCAAGAGCGGGTTTTTTTAGGATGGGGGAGACGTGGGCATGTTTGAAGGCAGCGGGGAAGGAGCCATTGGAGATTGAGTGGTTAAAAATAGAAGTTAAGGAAGGTAGGAGGGCAGGGGCGATGGTTTTAATAAGGTGAGAGGGAATGGGGTCCGAGGCGCAGGTGGAGGGGGTGGCACTTGCGAGGAGGGAGGAGATCTCCTCTGAGGATACTGCAGGGAAGGATGGGAAAGTAGGGGAGAGGGTTGGTGGGGGGGAAGAGGGAAATGGGGACTGCATTCACCTGATAATCTCGTATTCATTCAGTTGTGTTTATTGAATGGTTACTATGTCCTGAGCACTGTACTAAGCGCTTGGGAGAGTACAATAAAACACATTCTCTGCCCACAAGGAGCTTACAGTCTGGTGGGGGGTGGGGGGATCCAGACATTAAATCAATTACAGATATGTACATAAGTGATGTGGGACTTGGGAGGTGGTGGGGGCGGAAAACAAAGGGAGGAAGTCAGGGATGCAGAAGGGAGTGGGAGAAGAGCAAAGGGGGCACTTAGGCGAGGCTTCTTGAAGGAGATGTACCTTCAATAAGGCTTTGAAGAGGGGGAGAGTAACTGTCTGTTGGATTTGAGGAGGGAGAGCATTCCAGGCCAGAGGCAGGACATGGGCGAGAGGTTGGTGGTGAGATTGAGGCACAGTGAGAAGGTTAGCATTAGAGGAGCGAAGTATGCAGTTTGGGTTTGTAGTAGGAGAGTAGAGAGATGAGGTAGGAGAGGGCAAGGTGATGGAGTGCTTTAAAGCCAGTGGTGAGGAGTTTTTGTTTGGTGGGCAACCACTGGAGGTTTTTGAGGAGTAGGGTGATATGTCCTGAATGTTTTTGTAGAAAAATGATCTGGGCAGTAGAGTGAAGTGTGGACTGGAGTCGGGGGAGGCGGGAGGCAGGAGGCTGCTGCAGTAATCCAGGCGAGTTACGATGAGTGATTGTATTAATGTGGTAGCAGTTTGGATAGAGAGGAAAGGGAGGATTTTAGCTATGTGGTGAAGGTGGGACCGATAGGATTTAGTGATGTACCTACCCGAGCACTTAGAACAGTGCTTGACACATAGTAAACACTTCACAAATACTGTTATTATTATTATCAACAATAAGAGAAAAACTTATGTCCTCTCCCCCAACAGAGTCCTCAGATATCTTGAGCTCCTTCACTTATCCCAGGCCTTCATACCCTATTTGGATTCCTACCTAACATCCCATTTTATGATGAGCTCCTTCACTTATCCCAGGCCTTCATACCCTATTTGGATTCCTACCTAACATCCCATTTTATGATAATAGTTATAATTAATTATGATTATGGTAGTTGTGAATCACTATGTGCCAGGAACTGTTCTAAGTGGTATGGTATATACAAATCAGTCAGATTGGACATAGTTCCTGTCCCACATAGGCTTCACAGTCTAAGCAGAAGGGAGAAAAGTTATTGAATTCCCATTTTACAGATTAAGAAATTCAGGCATAGAGAAATTAGATGACTTGCCCAAGGTCATAAAGGCAAGTGGAAAAGCCAAGATAAGAACCTAGGTCCTCTGAATCCCAGGTCCGTGCTCTTTCCACCAGTCCAGAGTGCTTCCCTTGATGCATAAATTGACACCCTCAATTTCATCCTCACCTCCAAACTCAATTTCCTCATTCTACACACCACCAATCTCTATCTCACACCATGAACCCCCAGCCTTGGATTACCTCCACAATACACTTCCTTGACTTGTACCCGGGCTGTTGGCAGATATCCAGGCACAAGACTGACTTTTGCCATCTCTAATTTAGCCTCACCTGCTAAAACTCTGTCTCCTCCAGTCAGAAATTCTACTCTTCCTCAATTGATTTCCATGCCTCTTTCCCTTACCAACTATTCTAGACCTTTAACTGAAATTCCCAATGTCCCACCTCCACTTTTTTTTTTGTATTTCTTAAGCACTTGCTCTGTGCAAGGCACTGTACTAAGCACTGGAGTTGATAGAATCAGGTTGGTCACACATTGGGATCACAGTCTTAACCAAAATTGAGCTCCTCATCTTCCCTCCCAAGCCCTGTCCTCTCCCTGACTTCCCTATCACTGTGGACGGTGCGACCATCCTTCCCGTCTCTCATGCCCGCAACCTCGGTGTCATCTTTGACTCGGCTCTCTCGTTCACCCCACACATCCGATCCGTCACCAAAACCTGCCGGTCTCACCTTTATAATATAGCCAAGATCCGCCCTTTCCTCTCCACCCAAATGGCTATCTTACTGTTACGGGCTCTCGTAATATCCTGGCTAGATTACTGTGTCAGCCTGCTCTCTGATCTCCCGTCTTCCTCTCTCTCCCCGCTCCAGTCTATTCTTCACTCCGCTGCCCGGCTCATCTTCCTACAGAAATGCTCTGGGCATGTCACTCCCCTTCTTAAAAACCTCCAGTGGTTGCCTATCAACCTCCACGCAAAACAAAACCTTCTCACTCTAGGCTTCAAGGCTCTCCATCACCTTGCCCCCTCCCACCTCTCCTCCCTTATCTCTTTCCACTGCCCGCTCCGCTCCTCTGCCGCCCACCTCTTCACCGTCCCCCGTTCTCGCCTATCCCGCCGTCGACCCCTGGGTTACGTCCTCCCGCGGTCCTGGAATGCCCTCCCTCCTCACCTCCGCCAAACTAATTCTCTTCCCCTCTTCAAAACCCTACTTAAAGCTCACCTCCTCCAAGAGGCCTTCCCAGACTGAGCTCCCCTTTTCCCTCTATTCCCTCTACCCCCCCCACCTCTCCGCAGCTAAACCCTCTTTTCCCCCCATTTCCTTGTGCTCCTCCCCCTCTCCCTTCCCATCCCCTCAGCACTGTACTCGTCTGCTCAACTGTATATATTTTCATTACTCTTTTTATTTTGTTAATGAAATGTACATCGCCTTGATTCTATTTATTTGCTATTGTTTTAAGGAGATGTTCATCTCCTTGGTTCTATTTATTGCTATTGTTCTCGTCTGTCCGTCTCCCCCGATTAGACTGTAAGCCCGTCAAAGGGCAGGGACTGTCTCTATCTGTTACCGATTTGTACATTCCAAGCACTTAGTACAGTGCTCTGCACATAGTAAGTGCTCAATAAATACTAATGAATGAAAGAACCCTCATTTTACAGGTAAAGTGACTGAGGCACAGAGAAGTTAAGTGACTTGCTCAAGATCACACAGCAGAAACGGTGGCAGATCCAGGATTAGAACCCATGTCCTTCTGACTCCCAGGCTTGTGCTCTATCCACTAGTCCATGCTGCTTGTCCCTTCACCCCTACCTTGCTAACTCTTTGCCTCTTCATTTGACCTCATTCTTGTCACCAACCACTTACTCATGCTCTCTGATGACCCCAAATTCTTTCTACAATCACACCTTCTCCAGGAGGCATTCCCTGATTAAACTCATTTCCCCACCTTATTTTCCCCTAACTGCTACTTCAGCACTTGTGGCTCATTTAAGTACTTGAATATTCACACCCCATCATAGCCCTTATGTACATATTTTTGTAGTCTATTGCTTCTCCCTTTATTAGTGCCTGTCTCCCTTGTGAGATTATAAGATCCTTAAGGCATCATATCTACTAATTCTGTTGTACTTTTCTGAGCACTTAGTACAATGCTCAGTGTTGTAAGCGCCAATAAATATGATTGAAGAGAGTTTGGGAATAGTTTCATAAACAAGATCAAACAATAATATTTACTGAGTGCTTACTGTGCGCAAAGCACTGTATTAAGTGCTTGGGAGAGTACAATACACCAGAATTAACAGACACATTCCCTGCCCATACCGAGCTTACAGTCTAGAGGGGGAGACAGACATTTATATGAATAAATTATATAATTTAAAGCTATGTACATAACTTCTGTGGGATTGGGGATGAAGTGAATATCATATGTCCAAAAGTCACAGATGGAAGGGCATAGACAACACAGAAGGGAGTGTGAGCTGGGAAAAAGAGGGCTTAATCGAGGAAGTACTTACTATGTGCCAGACACTGTACTAAGCAGTGGGGTAGATACAAGGTTATCAGGTTGGACACAGTCCACATCCCACATGGAGTTCACAGACTTAATCCCCATTTTACAGATGAGGTAACTGAGGCACAGGGAAGTGAAGTGACTTGCCCAAGGTCACATAGCAGACCTTGGTGGAGCTGGGATTAGAATCCACGTCCTCTGACTCCTGGGCCCACGTTCTTTCCAATGGACAAGGGAACGTGTCTACCAACTCTGTTGTATTCTTCTCAAGGGCTTAGTGCAGTGCTTTGCCTATAGTGAGGGTTCAATAAATGCCATGGATTAAGCTTTTTTTTTTTGAAAGCTCTCATGTGAACAAATGGACAATTTGGATCAGATGCTCACTGTTTGGGTAAGGTTTTCACCTTTTAAGGGTGTTGGGTAAGAGATAAATAAGTGGGATTAACAAGAAGACAGCCCTTATTCTCTCATCTTTCCAACATTCATCGTAAGAACGTTTTGCAAACTTATTTTAAAAATTGAATGTCTAGTTATATTTCTTTGTGTGTTTATAGGCGGTAAAAAAAAAAAGGATGGGCCCAATCCTCATGAGAAGACCAGAAGAGAGAACTTTTGAGTTATAATTCTTCCAGGTCATTTTTATAATTTTGAGAGACCTTCCAGATAGCCACATTCTTCATTTCAGAGGCCGGTAACTATTGTGACAAGCCAGAATGAAAGGTCATTGATTGTATTAATAATGTTAATGGCATTTGTTAAGCACTTACTATGTGCAAAGCACTGTTCTAAGTGCTGGGGAGGATACAAGGTGATCAGGTTGTCCCATATGGGGCTCTCAGTCTTCATCCCCATTTGATAGATGAGGGAACTGAGGCACAGAGAAGTTAAGTTACTTGCTCAAAGTCACACAACTGACAAGTATCTGAACGGAGATTTGAACCCATGACCTCTGACTCCCAAGCCCGTGCTCTTTCCACTGAGCTGCTTCTCTAGTATTACTCCCTATGTAGTATAGGTTGCAGTATCCAGGTAAAGGTGGGTTTTAAAAAAAAAAGTCTAACTGGTCACATTAGATGTCTATGTTTTCAAAATTGACTCAGGTTAAAGAATGCTTTGTGGCATTTAAGAAATGCATTGCATTGACTGCTTTCAATCAATGGTAAGTATTGAGTGCTTGCTGGGTGCAGAACACTGTACTAAATGCCTGGGAGAATATAGTACAACAGAGTTGATACACACATCACTGAAGAAACGCCATGAACATGGCCAGCTACAGCACCCCTGAAGAATGCAAATGCTCCACCCTCCTCATAGACCAGGACAAAATTGTGAAGAGATGGTAGCAACACTTCAGGGTTCATTTGAACAGTTTCTTCCTTTGATGATGAAGCTGTACCAAGCTTAAAGAATCTGTGTGAAGACTTGGTCTTTTTAAATATAGTTTTGAAGAAATCCTTGTCACAGTGAGAGCATAAAGTAGGTAACACTTCCAGATACAGTGACTTTCTTGCAATGAGGAGGTTTACTGCTTAGATATAGGCTTTTCATTAAATTATGTATCTGTATTAATGTTTGTCTCCCTCTCCCCTCCACTGTACCGAGACTGCTCTCTCTAAGGTCACCCATGACCTCCTTCTTGCCAAATCCAATGGCTCCTACTCCATTCTGATCCTCCTTGACCTCTCTGCTGCCTTTGACACTGTCGACCATCCCCTCCTCCTCCATACCTTATCTCACCTTGGCTTCACGGACTCTGTCCTCTCCTGGTTCTCCTCTTACCTCTCTGGCCGATCATTCTTGGTCTCCTACGCTGGAGCCTCCTCCCCCTCCCATCCTTTAACTGTTGGAGTTCCTCAAGGGTCAGTTCTTGGCCCTCTTCTGTTCTCCATTTACACTCACTCCCTCGGTGAACTCATCCGCTCTCACGGCTTTGACTACCATCTCTACGCAGATGACACGCAGATCTACATCTCCGCCCCTGTCCTCTCCCCCTCCCTTCAGGCTCGCATCTCCTCCTGCCTCCGGGACGTCTCCACCTGGATGTTGGCCCGCCACCTAAAACTCAACATGAGCAAGACTGAGCTCCTCATCTTCCCTCCCAAGCCCGGTCCGCTCCCAGACTTCTCCATCACCGTGGATGGCACGACCATCCTTCCCGTCCCGCAGGCCCGCAATCTCGGTGTCATCCTTGACTCGTCCCTCTCGTTCACCCCACACATCCTATCCGTTACCAAGACCTGCCGGTTTCACCTCTACAATATCGCCAAGATCCGCCCTTTCCTCTCCACCCAAACGGCTACCTTACTATTACGGGCTCTCGTTATATCCCGGCTAGACTACTGTGTCAGCCTTCTCTCTGACCTCCCTTCCTCCTCTCTCGCCCCGCTCCGGTCTATTCTTCACTCCGCTGCCCGGCTCATCTTCCTGCAGAAACGATCTGGGCATGTCACTCCCCTTCTTAAACAACTCCGGTGGTTGCCTATCGACCTCCGCTCCAAACAAAAACTCCTCACTCTAGGCTTCAAGGCTCTCCATCACCTTGCCCCTTCCTACCTCTCCTCCCTTCTCTCTTTCTACCGCCCACCCCGCACGCTCCGCTCCTCTGCCGCCCACCTCCTCGCCGTCCCTCGTCTCGCCTATCCCGCCGTCGACCCCTGGGTCACGTCCTCCCGCGGTCCTGGAACGCCCTCCCTCCTCACCTCCGCCAAACTGATTCTCTTTCCCTCTTCAAAATCTTACTTAAAAATCACCTCCTCCAAGAGGCGTTCCCAGACTGAGCTCCTCTTCCCCCTCTACTCCCTCTGCCATCCCCCCTTTACCTCTCCGCAGCTAAAGCCTCATTTTCCCCTTTTCCCTCTGCTCCTCCACCTCTCCCTTCCCATCCCCACAGCACTGTACTCGTCCGCTCAACTGTATATATTTTCGTTACCCTATTTATTTTGTTAATGAATTGTACATCGCCTTGATTCTATTTAGTTGCCATTGTTTTTACGAGATGTTCTTCCCCTTGACGCTGTTTAGTGCCATTGTTCTTGTCTGTCCGTCTCCCCCGATTAGACTGTAAGCCCGTCAAACGGCAGGGACTGTCTCTGTTGCCGACTTGTTCATCCCAAGCACTTAGTACAGTGCTCTGCACATAGTAAGCGCTCAATAAATACTATTGAATAAATGAATGAATGAATAATTCTAGGCCCTGAAAATGTCTACCAACTCCATTGTATTGTACTCTCCCAAGCACTTAGTAAGCACCCAATAAATACTGTTGTGTTGCCACTGTAATCACCATATTTAGAAGGCAAGATAAGATAGCTGGGTGTGGAAAGTACCAGGTTATTTATATGAAATCGATTTCTACTGCTGGCAGGATATCTAAGCAGAATCCTTGACTACTTCAGAAATACTCTTTGGATTGCAGTGTGACTTTAGGCCAAAAGTTAGCACAGCATTTATGATCTCTGCAGCGTTCATTGGAGGGATCAACACCAAGACTGTTATCCTCTTTCAGTATATCTTCAATCAGTGGTATTTATTGAGCACTTACCACATACAGAGCACTGTATTGAGTATTTAGGACAGTAATAATAATAATAATGTTGGTATTTGTTAAGCGCTTACTATGTGCCGAGCACTGTTCTAAGCGCTGTAGACATAGGGGAATCAGGTTGTCCCACGTAGGGCTCACAGTCTTAATCCCCATTTTACAGATGAGGGAACTGAGGCACAGAGAAGTTAAGTGACTTGCCCAAAGTCACACAGCTGACAAGTGGTAGATCCTGGATTAGAACCCACGACTTCTGACTCTCAAACCCATGCTATTTCCACTAAGCCACTTGTAATCAGGTAACTAATTTCCATTTCCCTCCTCCTGGCCTCTCCTTCATTGCGTCCCCGCCCCTCCCCCCCAGTACTATTTTGTAAAACATCTTGCCTGGTGCTTTTATTTTTTTTTTTAGTTTACACATTTTAGGGTGAATCTATGCCATTTCCTCTTGTCAAGTCATCTATTACTGGCTGACAATATAGTCGGCTGAGTAGTTGGAGACATGAGTTTCTGGGGAGAATATGAATTAAGTAGTGTAGGGCTGAACACGTAGCCCCAAATATTTAAGGTAGAGGCAAATTAGCTAGGCTGTAATCCTAATCATCTTTAAGGCTGTTCCTAAGGAAGGGAAGAGATCATATGCTGTGATCATAGTAAGCGCTCAATAAATACTATTGAATAAATGATTGAAGTGATGGTGGTGGGAGAGGCCTGGTGTATTTACCCTGTGGGGGTTCTTAATCATTGGTGAGGCTGTGGTACTCTGCATAGTTCTTGGTGTTTTTCATCCTGACTGAGAGAGCTCTAATTTTCCTGGTGGGGAGGACCTTTTCCTTTTGTTGTGCTGGTAGTGATGCGGACAAGGAGCTGTAATACATAAGCATTGCTGTCTTTGAGAACCTCAAGATGTTAGTAACACCTTACAGTTTGTTTTCAGGATTTTTTTTTTAAAACTTGTTTCTTTGGGTGTTCATAAAATTAATCGTTCTATCCCCATTCTGCTAAATTTATCTGTAGCATGCCAAAGGTCTAGAAACATCATTGTGTTGTATGATGAACACAACTACTGCCTTGACTTGTGCATTAGTCATTGCTAAGAATTGAGTTAAATGTTGTCAGTCAAGGAAAATGTTAGTTTTTGATTTTGGTGTTAAGCTAAGTGTGGTGCTTTCCATCCGAGGCTTATTTTACCATAATTCAGAAGGAGTATAAGGACATTGTAATGCAAGGATTAGTAAATGTAGTAGTTGATATTAGACTGTAAGCCCGTCAAACGGCAGGGACTGTCTCTATCTGTTGCCGACTTGTTCATTCCAAGTGCTTAGTACAGTGCTCTGCACATAGTAAGCGCTCAATAAATACTATTGAATGAATTGAATGAATGACATATACAAGTCAGTCATCAGGAATTTGCATGCCTTGGATCCTGCCCATCTAAATAAGCTATTTTTGTTTATCCAGGGAGAAGTTATCCAGAATGTTAAAATACCTTTATATTTGAAGTCTTCAAATAAATGACTTATTTATACATATTAATATCAGTCTCCCCGTCTAGACTGTAAGCTCATTACGTGCAGGGAATGTGCCTGCTAATTCTGTTGAATTCTCCCAAGTGCTTAGTGCAGTGCTCTGCACATAGTAAGTGCTCAATAAATACAGTTGATTCATGTTTTCTCAGTGGAAAACCCCAACTTTTAAAATGTACTTCCCTTGCAAGTACAATAGAGTATGAATTTACTATTCCTCCGAGCCCACAAGAAGATTATGTCTACTTATTCAGGCTATTGAGTAGGCTGAGAAGGTAAGTATATTAATATCTTTGCTGCCAGTAATGCATTCTGCCGCTGCTTTCTTCTGTGGTCATATCTTTGAGACAGAATTGAATGCTCACCTGTTCGGTGTTCCTGTTGGTGTCTTCAGTGAAAGAAGCTAAATGAGTATTGACTTGGAGTGAAGATGAAAGGATAGGGCCAGACAGGCCTTTTTCTTAATGATCTTAACAGGTTGTTTTGGACCCATTTTGGCTTTGGTAGTAAAAACTTGAAACATTTCCTTTTATCTTCTCACTCCTTCTGAACCTTGCTGGTAATCTTATGATCTTTATAAGTGAACAGCTGCTTGACTAAACAACTTTCTAGGGGTGGTTGTTGCTTATTTTGCTAACCAAGGGGTGGCGGGAAAGGAAATCTCTTCAGATTTCAGTTTTAGTAAGTCACAGCTATTTTAGCTTAGCAATTTGCCACAACTTTTTCCCCCAATCTACCGGATGGCTCTTATTGTCAAAAATTTAAATTTCCTTCTCCTAAGGCATTAATCTTCTTTCATTTTTATGGTTTACTTGTCAAATCAAAAGGCCATGAGGCAGTTTCTAATGGAGCCCTGTAACCTATTAGAAGAAGGGGAGTAGAGTCTGTTTTACCTTTTATGATTACAATCATTAACACCTCCCTCCTTCCTGGCAGAATTCCCTGCCATTTTAAGTAGGCAGCAGTTACTGGTTTGTTTAAATAAGTCTTCTCTTGCTATGGGGATCCTATTAATTATCACCTTATCACTGATTTAGCCTTCCAAGCCTTGAGAGAAGGTGCTTGTAAAATGTGGCAGAGCAGCTGCAATCTCACCTTTGTCTTCTTTCTGAGACTTATTTAAGTGTGACTTTTTAAACCAGTCCAGAGCGCAAGACTGCCCTAGTGAGTTTTTAGAACAATTTACCTTCTTGGGTTGGGCTTGTAGTAACTTTTTTGTTTTGGTTTTTGCCATCACTGGAGTATAATCTAAAATATGGAGTGTATTCTAGGGATAATGATTTAACTTTCTGTAATTCTATTATTACATTTGTGAAATGGGGTCAGTATTGATTGTACAGTACAAAATTCTCTACAGGTTTAGCAAAAATGAAAAATTGCTTTTGAGGTCCCTTTAACAAAGGACCTTATGTAAATCCAGTAATTACTGTTGTGACAAACTTTTCTTTGAAAAATCTTTTGGCTGAATTATTCTGGTTAATCAGTGGACCAACTCAGTGAGTTTTTTTTTTCCCTCTATTGTTTCACTTTGAGAAAAAAAAAATGTTCTTAATTTTCTCATTGTTTTGGAAATATTTCTTTTCTATTGAATTCTGTGGAGGGGGTGTATAGGAGAAATTTGTACTTGTAATTCTGAGGGAAATTTATTGCAAAAATAATTTTTTTGCAAGCTTTAAGATGCTTCCCAGACTAATATTAATTTGTAGAAAGATCTTGCAGTCTCAATTCTGTTGTTCTTGTTGGCTGAAGTATGAATGCTGCTGTCACTAAATTTCTTAAATTACATCTGGTGGAGTTTAGCAGAAATGGAAAGAACACCACTTCCTTACTCAACTGTTTTCTTTACTAATTACACCATCTTTGTTACTGCTCTAAAACAGTGGAGAGTTAAATCATTTTAATTTTTCATTTAAGCAATAATTGAAAGATTGGGAAGGATCTAATAAATATCTTAATTTTTAATGCCCTGGTTTACTGAGTGCCCTTTAGGGAGTTCTGATATACTTTTTCCAACTGTTTGAGATTTTTCTCAAAATAATCTTTTGAATTCTGTGGATGTTTTTTAAATATTAAATTAGTTTACTCATATAGCACCCTTAACTCTGCATTCCTTTGCTGTCCTACAGTTTAACTGGCTTTATTTGAAGCAAGACATTGACCACCTTCACAGACTCCTCCTTAGATAAGGAATTATCCCCCCTCCTTCCCATTCTTTTGTTGCTTAACTTTTTCTAGTTCATGAATCTTACAGAATAACCTAAAGTCCACAAACATTTTATTCATTTGATGAATAAACACTTCAAAAAAAAATCCTATAGCATTTGGTTCATAAGCTTCAATGCCATTCGCTGCATGTTATGAGCAATGGTTTTATGAATTGTACTGTCTATTATTTTTGTGGTTACTTGTAAAGCAGCCTGGCTGCCTGTGTGAAGAGTGCTATTGAACTGCAAGATTGTATTGATCCTATTGCAGTTCTTTTGGAACAAAATATAAAGGACTCAGCACTTTTACTTTCCACTTGTACATTGTTTTCTCTTATTTTGTGTATTTAGAAAATGCCACGCTATGCAAACTCTGCTGACTTAATATTTCCCTGGAATGAAAACCATTTGGATAATTTCACTGAATTTTATCTAAGATCTTTGTGAACAGTGTATGTTTTGTTTCCTGGTATCTGACTAGATGGAGTAAAATGAGAATATGAACTTTGTCATATGGAAGTTAGCAGATGTCTTTAGTGCAAGATTTCAACAAACTGACAGAAAATAAAATACTCAAGAATATGAATTAATTCTGCTAATTAAGCTCATTCATTTAGGAAAGTGCTTGCTACCATTTTTGCTGTTTGATGCCCTCGGATATAGTTAATCATTTTGACTAAGGCTCTTCAGTATCAAGAAATTCCTTTTCATTTAATTTTATTTTCTCAAGCTGCAATACTAAATAGAGAGCAAAGTTGATCTAATCAGTGATATTTATTGAGTGCTTAGTTTGTGCAGAGCACTGTACTAAGGGCTTCAGAGAGTATAATACATTAGACTAGGTAAACACTATCAAGGAGTTTACAATCTAGTGGGAGAGACAAACATTAAAATTAGGTAGAGGAAGCAGCAGAGTATAAGAGTATGTACATTAGTGCTGTGGGACTAGGGGTAGGTTATCAAAGTGTTTAAAGGAAACCGACCCAACTGCATAGGCAGTGCAGAAGGGAGGATGAATAGAGTGGGGGCATGAGAGGTTAAATAGGGAAGGCTTCTTAGAGGTGATCTTGTGTAGATCTTTGAAGATGGGAAGATTGGTGGTTTGATGGAGAGAGAGTAAGGAGTTTCTGTTTGTGGAAATGGATGGGCAACCAATGAAGGTTTTTGAGGAATGGGGAAATGTGCACAGATGACTTTTTTTAAGAAAAAAGATCTGGGCAGCAGAGTGAAGTATGGAATAGATGGGGGAGAGACAGGGAGTTCAGCGAGGAGGCTGTTGTAGTAGTTTAGGTGAGATATAACAAGTGCCTGGACCAGAGTGATAACAGTTTGGGTGGAGAAGGGGTGGATTCTAGAGAAGGTGTGAAGGTAGAACCAACAGGATTTGGTTACAGACTGGATATTCAGATTGAATGAGAGAGATGAGTTGAGGATAATGCCAAGGTTAATGGCCTGTGAGACGGGGAGAATGGTGGTCTTCTCTACAGTGATGGAAGAGTCAGGGAGAGGAGAGGATTTGAGTGAGAAGTCAAGGAGTTCTGTTTTGGATATGTTGAAGTTAAGGTGTCATTTGGATATATAAGTAGAGATGTCTTGAGGGCAGGAGGAATTGGAAGAGGATGGAGCTGGAGATAGAGATTTGGGATTCATCTGCGTAAAGATGGTAGTCGAAGCTGTGTGAGCGAATGAGTTCTCCGAGGGAGTGGGTGAAGATGGAGAATAGAAGGGAACCCAGAATTTAGCCTTGAGGAACTCCTACCACTGGGGTAGGAAGCAGAAGAGGAGATTGAGAAGGAGAAGCCAGAGATATAGGAGACCAGGAGAGGACAGGGGCAGTGAAGGCAAGATTAGATAATGTTTCCAGGATCAGAGGGTTGGTCCACAGTGTCAAAAGCAGATGAAGGGTCAAGAAGAATTAAGATGGAGGAGAAGCTGTTGGGTTTGGCAAGAAAGAGATCACTGGTGACCTTTGAGAGGGCAGTTTCTGGGGAGTGGAGGGGGTGAAAGCCAGATAGCAAAGAACCCAAAGTGAATTAAATGTAGTATTTGAGTCAGAGAAAATCTGACAGTGTGGGAGGTTAACAGGTATAATGGGTTACTGAGTCAATTTAAGGAATCTTCATCCTCAGAGACAAAAGTAGGATAGATAACCTGAACCAAAGGAAGCTGAGGTGTATGCTAGAAAAGTAGGCGGCCTGTTTTTGCTTCCTATTGCTGGCCATCAATTAATGGTTTTTATTGCATGCTTACTATGTGCAGGGCCCTTTACTAAGCACATGTAGTATAGTATAATAAAGCAGGTAGCCATAATACCGGTCTAAGGAGTTTACAGACTAGATGGGGCGACAGACATTAAAAAAAATTACAGGTGGGTATCAATCAGTAATATTTATTTCATATTTACTGCATGCAGAGCACTGTACTAAGTGCTTAGGACAGTTCAGTATTAGAGTTGATAGACATGTTCCCTGCTCACAACAAGCTTAGAGTCTAGAGGGTATATACATAAGTACTGTGGGGGTGGAGTGAAAATCAAGAGTGCTTAAAGAGTACAGCAATGTGAGAAACAGCATGGCTTAGTGGATAGAGAATGGGCCTGGGAGTCAGAAGGACCTGAGTTTAAATCCTGGCTCTGTCACTTGTCCGTTGTGTAAATTTGGGCAAATCACTTAACTTCTCTGTGCCTCAGTTAACTCATCTGTAAAATGGGGATTAAGACTGTGAGTCCTATGTGGAACAGGGTGTGCCCAACCCAATTATCTTGTATCTACCTTGTACAGCGCTTGGCACATAGTAAGCACTTAACAAATACAATAAAAACAACAACAGTTCAAACCCCAGAAGCAGTGTGGCTTAGTGGAAAGAGCGCGGGCTTGGGAGTCAGGTTGTGCATTCTAATCCCGCCTCTGCCACTTGTCAGCTGCGTGACTGGGCAAGTCATTTAACTTCTCTGTGCCTCAGTTACCTCATCTGTAAAATGGGGATTAAGACTGTGAGGCCTAGTGGGACAATCTGATTACCTTGTATCTACCCCAGTGCTTAGAATAGTGCTTGGCACATAGTAAATGCTTAACAAATATCATCATTATTATTATTATTTGGGAGGATGAATAAGGAAATTGAGAATTTAGGAAAGGCCTCTTGAGGAGATAGGATTTTAGTGAGGCTTTGAAGATAGGGAGAGTGGTGGTCTGTTGGATATGAAGAAGGAGAGAGTTGCAGGCCAGAGGGAGAATATGGGCAAGGGATCAGTTAATCAATGCTATTTAGTGAGCACTTATTGTATACAGAGCACTGTACTAAGTGGTTGGGAGAGTACAGTACAATCAAGTTAATTGATAGAATTTCTGCCCACAAGGAACTTAGTCTAGAGGGGCACACATCCATTAAAATATGGAGATGTACATAGGTGCTGTGGGGCTGAGAGTGGGATGAATATCAAGTGCTTAAAGGGTACACATCCACAGCATATGTGACACAAAAAGGAAGGGGGAGTAGGAGAAATGGCTAAATTGAGGAAGACCTATGGAGATGTGATTTTAATAAGAGTTTGAATAATAATTGTTGTGGTATTTAAGAACTTACTATGTGCCAGGCACTCTACTAAGCACTGGGGTAGATGCAAGCAAATCAGGTTGGGTACAGTCTCTGTCCCTCATGGGGTTCACAGTCTTAATCTCCATTTTACAGATGGGGGAACTAAGGCACAGTGAAGTGACTTGCCCAAGGCCACACAGCAGACAAGTGGCAGAGCTGGGATGAGAACCCATGACCCTCTGACCCCCAGGCCCAGGCTCTATCCACTAGGTTATGCTGCTTCTCTGAAGATGGGGAGAGTGGTAGTCTCTCCATCATATGTGAAGGGGGAAGGACTTCTAGGTCAGAGGGAGGATGCACTCAAGGGGTCAGTGGTGAGATAGAAGAGACTGAGGTACAGTGAGTTGGTTGGCATTAGAGAAATGGGGCTGGATTATAGTATGAAATTGGTGAGGTAAGGTAGGAGGGGACAGCTGGTTGCTTTAAAGCTGATGGTAAGGAGTTTCTGTTTGACTTGGAGGTGGATGGGCAACCACTGGAGGTTCTTGAGGTGTGGGGATATATGGTGAGAAGGATGAGTTTGAGGTACGGTGAGTAGGTTGGCAGCACAATGGTACAATGTAAACCTTGCAGTCACCTCCATAAACTATTCATTTTCACACACTAGACTGTAAGCTCGTGTCAAGTCTGTAAGCATGTTGTGGGCAGGGAATGTATATGTTTATTGTTGTACTCTCCCAAGCACTTAGTAAAGTGCTTTGCACACAGTAAGCACTTCTTCTAGACTTTGAGCCCATTGTTGGTTAGGGATTGTCTCTATCTGTTTCCGAATTGTACTTTCCAACCGCTTAATACAGTGCTCTGCACACTGTAAGTGCTCAATAAATACTATTGAATGAATGAAAAATGCATTTGAATGGATGAATGAAAGCTTATACCCTTCCTCTTTTCCTCACCATCAATTTTCTGTTCTCTGAATCCATTTCTCTCTGCTGTTACAGCCCCATATCTTGCACATTTACAAAAATGGTCCCACCCTCCTCTTCCCATCCATCCCTATTCCTATCTCTGCTGCATGGTTTTGTGTTTTTTTCCTGGTCCACGGAGCCCGGGTTCCCCAAAGCTTTGTGGCAGAGAAAATGGACTGGGATGGAGTGGAGTGGGAGAGAGAAAGGTGGTGGTACTCTTGTAGCCCAGAAGTTTAAAATAAGCAGATAAAGGGGGTTGTGAGAAGGGAGGACATGTTTGTGTGTGGCGGGGGAGGCAGGGAAGAGAATGGCTTACCTGGCCAACTGACCACAACAGGAAGTTTTATGTTGTGCTGATCAGCAGCAAAGAGAAATCCATCCAGCTTTCCCTATGAGAACCGGTGGATAAGTTATGTGACCTCTATAGGTTCCTTTCAGCCCTGTGATTCTAGGGTGGGTTTTTTTTCATTATAAGATTATGCTTTACAGGTCTTAAAATGTCATTGTGCAAAGCTAGCTGAATGTGAGAGAAAGCTGTAAGTATCCGGAAAAAGTGTGAGAGCTTACTGTGGGTGTTCTATGAGTATGGTGAATCATCTGAATGACTTATCTTTTTCAAAAATCCACGCTTATATTGTTTATCTAGAGCTTCTCATTTTATGTACAACATAACGGAGACTTGATGACTTAGAGGTTGAAAACTAGAGACTTCCATATAGGTCATTCATTCAAATATGGCCCAGGATGATTAGCTTTTCACTATTACAGTTGTCCAATCATTGGGTGTTTATTGACTATTTACAGTGCGCTGAACTAAATGCTTAATTGCAATTTGGTGATGCTGTAAGCCAGCCAATGTGTTCCCCTGCCCCCACCCCCTGAAAATTGGTATTTTTTTTCTTTTTCTTCTCCCACTCCCTTCTTGCACTTTGATTTGCACCCTTTAATCACCCCTGCATAATCCCCACAGTATTTATGTACATAATCTGTAATTTATATTAATGTCTGTCACCCCCTCTAGATTGTAATCTCATTATGGGCAGGGAATGTGTCTACCAGCTCTGTTATATTGTACTCTCCCAAGCACTTATACAGTCCTCTGCACAGGTAAGCGTTCAAATGTGATTGATTTTTAGTTGAACTCAGGGTGAATGAGGTGACTAGCAACCACATGCCAAATGCCTTACATATTCATAATTGAACCTTAAACTTGAACTCCATAGTCAGAGGAATGAGAGACTTGTTTGTGTTTATGATTATGGTATCTGCAGTTCTTGCAGAGAGAATGGGAAGATGACTCCAGTGTATTTACTGAGTAGTGAATAGACAGAACTGCTAATGCCTGTTTGCTCCCCTCTTCTGATGGTGATTGTCCACAGGCTGGTGCTCTGGGCTCTGATCCCTCTCTGATTCCCAGTGGTCTGTTAAGCTCAAGTAGCCTGACTCCAGCATAGAAGAGACAGGTGTGCATACCACTCTGCAGTACCTTTAGGACCAGTTCTCAGTGCTGCCCTCCCTTCTGAATAAATGAAGTCCTTCTCATCAGACAAAAACAGATATTTCTTTTTTGTGACCATCTCTCCATAGTTCAAGCACCTCCAAAAGTTGCCAATTGCACTCCACATAAGGCTTCTCTTTCCCTTCACTGTATTCAGTTTTCTCCCACTACACTCCTGCTTGCACATTTCATTCATCTCAAGTTTACCTACTTGCAGTCTCTCATATCACTGACTTCTTACTTATGCCCTCCCCCGCCTGGAACTCTCTGCCTTTTCATATCCTACTGACCACTGCTCTCTCCATCTTTAAAGTCTTTGTTTTTAAAGATCACATCACCTCCAGGAGGCCCTTCCCTGACTAATCTCTAATCTCTTCACCTCTTATCTCCCAACCAATCCTTCAGCACTTTGTGACTCCTAAGTACTTTTATTACCACAACCCCCAGAGTGCTTTTTGTATTCTTTGTTTTATATTTTACTACAGCATACTTAGTTGTTTAGTTTAAGTGTTTCTCTGTCCTGTTAAACTGTGAACTCCTTGAGAGCAGCGGATTGTGCCTTCTAACTTTCTGTAATCTCCCAAGTAACTAGTCTGTTGGGTTTTGTGAGTTCACATTTTTATTCATGGAAGGTAAATTGAGAATACATGGATTCATTATGCAGCCATATTATAACTAAACCATTTTTATAGGATTTAAAGCTGTCAGAGAATAATAATAATTGTGGCATATAAGTGCTTACTATGTGCCAGGCACTGTACTAAACGCTAGGGTAGATACAAGAAAGTCAGGTTGGATACGGTCCCTGTCCTGCTTGGGGCTCACTGTCTTAATCCCCATTTTACAGATGAGGTAACTGAGGCACAGAGAAGTGAAGCGACATGCCCATGGCCACACAAGAGATAAGTGGCACAGCCGGAATTAGAACCCATGACCTTCTGATTCCCACGTCCGTGGCCTATTCACTATGCCATGCTGCTTCCCATAATTTATGTTTACAGTCTAAGCAATGTAAGGAGGAGAAAATTCCACATTCAGGTATAGGCAAGGTGCTTAGATTAAGGAAAACAACTTAAAATTTAAAAAACATTTTTTTAAAAAGAGGTACCCTCGTTCTTCTGTAAGCATATGTGTATATGTCTGTATCCTGTCTTTCACTGTATTGTAATTGTATTTGAGAGCATTCCTAACGACCTTGGTAAGATCCAAATTTTTAGGAAATTGGAATCTTTTTGAGTTTAATTTTATTCTTTTTTCTTGAATTAACAAAATGGAGACATTAATGATATTTAAAAAGTACTGTGAGATTCACAAGACTGAGACAGATTATTCTGGTGAAAGAATTAAAATGAGAAAGTTATTGAAGTCTGTGACTGTAGAATTTTGGTTGGATAGAATGAGCAGTGCAAGGTTTATTTGTTAGATTGTAAGTTCCATGAGGGCAGGGAATCTCATCTTTTGCTATTTTTGTATGTTCCTCAAGTTCCTAGTACAGTGCCCTGTGCACGATACATTCATTCTGTTATTGATTTCCAATCGTAATGAAAAATTTCAACTTTGGCTTTTCGTTATGTTAGTCGTGTGAAGGAGTATCCCTTAAGTATCAGAAGTTCTTTATTGATTTTGGTTATGGTATTCCCTTTTCAGGTGGACCAATTCTAGAAGTAACTGATGCAATGCAACCTCTCTTTCACGGGGAAATCTTTCCAAGTGATTTAAACTTGAATGGGCATAAACTGCTTATGCTAATTTGGGTTTGACTGTTATTCTTTATGTGGCTCTATGATGCCAGATGTCATGTAATTTAAATTTAATATCTGCTGTGTGTCAACTCCTTTTGGCAATTCTGAATATCTTCCTTTAAATATCTGTCATTGAGTTATAATTGAAGCATCTTGTTTTAAATTTAGATTGATGGATGGTGGCAACGCCCTGCCAAAAGGTGTATTTATTGGCAAATATTAACTTATGCCAGAAATGAATTCTTTTAATTATTAGTGTCTTTGCCTCTGGCAAGTATTTTCATCCTACTTGTAATCAGTTTTTCGTGAAAGACTGATTAGGCCTATGTGTGTGTCTGCAGAAAAGTTTTAGCCTAGCAGCTTGCATTTCAATCCTGTGTTTGCTATTACTGAGGGACAGGACATACATGGAGAAGAATGTTAATGCAATATGATTCCTCAGCCTGCCTGAACCTTGCCAAAAGGGTTTGAGGAATGCCAGTTTTGAAGGGGACACAAAAAATAAACCAACAGGCAATTTATTGTATTTATCTTTTTAAATGGTATTTAAATTCTTAGTATGTGCCAGACAGTGTCCTAAATGCTAAGGTAGATACACGCTAATCAGGTTGGACACCACCCATGACCCGCATGGGGCTCAGAGTCTTAATCCCCATTTTACAGATGAGGTAACTAAGGCACAGAGAAGTTGTTACTTGCCTAAGGTCACACAGCTGACAAGTGGCAGAGCTGGGATTAGAACCCAGGTCCTCTGACTCCCAGGCATGTACTTTTTCCATTAGGCTATACTTCTTCTTATATTTATTGAGCACTTACTATGTGCAGAACATGATCCTAAGCACTTGGGAGAGTGCAATAGAGGAAGTAGACATGATCCCTGCCCAGAAGGAGTTAACGGACTTGAGGAGCAAAATTTGCTGTGGGAGTACTGTTGAAAATTCATAGAGTGCCATACAGCCAAGGGGCATTGAATAACTAGCACAATCTAATGATTTTGATCTATTTTGATGCCAAACTTTAACTCTTTACCCTTTTTTGTTAACCATTTACCAACTATGTTGGCTATTTAGTTCTTGTGACCCTATGTACAGAGAACAGAGTTAACTGTAACCTATAAATACAGCCAGTGTTGATCATCAGTCTAGAGAATGCAATTCCTCCAAAATCAATCAAGGAATTTTCTGGATTGCAGTTTAAATTGATTACTGCTTAAATTGCTGCTTCACTTGGGCTACAAAAATTTAGACTTAAGCTTTTTCATTATTTGGAGGTCGGGACTATATTTCTCTAGAGGTAAATGTCTCAAATTGTAGTCTAGCTAGAATTGGAAAGAACTGATGATATTAAAAAGAAATCTATTTATCAAGTATAATAATAATAGATTAATAATGTCAAATACCATAAATACATTTTCAGATCAGAAATTTATTACATGCCAACTGCTGTAATGTTATTTATAATTTTAGTTACTTTCTATATAACTCTGAAAAATCAAAGTGCCTTCAGGTTTCACTCGTTAAACACTGATTTTTCATTTTTCCACAATGAAGGTAGAGTAATCTTAGTGCAGTGTTTCATTGTTTTAGGAGACATATGGAGAAATGGAGAGAGACCAGAGGAAAGCAAAGATAATATATTAACAAGATGGAAAATATGATGTGTGCAGGAAAGTTAGAGGAAATGGTGTAGCCAGTACAAAAGAAGCCTGAGGGATTACTTAAGGAAGGTTACAACTTACTATACTCCATCTCTTTTGAGCACAAATGAAGTAGAAATTTCAAACTGCAGTAAAGTGTGTTTCTTTTTTGTCACCCAAACTCAAGCCAATGACCACATAGTTCATTAAATAACAACTTGTATTTCATTATCTCTAACAATGTCGAATGAGCCCCTCTCAATTCCTCTGCTTTTCTGGCTCCTCCATCACTAGTATCCCTTTTTGTAATTTTGTAATTTCGCCAAACTAACTCTCTTCCCCTCTTCAAAGCCCTACTGAGAGTTCACCTCCTCCAGGAGGCCTTCCTAGACTGTGCCCTCCCTTTCCCTCTGCTCCTCCTCCCCTCCTCGTTGCCCTTACTCCCTCCCTCTGCGGACCCCCTTTCCCTCCCCACAGCACTTGTCTATATTTGTCCATATTTATTGCTCTTATATTAATGATGTGCATTTATCTATGGTTCTATTTATCTATTTTGATGGTAGTGATGCCTGTCTACTGGTTTTGTTTTGTTATCTGTCACCCCTTCTAGATTGTGAGCCCATTGTTGGGTAGGGATTGTCTTTATCTGTTGCCGAATTGTACTTTCCAAGCACTTAGTACAGTGCTCTGCACACAGTAAGCACTCAATAAATATGATTGAATGAATGAATTTTCTCTTTAAGGTATGGACTCCTCTAATAATAACTGTGGTATTTCTTTAGTGTTTACTATCTAATAATAATAATGTTGGTATTTGTTAAGCGCTTACTATGTGCCGAGCACTGTTCTAAGCGCTGGGGTAGACATAGGGGAATCAGGTTGTCCCACGTGGGGCTCACAGTCTTAATCCCCATTTTATAGATGAGGGAACTGAGGCACAGAGAAGTTAAGTGACTTGCCCACAGTCACACAGCCGACAAGTGGCAGAGCTGGGATTCGAACTCATGAGCCCTGACTCCAAAGCCCGTGCTCTTTCCACTGAGCCACGCTGCTTCTCTGCGATCTAATTACTATCTGTCAAGCACTGTTCTAATTGCTGGGGAAGATACAAGATAATCAGGTCAGACAGTGCTCACAATGTAAGTAGGACAGAGAACAGGTATTGAATCTCTCATTTTACAGATGTGATTGAGGCACAGAGACGTTAAGTTACCTGCTCAAAGTCACACAGCAGCCACATGGCAGACCCGGAATTAGAACCCAGGTCTTCTCACTTCCAGGCTTGTGCTCTTTCCACCGGCCCACACTGCTCTGTGTAACAACAGCAGAATTTCTTCATCTACATTAGGCGGACTGGTCATCTTTACATTGATCCTGAGAAGATATGAGAGCAAATGAACAAACAATCACATTTGCAACCATCTAGAAGATCAGAAGCAACAAGGAAACAAACATGGCTCTGAGAGAGTAAATTGTGCCAGACAAACGTAATCCCTATTTGACAGACAACTCTTAGACACAGAGAAGAAACAATTGATATTTATTTTGATTCACTCCTACATAATAACTTCATTGACAAGCTGAGCAAATCTAACCTTGACCATAGTTCTGATATGAGGGTGCGTGGTTGGTTGTTCAACCTGGGGTTGCAGAGTATTGAGTAGTGTCCCTCATTGTTTAGTTGTGGGGCTAATTCTGGTTAGTATCTTTGTGGTTTACTGTGGGACTCCAAGTTATCTGAGGTGTTTTGGGTAACAGTTCCAAGCCACAGGACTGCTGTGAGGGTAGTTTAATGCACACAGAAAGATAAAGGGGAAAGCCAAACCAGATACAAATATCTTCACACCCTAGATATACAAGGTTTGATATAGCCATAAACTATTATAAATATGCAAGTAAACTTAATAAATACAAAATTCTGATGCGTACACCCACAACCCTGCTGTGACCTTTGGACATTTGATATTTGCCCCATCCTCAACTCCTCAGCAGTTATGTACATATCTTTAAAATCTACATTATGAATTATTTCTATTAATGTCTGTGTCCCCCCCCCCCCCCAGACTGTAAGCTCATTGTGGGCAGGGAATGTCTGCCAACTCTGTTGTATTTTCCCAAGCACTTAGTACAGTGCCTTGCACTTAATAAGTGCACAATCAATACCATTAATTGATGATGCAGTCTTCATCAAGGCTATCAATGTGTTCTGAGAAATCCTTTCCTCAATTTAAAAGCCACCACTAAATTTTTGATTGGCTCTCGTTTTCAGCTGATTCTGGGAAATGTAGTTTCCAAGCAGCAGATGCTGGAAGAATAGTTTCCTACTCTCCTTTCAGTCCCCTGACCTCAGTTTCACCTCTAATTTAAGAGCCTGAACATTGTCACAGCCAGTCTGTGTCAACATGGGCCTGACAGGGAAGCAAGAACATGCTCAGCAAATACATAGATAATATTAAATTGGACATGGGTTGCAACCCTTTGGAAGACAGGCATAGAAATTAAGTGACTTTGACAGTTGGAAAAAAAAGATAGAATTCATTAGGAATAAGAACAAGGTAGAGCATTTAGTGATGAAATACAACACAAAAATATAGGATGGGGAAAGATTAACTAGACAAAAACAGCAAAAAAATCCTTGTATATCATAGTTCACCAGAAACTGAATGAGTCAGCAATGTCATAGTGTTGTTAAGAAAGCCAATGTGGCATTGGAATGAATTAAACTCATTGTGGGCAGGGAACGTATCTACCAACTCTGTATTGTATGCGCCCAAGTGCTTAATACAGTGCTCTGCACATTGCACACTACACACAGTGCTCAATAACTACCATTGAATGATATAAAAAGAATATGGAAAAACTTCAGAAGCTCCACCAAAGTGATTTAAAAGGATGCAAATTAGACTGTATAGAAAAGTTAAGGAATTGGGGTTGTTTATCTTGGAGAAGAGAACGCTAAAACGTGATTCAGTAATTGCCTTCAAGAAAATGCTTTTTATGAGGAGGGACCTGATGTACGTGTACCCTGAGACTGTAAGCTCGTTATAGGCAGGGAGCGTGTCTGCTAATTCTGTTGGATTGTACTCTTCCAAGCGCTTAGTATGGTCTAGACTGTAAGATGGATGTGGGCAGGGAATGTGTATTTTTTTTAAGATTGTACTCTCCCAAGGGCTTAGTACAGTGCTCTACACACAGTGAACGCTTAGTAAATATTATTGAATGAATGAATGCTCTGCACATAGCACTCAATAAATACCATTGATTGATTGATTGGAACAAGAGGAAATAGGCTTAAATTAGATCAGGGAGAATTCAGTTGGACATACGGAAAACATTCTTGATTCTCAGCGAGCTGAAACACTAGAACAGGCTACCAAGGGTGGTTGCGGATTCTCCATTCCTGGAGATGTTTAAGAAAACATGATCGTCTCTTCTGGATGCTTTTGCCATTCCCCTGTCTGGTGGAGGCAGGGCGCTGGACCAGATGACCTTTTGAAATACCTTCCAAGTAAAAAGGATTCTTTTTTTGGTATAGAATGATTGTGCTAGAAATATCATTAAGGCAAATAAGTTTTTTTCTTTGAAGAGTGTTTAAAAGTTTTCTCATGGTTTTATGGAATAGTTTCCACTATATTTTGCATAAAGTATAATTTTCAAATTACAAGTATTTAAGTTAAATAGGAAAAGTATTACTCTATTTGAATTCATTGTGGTTTACTTGAGGGGTTTACCTTGGATGACATAATGGAACTTTAAGACCGTAGCTTCATGAGATCAGGCATATTTCTTGCAAGTGGCAAGGGATTTTCCCACACAGAGAGAGCTAATGGTTTTGGAACCACTTGCTTCCTTCCTTCAAGCCCATCTTAGAAACCCTGATGGCAGCTCATCCACCTTATTAACTGGAAACATTTAGGGCTTTTCCACGTCCCTGTCAAGTCTCTTCATCTGCCGCCATCCTGGATTTCTTCAGGCAGCTCCCGAAGACCAAGAAGACTGGCAGTGGGAAGTGAAAATACCATAGAGTTACCAATAATAACAATAGTGGTATTTGTTAGGTGCTTATTATGTGTCAAACACTGTACTAAATGCTGGGGTAGATACAAAATAAGTCAGAAACCTTCTCTGTACCACGTGAGGCTCACAGCCAAGTGGGAGGGAGAACAGATATTTTATCCCCATTTGACAGATGAGGAAACTTGAGACACAGTACAGGGACTTGGCCAAGGTCACACAGCAAGCAATTGGTAGAGCTGGGATTAGAACCCAGGTCCTCTGGCTCCCAGTCCTGTATACTTTACACTAGGTAATGCCCCTTCTCAATAGCCCCTTGTAGCAGCTATCAGTCCTGGATTTATCAGGAGGTCACAATTTTACAAGAAAAAACATTCTCACTATCAGTGCTTTTCAATTCATAACATATTGCGTTTAGATAAAATATTAGTAACAAGTTTCCCCTATCATTAGAAGATTAGTGAGGCAGATTTCATATGAAAAATGTGGATTCTGTAAATTTTTTCCAAATTGACATTAGGTTTTCCCTGTGCAGATTCAGTCTTAAAAGCAGAACTAATTAGAAGTTTCTGTAGCAGAAATAACAGCACATTTCGTGCATGAGAAAATCAGACCATTCTCCATCTAGATGTAACTCACTCTGAATTATATTTAAAAAACTTCTTTTAATAGGGAGGCTCTTCCTGCATTTATTTGGCTTGTTTTTTTAGAAGAATACAGGTATTGTTTCTTAGTAGGCAGTATAGCAGAAGTTCTGGGAAATAATCCCAAATGTGCACGTGAATAGTTGCACCCAAAATTACATGAACATAACATTTCTAAGCAGGTGGAATATGTGATGTACTCCTATGCCCAGCTACTCATGAATCAGGATCAGATGTGTTGAGAGATGAAGTAATTATCATGTGTATGAATATTTTTCGATGGGAAATTTTATAGCTGTTGGTGAGTTTACAGTAATGAAAACAATAGTGGTGGTATTATTAAGCACTTACTATATGCCAGGCACTGTGATAAGTACAGGGGTAGATTCAGAATAATCAGATTGGACACAGTCCCTGTCCCACAAGGGGCTCACTGTCTAAGAGGCAAGAATAGGTACCTTATCCCCCTTTTACAGATGAGGACACTGAGGCGTAGAGAAGTTGAGTGAGTTGCCCAAGGTCACACAGCAGGAAATCAGCAGAGCCAGGAATAGAATCAGGGTCACATGAGTTCTTATCTCATGCTCTTTTCACCAGACTACGCTGCCCTCCCATCTCAGTTCCATTCTGGGGGATTTTAAATTTAACATTAGTCATTGCCAAAGTTTAGTTTGGCTGATTCAGATAATATTATTGAAAAGAACATATCTTCAAATATCAAATCAAATTCAAACCAAACATCACTTTACATGAAACTGGAACGAAATGGCATGGATCTTCCCTGGAGTGCCATCATCTACTGCCTCCCCTGACATTGGCCATACTTCCAATTTTTTGAGCGATTATTTTGCTACTTTTCTCACTTTCTTTCATTCTACTCCCCTATAGTGGTCCCTGTGATTTATATATCCATGTGAATATCCTGATGATCCCCCCACCACCTGCTTCTCACCCCTCAACTCCATCAACCTCCTGCTCCACCCCACCCCACCTCATCCATTTACCAACTTGGACAAACTTTGGCATGTCATTGTACCATTATCAAACCCACAGACCCTAAAATCCCCCTCTGACTACAATTTACTAACCTACCTTCTCTCCCACACCACCCTTCTCAAAACTCTTTTCTCCCTCCATAGAGATCTCCAATATCTAGACCTCCTCTATGTAAATGAGGCCATCATGCTTCATTTGGTCTCCCTACCCAAGCTCCTTCTCCTCCCTTGATGTAGAAATCCACGTGCTCAATTCTGCCCTCTACTGAACCCATTCCCTCCTTTCCCTTTAGTGTTCCTACATGATCTGGTATCACGAACCCCCAGCCCTGGATCACCTACACAGTATGCTTCTTCCCCTCGTACGCTTATGCTGTGGAGTGCTGTTGGTGGAAATCCAGGTACCAGGCCAATTTCTGCCACTTCAAGTTAATTCTTATGGTATAACTCAACCATCTCCACCATTCATCAACACCTCTTTTTCTCCCTCATCTACTGTCATGCACACTGTACCTATCAACTATTTGGACCTCCTGAAACCTCTCATGAACCCACCTCACTTTCTTTCCTCTAATGACCTTGCCAATTACTTTGTTGGGAATTGAATACATCAGGCACGAGTACCCCAAAATCCACCTCCCAAGCGCCTCCTAGTTCCTCATCCCCTCTCGTATTCTTTTTGGCCACGTCCAAAGATCTCTCCAACCTTTCAAAGTCTAACCTGTCTTTTCCTGACTGTGTCTTCAGCTGCTCACTCTGATTGCTCCTTTCCCTCTGCCTTCAAACTCAACAGCTCCCCAAACTTAAAAAAAAAGTATTCTCTGGATTCCACTGCAGGAATTATCTTCTAATTCTTTTATAATGATAGTAACGATAATTGTGGTATTTGTTAAGCACTTACTATGTGCCTGGAACTGAATTAAAAACTGGGGTAGATACAAAATAATTGGGTGAGACACAGTCCCTGTCCTACATAGGGCTCACAGTCTTAATCCCCATTTTACAGATGAAGTAACTGAGGCACAGCAAAGTTAAATGACTTGCCCAAGGTCACAATTCAGACAAGTGGTGGAGCCAGGATTAGAACAAAGGTCCTCTGACTCCCGAGCCCATGTTCTTTCCCCTAGGCCATGCTGAGTCTCTGTACACTCCCAAATGCTTAGTACAGTGCCCTGCACAGAGGCCCTCAAATGCTTTTGGTGGATATGCAGAGAGGTGGACCTGACAATAAAGGGATTACATGTTACATGCCTAGTGTGTGAGCTCTTCTATTCTCTGAGAAGCAGGATCCTGTTGGGATTAGAAAGAACCTCTCCTTAATCTCACTGGTTCTGAAACAGGACCCAGCCTTTCCTCCCCTTTCTTGCAGCCTTTTGCAATAAGTTTTTGGGTTTTACTTCCTTTTTTTAAAGGGGTGAGGAGGAAATGAAATAGAATGAGGAAGATGATGAACAATAAATAATGGAAAAGAGCTACACCCATGAATCCTTTACAAAGTAGTTTGGGGCTGTCTTTGACAGTGCTGTTAGTGGTGTTTTAATGTTGTGTACTATGCTTAAAATATACAGTTAATTCTGTAGAGGAATAGTATACCCTAACTGGTTGTCAGGAGTCCAGAAATGATCATGTATGTATAATCTAATCACTAGGTATGCTTCCCAAAAGGAAACCTTTGGCTAATTGTTCTTTATTGATTTGATTTTTTTTAATGGAAATTGCTTTATCTATGGGTTCAATTGTATATGAGTTATTTAACATTATATATAGCAATTTATTTTGTCTTCAGTGCCCATTTTCTTCCACTGTCATCTCAAGAGAAGTAGAAGGAATTTTTTTTTCTCAGATATACTATTCTACTTTCTGTTATCCCCATCTCCTGCACTGGACTCCAAGCTATTTAAAATGTCGCTAATCAAGGTTCTAATCCTTGTGACTTTCAGTGGAACGTGACCTAACAGGTAAGTGGTAGAGGAACCAGAGTGAAATTCACAATACCGCTTGATATTTTTGAACTACTAAGAGTTCAGATACAAATATTTAGCTTAATATATAGGGAGAAAAAAGGGAGACACTAAACCAGAATCAAACGTTTAAACCTTAGGTTATACAGACATCAATATTATCAGACTACCATTATTTAACAAGCAGATTTCCATATATGTACAAAGTTCAGAGTACAAAGCTGTAGAAGCAGTGTGGCTTAGTAGATAGAGCATGGGTTTGGGAGTCAGAAAGACCTAGGTTGTAATCTGCTGTGTGAGCCTGGGTAAGTCACACAACTTTTTCGTGCCTCAGTTATCTCATCTGTAAAATGGGGATTAAGATTTTGAGCCCCATGTGGGACATGGACTGTGTCCAACCTGATTACCTTGGATCTACCCCAGATCCTGAATTGAATGACACTGCCTGGCTTGCTTATTTGCCTCTCATCCAGAGGATTCTGGAAAATGCAAAGCTTCTGAAAACCATAGCTCCTAGGCAAAAGGTGTTGTAAGAAAAAGTGTACTTCTCTTTCTGCCTCTTTTGGGAGCCTAAATTATTTCCACAGCCAGGTTCTGCCAACAATTCCTCAATTCCCATCCCCTACAAAGAAAGAGACCCCCAGAGCAAAAAAGTCCTCAATTTAGAGTAAGAACAAACCTGTAAAAATTCCATTTGATAAGGAGAAACATTTTTTTCCAAACTATACTCAAGTGAAAACTGACTTTTGCAAATGAGTACCATAACTATAAATATTTGGGTTTTTTTTTTAGCTAAAGATAATCACTTATTTCTAATGTTGAGGGATGGGTTTTATTTTAGCAATTTATTCAAGGTGTGACTGATAAATTATCAACTAGCCTTTACTCCGAAGGTACAATTATGTTCCTTGAGTAGGTTCCTGTTTGAGCTGTTCCATTCAACATTTTTTCCAGGTTTCACTGGAAACTGTTCAGGACTGCTGCCTGCTTGGTCCAATCAGTCAATTAGTGGTATTTATTAAGCCCCCAAAACTCATCCATCTGGCTACCTCCCCCAGTATATTGATACATCATGAGAGTTAGACAAGACCACTAGGAAGCCATAGTGAATTCTCAACAGGTTCATGATGTTTTGGAAAAATGTTCATTCTTTTGTTATAGCTTTGAGTGTTTCCTTTTTCTTTTCAGATTGATTCATTGAGGTAACCTTGATTCCAGGATGCCTGTTTCTCTTTGAACCAGTTTTCTACTTTGGTATAAATAAGTAATTTTAAGCATAACTTGATGAGTAAGTTGTCTAAACTGGAATCCTCAAAATGAATGGGAGGGAGCAAATGAAGGCTCAATGTGCCTTCATTGTAAAGCAAGCTCTACTGGAGAAAATATGAAACTTTAAGCAACTGTTGCAAAAAGTAAACTTTTCATTCATTCAATCATATTTACTGAGCACTTACTGTGTGCAGAGCACTTTACTAAGAGCTTGGAAAGTACAGTTTGGGCTTGGAAAGTACACTGACAATGGTTCTATAGTTAATAATAATTATTCCTTCCAGCAATTAAAGTTTCAGAGGAAATAGAGTAACCAACTAAATAATTGAGAATTAACATAATTTTTTTTTACATTCTCATCCTTCTTTTGCCCTTTAAACAAATCCAAATAGGGAGATATTGTCTGATTCACAACTGTTTTGCTCACAAGAAGCCAGATGTACCTTTTGTCCATAGCAGCAAGTCTTGGCAGCCCATCATGCTGAGCTTCCTCCTTTTCAGCAATACTAAATTCAGGTAGCACAGACTCAGCAATATCCATATGTGTAATGCATATGTCATTCAGAGTTTAACAATTTTAAAGGTGCTGGAAAAAACCTAGAGTCTCCAAGATGACTGCCAGTTCTTTCAAAATGGGTTATACACAATGTTGGCATGCTCCTAATATCATTCAAGAGTAATAAATATGACCAAATCTAAAAACTGTTCCTGAAAGTTGTGGTTTAATACCAGCACAAAACCTCTACTCTAAAATTTAATAGTCTCCATATAATAATGATGGTATTTGTTAAGTGCATACTATGTGCCAAGCACTGTTTTAAGCACTGGGGTAGATATAAGGTAATCAGGTGCCCCATGTGGGGCTTAGAGTCTTAATCCCCATTTTACAGGTGAGGTAACTAAGGCACAGAGAAGTTAAGTGACTTACCCAAAGTCACACAGCAGACAGGTGGTAGAGCTGGGATTAGAACCCACACCCTTTGACTCCCAAACCCATGCTCTTGCCACTAATAATAATGATGGCATTTGTTAAGTGCTTACTATATGCAAAGCATTGTTCTAGCCACGCTGCTTATAGTATTTGTGAAGGAGAATCATTTTAATGGTTTTGCAGATAAGGGGTACAGTCTAATTCTAGATTGGGTAGAGTACCTTGCATATTTTGTGTGTTCCTGTCATCATTCAGAGTTCAGGTCTGAACCTGGCTTCCCCACTAATATGGTCAACTCTAGATTAGCAGACTCTGGTTCACCCATATTTTGGATTATTCATGCCTTTCCGGCTGCCTGAGTGGGTGAAGATCAATCAGTTGTATTTTTTTTAGCGCTTACTGTGTGCAGAGCATTGTATTAACCACTTGGAAGAGTACAACATAACAGAGTTGGTGGACACATTGACTGCCCACAGCAGGTTTACAGTTTAGAGGGATGTAGTGGTGTGTTTGAGCTGAGAGATTTCCAGACTTTGCCTTAAGAATCACTCTGTTGAGCAGACCTTGTGTGGTGAACAGAACTTGGGTTGTCCAGCCCTGTTTTGATGTAAAAATTGGTGGTTTCCACACCCCTCTCACCAAGGGAAGGGTTGGAATCCCTCATCCCAGTTGGCCACATTCATTCATTCAGTGTATTTATTGAGCACTTATTGTGTGCAGAACACTGTACTAAGCGCTTGGGAAGTACAGTTCAGCAACAAATAGAGACAATCCCTGCCCACAATGGGCTCACAGTCTAGAAAGAGGGGTGACAGACATCAAAACTAGACACACAACCAGCCTGATGAAAAACATCCCTGAGAGGTGCATGGTAAAAGCTGGAGACTTTTGGCTCTGGCACACCACCGCGTGCTTGCTTGGCACATTCAATTCTAGAAGCTTCCAGCCTTTTCTGTGAGACTCTTTTGGGAAAGATTGGGCATTGAGCCAGAAGGAGGACATTGGAGATCTTAGTTAATGAGCACAGTTTCAGAGTGAAGAGGAAAAATCCAGATTCCAGAGCTTCAGGAGGTGGCAGAGAGGAAGTTGAGGCAGTAGGTTTATGCAGTCCATTCCAGGAGGTAAAATGGACTGATAGCTGGAGGTTGAGGTGTGACTTGTTTAATTTGGAGAAGACTTGAGCTTTTTTGAAGAAAGAAGGGGTGGAGCTAGATGAGAGTGTGAAGTTGAAGAGAGTAGTAAGTGGAGGAGGATCGGAGGGCTATTATTAAGCAGTGGAGGTGTTGAGGTCCAAGGCATGGGTAGCAATTAAATGATAAGACTAGGTGGATGATCTCCAGTCTGTCAATAAATCATCTATATTGAATATCTGCTGAACGCACGACACTGTAATAAGCAGTTAAATAGAATTAATAGACATGACCAGCCATCGAGGATCTTTCTCTTAGTAAGGAGAGACACACATTAATTAGGAGGAAGTAATAAAATAATAATTGTGGTTTTTTTTAATCACTGTGTGCTGTACTAAGTGCTGTGGTAGATATGAGATAATAGGTCAGATACAGTCCCTGCATGGTACTCATAATCTTAAGTAGGAGAGAGCAGGTATTTAATAATCATTTGACAGGTGAGGGAACTGAGGCATAGAAAAGTTAAATGACTTGCCCAAAGTCATCCAGCAGACAGATGGCAGAGTCATGATTAGAACTCAGGTCCTCTGACTCTCAGGCCCATTGCTCTTCCCACTAGGTCATGTTGCTTCCCCTAATGGAGAATAAAGGTATGTACATAAGTGGTATGGGGGTAGTTTGAGAATACAAGTTCTTAGGTGGGATGGAATTGCTGAAGTGGCAGTTGGACTATAAAATGGAGAGATGAGAAATTAATTAGGGTAAACCTCCTGAGAAAGTGATTTTTAGAAAGGTTTTGAAGAAGGAGGGAATTCCAGGCAGAAGGGAGGGCATGAGCAAGAAATCAGTGGTGGAAGAAACAGAATGAAGAGCGTGAGCTGGGGTGTAGTGGAAGAAAAGAGTGGATAAGGAGGGAGAGAGCTGAATGAGTACTCTGAAGTCAGTGGTTGGGAGTTTCCACTTGATGTGGAATGGAATTTGCAACCTTTGGAAGCTTTTGAGCAATGGGAAGATGTGCACAGAATTTTAGAACAGTCATCCAGGCAACAGGGTCATTAGGGACCAAAGTGGGGAGAGACTGGAGGCAGGGAGATCAGTGAAGAGGCTGATGCAGAGTCAAATTGACATAGAGAAGCAGCGTGGCTCAGTGGAAAGAGCACGGGCTTTGGAGTCAGGGCTCATGAGTTCGAATCCCAGCTCTGCCATTTGTCAGCTGTGTGACTGTGGGCAAGTCACTTAACTTCTCTGTGCCTCAGTTACTTCATCTGTAAAATGGGGATTAAGACTGTGAGCCCCACGGGGGACAACCTGATTCCCTTGTGTCTACCCCAGCGCTTAGAGTAGTGCTCTGCACATAGTAAGTGCTTAACAAATACCAACATTATTATTATTTAACAAATTATAGAGGCTTGGGAATCAGAAGGACCTGAATTCTACTCCCTGCTCTGCCATATGTCTGCTGTGTGACCTCAAGCAAGTCACTTAACTTCTCTGTGCCTCAGTTCCATCATCTGTAAAATGGGGATTAAGACTGGGAGCCCCATGTGATACAGGGACTGTCTCCAACCTGATTAGCTTGTATCTACCCCAGTGCTTAAAACAGTGCTTGGCACGTAGTAAGCACTTAACAAATACCATGATCCTGCAACACTGTGGGGGGTTGAGGGGGGTGGTGGTGGTCATTTGGATAGAGAGAAAGTGCAGGTTCTGGAAATGTTGAGGAGGAAGACCTGATAGGATTTGATGAGAGAGAGACTGAATATGAAGTTTGAAAGAGCAGTAAGAGTTCAGGATAATGCCAAGGCTACAGGCTTGTGACAGGGAGGTAATAATAATAATAATGGACTATGTGCAGAGCACTGTTCTAAGCGCTGGGGTAGATACAGGGTAATCAGGTTGTCCCACATGAGGCTCACAGTCTCACAGCAGCGTGGCTCAGTGGAAAGAGCACGGGCTTTGGAGTCAGGGCTCATGAGTTCGAATCCCAGCTCTGCCACTTGTCGGCTGTGTGACTGTGGGCAAGTCACTTAACTTCTCTGTGCCTCAGTTCCCTCATCTGTAAAATGGGGATTAAGACTGTGAGCCCCACGTGGGACAGCCTGATTCCCCTATGTCTACCCCAGCGCTTAGAACAGTGCTCGGCACATAGTAAGCGCTTAACAAATACCAACATTATTATTATTATTCATCCCCATTTTACAGATGAGGTCACTGAGGCACAGAGAAGTTAAGTCACTTGCCCACAGTCACACAGCGGACAAGTGGCAGAGCCGGGATTCAAACCCATGACCTCTGACTCCCAAACCCGGGCTCTTTCCACTGAGCCACGCTGCTTCTATTGGTGCTTTTATTTCTTGTAGGGAAAGAGAAGAATATGGATGTGGGAGCAGGAGAACTTTTAGAAGACTAAGAAGGTTCTTGGTGAAGTTCCCATCTGATGTAAGCTCATTATGGGCAGGGAACATTTCTTCTCACTCTGTTGTATTGTACTCTCCCAAGCGCTTAGTACAGTGCTCTGCACATAGCACATCAATACTGTCGAGGGATTGCTCTGTACTAAGCACTCAGTAAATACCATTGATGATGATGATGATGATGGCCTTTATACAATCAACAGTATAGTTTGGTCATTGGGGGTTACAGAGGGTGGAGGTATAAGGGACCATCTGATACTGTACCTGCACCTGAAAAAGGTACTTCACTGTTACAAAGATGAAATGTGATGAAAAATAACTAGCAAAAATATGGACTCATTGTAGGTAACCCCAGTTTTACAAATGAGGAAACTGAAGTACAGAGAAGTTAAATGACTTACCCAAGATCACATAACAGGGCTGTGGCAGAGCTGGGATAAGAACCCTGGTCAGAGCCTGGGCTATTTCCACCAGGCCATGCTGCTTCTCAACAAACCAATTGTAATGGGATGTCTTAATGCCCGAGTTGGTAGAGATGCCAAAATGTTGAGGGGGGAAGCAATCACATTCAAGGGAATTGTTAAACAAATTAGCAGTAGTCTGTTTTGACCCCGTGAATGTGCCAGGCACCATCTTGTGATCTCCAGCACCATCTTCTGTCTGCCAAATAAAAGGAAAATAATCCCGCCGTCGACCCCTGGGCCATGTCCTCCCGCGGTCCTGGAACGCCCTCCCTCCTCACCTCCGCCAAACTGATTCTCTTCCCCTCTTCAAAACCCTACTTAAAACTCACCTCCTCCAAGAGGCCTTCCCAGACTGAGCTCCTCTTCTCCCTCTACTCCCTCTAGCACCCCCCCCCCCTTCACCTCTCCGCAGCTAAACCCTCTTTTCCCCCCATTTCCCTCTGCTCCTCTTCCTCTCCCTTCCCATCCCCTCAGCACTGTACTCGTCTGCTCAACTGTATATATTTATTACCCTATTTATTTTGTTAATGAAATGTACGTCGCCTTGATTCTATTTAGTTGCCATCGTTTTTACGAGATGTTGTTTCCCTTGACTCTATTTATTGCCATTGTTCTTGTCTGTCCGTCTCCCCCGATTAGACTGTAAGCCCGTCAAACGGCAGGGACTGTCTCTATCTGTTGCCGACTTGTTCATTCCAAGCGCTTAGTACAGTGCTCTGCACATAGTAAGCGCTCAATAAATACTATTGAATGAATGAATGAATGAATAGTATTTTTTAAATGCTTACTATGTGTCAGGAACTGTTCTAAGCGCTGGAAAACATCTCGGATGCATCCATGATGTAATCCACAACATTTAGGGACCTTAATGATGTACTGATCACAGCAGCCATGTATAGAGCAGTGTGTTGGATGGACCATCATTGGCTATACAGCCATTGCATTGGAGAGTGGTCGTCAAACCACCAAGAATGGGTAAATGTTAGGCACCTAAAGAACAAAGACATCTACAAGGAGCTCTGCATTAATATTATAGCAGCCTTGTTGGAACAAGGAAATCCAGTTTCAAATATGATCAGAGAATAGGCACTTTTTCACCCAAATTGTCTACCAGGCACCTGTCAAGACTTAGGGCATGGTCTGCCTAAAAAAAACCAACCAAAACCCCAAAAACCCCTAAGATCAATTTGTTGCAAATGACTCAGATATAAGAAGTCTACTTGCAGCATAATAATAACTTGCCGCACTTCATAGTTCGGACAAATGAGAAGCTTCCAGAAACTTGTGTTGCGGCACAGGTGGCAGGATGCCAAAGCAGACTAGATCCAAAGCTGTGCAGACCACTACTGAACCAAGAACTTCTAAAGGTCGATGAAAGAATTATGTGGGGTGAGCACCCTCATCCCCGGTGACCATGGAGGCTGTGATTAGTATACTCAGTGCCTGGCTGCTAGCCCCCATGAAGGTGATGCTGTCTAGCAGTGAGATGCCCCCGTGTCCCTATTCCCACTGGTGCCACTTGTCTGACCCCTTCCACAGTTTGAAGATAGCAATAGGTCAGTGGTGCATGGTAGGAGGAAACCTGGGGGCAGCTAGCTGCTAAGGTAATGATAGTGATGGCAGACAGGTAGCTTGTGGGAGTGGGGAGTGCTGAGAGTGGATGTGGGACTGACACAACTCTGTGTGTGTGTGTCTGTGTGTGGTGTCTTTGCTTGTGTGCATATTTGTGTGTGAGCAGCTTCTGATAATTATAAGGACCAAGCATGTGTCCGTGTTGGTGTGTGGTTCATTTGGGGTGGGTAGTGCTCTTGAACATTGACTACATATAGATGAAGGTATGGTCCTTTTGATTTAAGTGGCTTCATGGGAAAAGGGATTTTGCATTGTGCTGCCTTAGTAGACCCATTTGGAAAAAATGAAATTCTCAAGTTGAAGGGGGGTCATTTCCCACGTTTCCCCAGGCAAGTAACACGTGGCTCAGTGGAAGGAGCCCGGGTTTGAGAGTCAGAGGTCTTGGGTTCTAATCCCACCTCCGCCACTTGTCAGCTGTGTGACCTTGGACAAATCACTTCACTTCTCTGTGCCTCAGTTCCCTCATCTGTAAAATGGGGATTAAGACTGTGAGCCTCACGTGGGACAACCAGATTACCCTGTACCTATCCCAGCGCTCAGAACAGTGCTCTGCATATAGTAAGCGCTTAACAAATACCAACATTATTATTATTAACGGTTTACAATAGAGAATAGAAAATGCTCATTTTACTTGCTTTACTACCAACGTATCTTTTTGTGGGAATGTGGGCTGGTTGAAATATCTGCTCAGATTAATGAATTGATTACCTGCAAAGGTGTGTTTGAGAAGAAGGATACATAACCCTAGGGCCCGTTGGCCGAGGGCTACTCATTTGAAGGAGCTGTGCTTTTTTTGAACCCTGCTTCATTGCACAGGTGGCAGAGCCCCAGGGAACGAGGAGCCACGGCTCCTGAAAGAAGTGACCTTGGCTTGAGTATTGAGTAGCCTTGGACAAGTGTAAATTTAGCATCCCCAGATTCCCTCATGGTGGGGGGTGAGGGGAGGTTTTTTAAAGAATGGATCTGCTTGTTGCTATAGTAGTTCAACTTGTTAAAACAGTGCCAGTCTCCTCCATGCACCTCCCTAGACACTGAACCTGGGGCTGCAAAATGCCAGCTTGCCCAAGGCTTCCAATCTCCTAGCTCCGCCCTTGTATAACTCAGACTTTGTATACTAAAACAAAGAAAAGGGAAATACAGTGAATATTCATTTTTGTTGGATCCTCTAACCATTAAAAATGGTATTAAGTGGAAAGCAATTTCTATATAGCTCTCAGTGATTTTAAATTTGGGGGCTAGTTTATGCTTTTTAAGTGTTTACTTGCATGCCCTGCTCTCTGCTAAAGGCATTGGGCTAGATTCAAGATAATCACTGCTTTCTGCAGTTACTTCATGTATATTACACTTTTTCTCATATTTGCTTCTTTTCTGATTTTAGAATAAACTTTTGGAGGATTTCCCTCTATCCTAGATTTTTTTTCCTCTTTAGGAAGATTTCCAGTTGATTAATGATATGTTATCTGCTTCCCCTGCATTTTCTTTCAAGGTGAACCCTAGTTTCTTTGCCAGTGCCATGATATTCATCAACATTTTAATATTTATGGCAAGTGTTTCTAAAGTTTTTCTAGGTATTAGAAAGAAGGGCCTCTTTTTTCAGTTGTGAGAAGACCTCTCTGATGTCAGGGAGCCTCTTTCTTTCATATAGTGCCCTGCCTCTTGAGTTTGGAGGAGGCATAATTGACAGGCATTTGGTTGACTCCTCCATTTGGGCCCATAATCCAAAGGGTAAGAGACAAGCAGGATTGCTGAGGGGCTCAGTGAAGAGCAGGGTGTTGTTCCAGAAGAAAGGTAGGAGATCCCAGGTGTTCTTGCTAATGAGAGTTTGTCCCCTACCCTGATTTCAAGAGAGTCTTGATCAAGATTTGACTGGTGTCCTCCCACTATATTGTAAGCTCCTTAAGGGCAGGGATCATGTCTACCACCTCTAACTGTACTCTCCCAAGTGTTCAGTACTGTGCTCTGCACTCAGTAAATACCACTTATTGATTGTGAGTGATCCCATGAAGGGTTCCTCCATCCATTCTCTTATGTGGAATTTTAGTAGGAGAACATTGCAATCACCTCAGCAAGAGAGGACATCTTCAAACCAATCAAACCATTGTATTTATTGAGTGCTTGTGTGCAGAGCACTATACCAAGCACTTGGGAAAGTACAATAAAACAGAGTTGGTAGTCACATTCCCTGTGCCCAAGGATCTCACAGTCTAGAGGGGGAGACAGACATTAATATAAATACATTATGGGTATATTCATAAGTGCTGTGGAGTTCAGGGAGGGGTGAATAAAGCGTGCAAATCCAAGGGTAAGGGTGATGCAGAGGGAGTGGGAGTAGAAGAAATGAGAGCTTACTTGGGGAAGGCCTCTTGGAAAGATGTGCTTTTAAGAAGGCTTTGAAGGCTCAGGAATCGCCTAACTAGTTCAGATGAAGACCTGTTGGATTTTTGTCATGTGAAGTTATTAAGTGTGCAGTATCAGCAGCTTTGGAGGACATCTTTGTGCCTACTGATAATCAACAGCATTTACTGAATCACCACTGAACAGAGAACTGTACTAATTATGAAGAGTTGTAAAAGAAGTAGAAGACATTGCCCTTCTTTTCAAGAAGCTCAGCTCAAGGAGGGAGACAGGACAAGACACAGGTTTGTTTGAATACAAAGCAGAGGGGCCACAAATGAATTTTTTCCCAAATAAATTACAGTATATAACCAAATAAAGTATACACCTATGGTTTCACTCTTGATTTGGAAAAATAACATCCTAGTGTTAGTCTTATATGTTTATCCCAATGCCAAATAATGGTGGCTTCCAGACTGTCTTCTCCCCACTCGAGCTCACCCTAGAGTCAAAATCTGATTTTAAAAATAAGAAATCCTCAAATGAGAGAGGAAAAAAGGGGCAGTGCATTCTTCAATTTAAATCTAATCCATCTGTACCTATATTAAATAAAAACAAATAAATTGTGGTATTTGTTAAGCGCTTACTATGTGCAAAGCACTGTTCTAAGCACTGGGTGATACAAGGTGATCAGGTTGTCCCACGTGGGGCTCACACTTTTAATCCCCATTTGACAGATGAGGCAACTGAGGCACAGAGAAGTTAAGTGACTTGCCCAAGGTCACACAGCTGACTAGTGGTGGAGCCGGGATTAGAACCCGTGACCTCTGACTCCCAAGCCCACGCTCTTTCCACTGAACCACGCTGCTTCTCTACCTCTATTGTAGTATTTGTTAAGGGCTTACTATTGAGAAGCAGCTTAGCATAGTGGATAGAGCATGGGCCTGGGTTCGTTCTGTTTTGCTCTGCTGTCTGCCTCCCCCCATATTAGACTGTGAGCCCATCATTGGGCAGGAGTTGTCTCTATCTGTTGCCGAATTGTACATTCCAAGTGCTTAGTACAGTGCTCTGCACATAGTAAGCGCTCAATAAATACTATTGAATGAATGAATATTGAATGAGTCAGAAGACCATGGGTTCTAATTCCGGCTCCACCACTTGTCTGTTGTGTGACCTTGGGCAAGTCACTTCACTTCTCAGCCTCAGTTACCTCCTCTGTAAAATGGGGATTGAGACTGTGAGCCCCATATGGGACAGAGGTTGTATCTAACCTGATTTGCTTGTATCCATCCCATGCTTAGTACAGTGCCTGGCACATAGTAAAGTGCCTAACAAATACTGTAGTTAATGTGCCAGGCACTGTAGTAAGCTCTGGAGTCCATGCAAACTAATCAGATGGGACATAATTCATTTCCTACATAGGACTCACAGTCTTAATTCCCTTTTTACAGGTGAGATACATGAGGCACAGAGAAGTCGAGTGACTTGCCCAGGGACACATAGCAGAGAAGTGGCAGAGCTGGGATTAGAATCCTGGTCATTTGACTCCAGGTTCATGATCTTTCCACTAGGCCACACTGCTTTTCTGACATCAATTATGACACCAATTCTCTAACCAGGAGACTCTACAGAAAAAATTTAAAATGATGAGTTATGAGAAAATAGCCCCCATAATTTTGTTTATATAGCAGAGGGTAATATCAGCTAAATACAAATACAGTATTTGTGGAAATACTGTAGCATGGATTCATGGCATCTCTTCCACAAAAGTTGTATTTACTGGTGGAGGAACTTAGGTTTCAGAGCCAAACAGATATAAGCAGGGCTGAATGTTTAAAACAACAACAAAAAAAACTGACCAGAAGACAATTTGCCTTCGTTACCCCAGAAATGAGGTCTTTTTAGGAGGTCGAGTGTGTGGAAACAGCCATGGTGGTGAGTGAACAGGCTTTTCAGTGGGAGGGAAGCACAGCCAGCCACTGAAGAAGATTCTAGGCACATGTCCAAGCACCTTAGGGTAGAGTAAAATGGGAGAGGTTGGGGCTACAGAGATCAGAAGCTATCCCTCTGCAATCCCTTCTGCTCTGGACCTTTTTCTCTTACCAGAGCCACGTTCAGTCCGGTTCCAGCTTCCGGAACGTGACAGAGAGAAAAGAAGCTGTAGTAATATGGTTCATTACACTAGTGAAATTTATGAATACCTCAACTGTGGGGCACTTAAACTGACAAATTAGAAGGGTGACCCAAGGCCCATTAGACCAGCTTGATATAGTGCAGACTGCATGGTATGAGCGAGTGTTCTCTCTGAATGTCACAGAATGTCTGAATGAGTTTCCACTAAATCACATTTTATCCTTCTTAAAAATTTGCCTGAAAAAAAAAATTACATGGTATTTGAATGTTCACCGTGTGCAGAGTACTGTACTAAATGCTTGGGAAAGTACAATAAAGCAGAGTTGGTAGATGTGAACCCTACCCATAAGGAGGTTATAGTCCAAGATTGGGGCAGCAGGGAAGGAAGGGTTAGGGGAATTAGTGGAGTATAAGAATTTATGTTGTATGGCTGGGGTGAGTATCAAAGTGCTTAAGGGAATTTCTGTCCTTATTTCTAATATGACACAGAAGTTGTTCAATGACTTTTTTTTTTTTTTTAGGGGGAAACAGAAAAAATCATGCACCAGGTGAGTGACATGTCAATATAGCCTAGCAGAAAGAGCATTCTGAGTCAGGTTACCCTACTTCCAACTCTGCAGTTGACTGACTGAGACCTTGAGCTAGCCATTTACTCTCTGAGCCTAAATACTTGTCTCCTATCTCTCTCAAAGGGATGTTTGAGAGTAAATAAGATAAAAAAGTATATGTAAACTCTGAGTTACTGAGAAGAAAGGAACTTTGTGAGTCCAAGGTATTAATATTGCCACACATACCTCATTCTGTTTACTATAGTGTAGAAGTAAATAATTCGTATGATTTCATTACCAAGAGTTTTCCCTGTGTTCACTTTTATATTAGGAAGGAAATTAAATTCATTCAATTTCCATTCTTCCAAGGAATAAGGTTTGGGTACTTAATTCTTATAAATAAATATTTAATTGTATAATGAATTCCTATTCAGCAAAACCAATAAAGGTTCAGAACCTTGTTTTAATATGTGATTGAATTAGTACTCGAGGACTCTAAATACCTGCTTGAAGTACTTGAAATTATATTTAAAGTTGTTTTAATATTGGATTTTGACCGACTATTTGACATTGACTTCCCTACTCTCTGCCAACACATTGGTAGTCTCATTGCTTCCTTTTACACAAGGCAGCTGTTGATTGTTTTGCTCCTTTTTTGTGGTATTTAAGTGCTTACTATGTGCCAAGTACTGTACTAAGCGCTGGGATAGATACAAGTTAATCAGGTTAGACACAGTCCATGTCCCACATGGGGCTCACAGTCTTAATCCCCATTTTTACAGATGAGGTAACTGAGGCACAGAGAAGTGAAGTGTCCTGCCCAAGGTCACAGCAGACAAGTGGAGGAATTAGGGTTAGAGCCCAGGTCCTTCTGTCTCTCGGGCCCATGCTGTATCCACTAGGCCAAGCTGCTTCTCACTGCTCAGTGATAGATGTCCCATACTTGTTTGAAATTTAGTTTCTTGTCTTCTACATATTACTTCCCACTTGGTCCACCCTGAATATTACATTTCACTAGGATACTTTTCCTGTGGAATGAACTATCATTTTGTGCAAAGGCCTTTACACAAAATGATAATCCATTCCCATGTGGGTGGATTAATCAATTAATGGCACTTGCTGTGTACACAGCAAGCGCTCAATAAATGCCATAGATTTATTTATTGATGGACTTTCACTGTCAGTAGTACTGTCTTCAAATATGATGGGCAGATATCTATTGATATATGGTAGACCCAATGATAGATTACTAATTATTTCTATGAATCACCCTAAATGAATGCAGCATTAAAAATCCTGACCTCATTTGTTTGGCATTGAGTAAGTACCAGTGACTGAAGACGCATTCAATTGTATGAAAAAGTCAAAATATACTGAATGCTTATTTTGTGCAGACCACTGTACTAAGTTCTTGGGAGAGTACAGTACAATGGAGTTGGTAGATAGTTCCCTTCCCAAAAGGAGTTCACAGCTTAGGAGACAGACATTAATATAGATAAACTACAGATAGGTACATCACTTCTCTGGGGCAGAGGTGAGGTGAATATCAAGTGCTTAAAGACTACATACAGATCCAAGTTCATAGGTAGTGCATAAGGGCTTAATCGTGGAAGGTCTCTTGAAGATATAATTTTAATGAGGCTTTGAAGGTTGGGAGAGTGGTAGGCTGTGTTTTATGGAGGTGGAGTGAGTTCCAGGCCACAGGGAGGATGTGAGCAAGGGGTTGGTGGCAAGGTAAACAAGATCGAGGTACAGGGAGTAAATTGGAGCTAGAGAGCAAAAAGTGCAGACTGAGTAGTAGTAGGAAATCAGTAAAGTAAAATAGAAGGGGATGAGTTGATTGAGTGCTTTAAAGCTGATGGTAAGGAGTTTCTGTTTCATGCAGAGGTGAATGGGCTGCTACTGGAAGTTCTTGAGGAATGGAGGGACAGGGACTAAATGGTGGTTTTTTGGGTTTTTTTGGTTTTGGTTTTGAGAAAAATAATCCAGGCAGCAGAGTGAAGTGTGGAGTGGGGAGAGGCAGGGAGGACAGAGAGGAGGCTGATGTGTTAGTCAAAACTTCTTGGTATTATAATTAAGCTTGAGTTAATCTTTCTGTGACTTTGGGCAAGTTGCTTAACTTCTCTGTGCCTCAGTTACCTCATCTGTAAAATGGGGATTAACTGTGAGCCCCATGTTGGACAGAGACTGTGTCTAACCTGATGACCTTGTATTTACCCCAGCACTTAGACAATGCTTGGCACATAGTAAGCACTTAAATACCATAAGTATTATTAGCTTACATAAATGAAGAAAATAATTAAATCTTCAACTTGAGTTCCTTTGGGTGTCTGAACTTAAATCCTACTCTGAAAAATGTCTATCCTGTGGTAAAATAAAATAGGTAATTACCATGAATGATTCATTATAATACTTTTAATTCTCCGGCCAACCTCCATTTCTTTCAATTCCATACATTCCAATTTCCAAATTTACAGTAACCGTGGTAATCAAATCTCATTCTCTGGTCCCTGGCAGAAATAATTTCAGTCTTCTCTGACTGCTGGCAGACATTTTCTTGTCTCCTCATACCCTCCTCTCCATAACCGAGGATAATTTATAACCAAGAAGTAGCTTACAAAATAGTCCTGGAATTTATGTTGAATGCATTTGTGCTTTTTATATTCTTCTGTTATATTTTACCAGACAAGTAAACAGTGGGAGAATTTGGCTTAAAGGTATCAGATCTTTTTTAACTGACCCATATTAAACCCTCATAACTCCTGTGAAGTAGACAATTATCATTATTAACCCCTCCCAGTAAAGGAGATTTGGTTATAAGAAACTCTTGCATATGGGGAAGGAGTCTTTGACCAATTAAGATCCATTCTGCCATTCTTTCCCTGAGAAGTAGCAGAGGACCTGAAAAGATATTTCAAAGACTGAGGCCAACAGCCAGGAAAAGACCAGCTGAGCTAGCTTCCCCAAGACCAGCTCTCTCACTGGTCTTTTTGCTTCTTTCCACATCCCTCACCATCCAATGTCCCCTGATCTTTTCTCTGTCTAGCTGCTTTTCTGACTATCAGCTCTGCCAGAATCCCATCCTCTACTCTCTCCTCACTCCACAGTCACTTAGAAGAAATCCATCCTTAAATTAGTTTTGTGAGAGAAAAACTGAAGCCTTTAGTGGAATTGAGCCCATTCTAGAATGTGAGCCCGTTGTTGGGTAGGGATTGTCTCTATTTGTTGCTGAATTGTACTTTCCAAGTGCTTAGTACAGTGCTCTGCACACAGTAAGCGCTCAATAAATACTATTGAATAAATGAGTTTCCAACAGAACCACTGGTAGAGATGAGCCAATTCAGTGTTTAGCACTGAATGAGAACCTAATATCTGCCTACAAGGACGTAAGGTTTTGTAACAGAGATGTTAAAGGACTGTTTGCAAGAAGTTTTAAACTTTTGGATATTGCATGATTAAGAGCATATGAATATTGTAATGCTCTATTTTTAGAGAAGTTTTAAATGTGAGTGATTTGTGATTTTGATTTGTGTAGTAAAGGAAATGCATCTGATCTTTCCAGAGTTTATTAATCCATGGAGGAGCTTGTGAAAAATAACCTAAACAACTGTTATCCAAAGTTTTGGTGCTGTTTCAAAGCCTAAGGATGAGTCAGCAGTATTCATTACCCATTTTATATCTTTGAAGTGCATAGTGGTATTCACTGAATATTATTTATAGGAAAAGATAGATGCACATTTCTTATTTTTAGCCTATTATATCTGAAGATGTTCAGGTCAATTCCTCCCACCCCTTAGTTCTATTTACCTATGAAATAGATTAAGGAACTTGCCACATCAAAATGGGTAATGATGTGCCTATTTAATGGAGTTTAATAATTCAAATGTATCTAAATGCAGGATACACATTGCATCTTTTTAGGCAGGAGCATAGTTCAAGTGAAAATTACCTTGGGGTTTTGCCTGGCATACACCACATGAAGCATAAGGGAAGAATCTTGCCCGTAGGCATCTTTACAGTTTTATTGCATATTAATATAAAGTATTATGAAATGTTTAACAAAGAGCAAACCAAAGCCATTTTTCAAATATACATATTAATAGTTTTTTTCATTATTTTCCTCTGAGTACACAACCCCAGCCTCTACTAAAAATAAACTACATACGCTGTATGTAAAGACAAGGAAGCTTCATGTGGTGCATGCACCTCTATTTTAATCTGTGCTGTAGGGTTACATGAATGCCATTTTCTGATTTGAATTATAATAAACACAGGTTAGAGCCTTAATTTTCAGTGCTATATGAGTGGTTGCTAGGTTGGACATTTATCCGTTTTGTATTGGACAGTCTGCTCTTATACCGGACAGTCTGGTTTTCAGTTTGTCTTCCCCTTGTCTGGTAATGATACATCAGACGCTTTTATGTCTGGAATTTTTATTTTAATCCCCCGGCCTCCCACCATCTCGTCTCCTACCTCTGAGTCCCGCAGCTTGGAAGTGGTGCCTGTGTTTAGGGATTCTGGTCAGAAGTTCTCTTGTTGAAACTTTCTAGGTTCTGTGGATTTTTGCAAAAGGCTCTGTATGAAGTCACTACGGTATGTATAGCACAAAATGTGACGTGCGTCTGTTATTTCCAGGTTGGCAAAGGTCCATCTGTTATTTTTGCATGCTGTTGGAGTCCACTTTTTCAGTTTCTCCCAAAATCCTTGCTGGTAAAGAGTTACATGATTAAGTCTCTGTGCTCTTTATTTTTTCTTAGACAAGAATGAAGATGTATGCTTTTCTGCACTACTAGACATGGAGTCTCTGTAAATTGCTTATCTGTTCATAAAGAAAATAATTTCCATATTTTTACTGTGGCTTCTTAGTCCTTTTTTAATAGCCTTATTCCTTAATTCCTGACAGCAAACTGTATGAAATGAAACTATTTATTGGGGGCAGTTTTTCTCATAGGTATTTTGCTGTTTTAACTATTAAACTGGTGAACTGCAGCACTCACTGGCAAAAATAGGAACAACCGACTTAATTTTTCTAGCACTGGTTATTCGTTTAAGATTGCATTTTAGGAGGAAGTTGTCTTTTCTTTTTATTTCTCCCTTAATACATTCTGCAGGATACTCGAGGAGGAAAATTAGTCTATTAAACTGGTGAACAGCAACACTTACTGGCAAAAACAGGAACAACAGATTTCATTTTTCCAGCACTGGGTACTAATTTATTCAGGTTGCATTTTAAAAGGAAGTTGTCTTTTTTATCCTTTCTTTTTTTTTCCTTTTCTTTTCCTTAATGCATTCTGCATACCTGAGGAGGAAGATGAGTTTTAATCTTGTTTCATTGATCTGACCATGCTTTTAAAGTGACTTTTAGGACTCTTCCAGTAACACATAACATTAGCAACAAGGTAAAAAGGCATCATGTCAGCATATTCATTTAACATCAATATCATTTAATAAAGTATAAACTTCAGAGAGTCTGAGAGGAGGAGAAAAAGTACTTATGGGTCAAGTTTTCAAGTATATATCAATGACATTGTCAATCAAGATGGAGAAGCAGCATGGTGTAGTAGATAGAGTATGGGCCTGGGAGTCAGAAACTGGGTTCTAATCCTAGCTCTGCCACTTGTCTGTGGTGTGACCTTGGGCAAGTCACTTACCTTCTCTATGCTTCAGTTATTTCATCTGTACAATGGGGATTGAGACTGTGAGCACACTTGGGACAGGGTCTCTGTCCAACCCAATTTGCTTGTATCCACCCCACCGCTTAGTATGGTGCTGGCACATAGTAAGCACTTAATAAATACGACAAAACCCCCCAAAAAACTGATGTGCTTGTATCCACCCCGGTGCTTAGTACTGTGCCTGGCATATAGTTGGCACCTAACAAATACCAAAATTATTATTATTATTTAATGCATGTTAACCTAATTTTTCTCCACTTCTCTCCCATTTTAGTGTTTTCAGTAAAGTAGCTTGGCTTTTAGACATTGATAGAGATGTTAGGCAAGCCTTTTAAAGGCTAACTCAGTGTAGTGATATACTAGGATACAGATGGTGCAGAAATATAATCTAAACTGCTCTGCCTATTTCTAATTACTGAAATTTTGACCTTTTCAAAGGCTTGTTCGGGTTGTTGAACACATTTATATGATATGGCATTGCCTTTTTTTTTTTGTCAGGTCCACCTGGGACAAACCCAGTGTCAGGCCAAAAATAAGGGTCCCTGGGATATTTCTCTATCTGAACATTGCTAGTGGCTTCTTACTCTTTATAATGGTAATGATAGGGAAATTTGCTACTGCACTTAGGTGTGATAGGACTGAAAAGTAAGAGGATCATGTGATTAAGATGAATTTGACTTTTGGATTGCATCCTTGCATGTGCTTTCTGATCGACTCTCCCATGCAGGACATTGTGGTGGCTTTATGGTCCTTTCCTTCACTACGGTGGTCATTTGTCCACTTTTCAGCTAGACTGATGCCTGTCGGGTATGGATATGGCATCAGTTGCCTTTATTTGTAAAATTGTAATTTTAGGTGCCCAGCCTCGCTGCCACTGAGTTCCAATTTGTGTGTTAACAGGGACTTGGGAAAGGAACATGGGTCCAGAGTAAGCAGGAAGTTCAAGGGCTTGGCCTGGAGTAATGCTTTAAATTATAACTCCTTAAGGTCAAGAGTCATGTCTGCCAATTCTGTTGTATCGTGCTCCTCCAAGTGCTTTGTACAATGCTCTGCATATAGTAAGTGCTCTATAATTAGTGATTGATTGGCCAGACTCAGTCAGGCTTCCACACATTGTTGTGTAGGGCATCTTTGTTACTCTGCTGGCCTCATGTTGCAATTGTGTTATCAACCAGGGTCATCAGTAACAATCTATTCATCACCCAAGCACCAGCTAGCCTACTTTCTGGGAACTATCTTAAGTCGCTGTGGTGTGGCAGAAAGTTGGGGGCCAAGAGGGGTGCAGGGAGGGGTGTGGAAAAGCTTGGCAGTCTTTTTTTTTTTAACAGTATTTGTTAAGTACTTACTATGTACCAGCTACTGTCCTAAGCTCTGGAATGTATACAAACTAATCAGGTTAGACACAGTCCACATCCTACATGGGGCTCACAGTCTTAATCCCCATTTTACAAGTGAGGTAACTGAAGCACAGAGAAGTGAAGTAATTTGCCCAAGGTCACAGAGCAGCCGGATGGCAGAGACAGGATTAGAACCCAAGTCCTTCTGAGTCCCAGGCCCATGCTCAATCCACTAGGCAACACTGCTTCTCTTGGGACCTCCATCCAAGTTCACCAGATCCAGGTCAAATTGGCCCCATGTCAAAGGAAAATGGAATTGCATTGTTTGTCCAGTTCCAGTTTGTAGCAAGTACTAGCCAGGGCTGGAATCGTAGGGGCCTGTGGTGGGTAGGGCTAGGGGCGGGATCTGGGTAGGCTGGGCTGGACCTCAACTTTTCTAGTCAATGTAGATCTCTATTTATGTGCAAAACTAGTGGCAACTGTCCCTAAAACATTATGCAGAGAGCATATCTGCAGGGTGCATTGTACAGTCATGTTTGGTTGGTATTTAGCAACTAGGCTTGGCCTGTGCAAATTTATGCAGAAAACAATCATTCCTATAGAAAAATTACCTTGAACACCCCTGTTCTGTACAAACTTGACCTCGGGTAACAGGAATTTTTATGAAGCCAGATTCTGCTTCTCTGCTTAAACAAGCATTGTTTATTTTTTTAAAAAAATCTTTTGACATTGTGAAAGTGATCTGAAGACATTTTCTTAAAAACGTTTTTCATACAGTAAAACATTCAGTGTTTTTGAATGCACTGTAGCTTGGAGAGTTGACAAGGACCATTTGATTAGGCAGCAATGAAGCATAGCATGTGACTTGTAACTGAAGGCACATCTGTTGCTTAGGCAACAATCAAAACTAGACCAAAACATTTGAAAATGCTCCCCCAAAATGCAGTGTTTAGGGGTGATTGGGTTATATTAATGGAAGTCATAGTGAAATCATTACATAAATGACTTTGAAAATTCTGGCCTCAATTTCTTATGTTATTAAGACATTGGAATTCTACTTACTATCAAATATTTAAAATCTCTCCACTAAACAGTGTTAGGAAGCAAGTCATCCATGAACAATAAGCATTGGACATTAGCACCCCTATTAGAAAACATTTGTGTTATTATTAAGCCTTATTAGCAAGAAAATAGTTAATTGTCTAAGCAATGTTGGTATCCTTTTCACCACCCCCTTAAAAATAATGTACCCCCCTGGTTAAAGTATTATCTCCCAGAAACAGTATCATGCAATTGTCTGTTGAATTGCAGAAAATGAGGGGAATTATGAAGTAATCTCCATTGATCGCCAGTGCAGAGTAGTACCTTGTAGTTTTGAAAGGTATACTTTTGTTTTAGTAGTATATATTTAGAGAAGAATTTAATGCCAGCATGGCAGTGCGTGCAAGAGCATTCTTAGAAAGAATCAATCTACCAATCAGAATAATCTTTTGTCAAGCAAGGCAGGTGTCCAGGCTGGGTTAGGCCAAGTTGAAACAGTTTATGCTATGATGTCAATATGTCTTTATTTGGGTAATAAAGTCTTCAGAAAACTAATTATATATTTTGTTGTGCTGCAAAATGGAATATTTCTGAATTATTGCATGTCTTAAAGCTTGCACTGATTTTTCAAATTTCATTCCCTCAGTAGAAATTTTGGTTTGAAAGAGTGCAATCACTCACTGGATTCATTTTGCTATAATCTTGGAGAGTGGAAATGAATGGCTTAACCAGTGGAATAGCCAGTAAATTTTATTGTTGCAGGTCAAATTATCTTCTATAATGGAAATGTGTGGCCATCGTCCAGCTCTTTAAGTAATTTGATCTTTTCCATCTTTAACAGAAGGTTATGTTTATCTGTTTTGTTCTGTCAGTAGCTGTGGTGACATATAGTGATAAAAATCTGTGGCCTACATGCTGTAGGTCAAAGATATTTTTTTATAAATATGAATACTGCTTTCAATACATGAAATATTTTCATTCTTCCTGAAGGTCATTTAAATGGATTAGAAATACCTGGAGACAATTTCATTTAAAAGAAAATAAAGAAAATGACATTGTAGTAGGATTGTTTCTGATAAATTCTAAGCCTGAAATATTAAAAAAACATTATTTTCTATATTCACTTTGCAATTCATTTCAGTAACAGAAAGTGTAACTAAATGTTATAAGGTTGTTGCCATTGAAGTGTGTTGAAAAATAAGAGTTGAAGAATGGTAACCCCTCAGCACAGAAAGAAGTTGACATTATTAATCAGGGTTTTTTGTGGGAGGAAAAGATTAGAAAGTGAAGAGCCTATAGGATTAAGGGAGTAAATAAAGGGGAGAAAACGTTTTGAGATGGAGGAAATAATAGAGAAGTAACTAGATGGCAAATTATCCTTTTGTTTCCAGCTGGTTCCCTTGTTTAATGTGCATGCAATTCCCTGATGTTTCTGTGCTACTCTTGTTTCTCTTAATAAGAATCTTCTATCCTCACTCCCCTTATGTTCCACCTACACTTTACTGACTCATTTTTCTTTTTATGTGTGGCATGGCAAAGCTTTTCACTTTCTGCAAATATTTGCTTAAATCAATCAGTCATATTTATTGAAGACTTATTGTGTGCAGAGCTCTACTAACCACTTGAGAGAATACAATATAACATTCATTCAGTCATATTTATTGAGTGCTTACTGTGTGCAAAGCACTGTACTATGTGCTTAAGCACTGTATTAAATGCTTATAACAGAGTTGGTAGATACGATCCCTGCCCACAATGAGCTTTCAGTCTAGAGAGCGAGACAGACATTAACATAAATAAATTATGAGTATGTACGTAAGTGTTGCGGATCTTAGAGAGAGATGAATAAAGGATGCAGGAGTGATGCTGAAGGGAGTGGGAGAAGAGGAAATGAAGGCCTAATTGGGGAAGGCCTCTTGGAGCAGACTTGCCTTTAGTAAGGCTCTGAAGGTGGGAAGAGTGATCGGAAGAAGGAGGGCGTTCCAGGCCAGAGGCAGGATGTGGGCGAGAGGTTGGTGGCGAGATAGATGAGACTGAGGTACAGTGAGTAGATTGGCATCAGAGGAGTGAAGTGTGCAGGCTGGGTCGTATAGGAAGTTAGGGAGATAAGGGAGGATATGGGAGAAAGGTGATGGAGTGTTTTAAAACTGATGGTAAAGAGTTTTTGTTTGATGCAGAAGTGGATGGGCAACCACTGAAGTGGGAAAACTTGGGCTTATTGGTTTTGTAGAAAAATGATCAGGTTAGCAGAGTGAAGTATGGACTGGAGTAGGGGAGAGACAGGAGGCAGGGAGGTCAGTGAGGAGGTTGATGCAGTAGTCAAGGTGGGATAGGATAAGTGGTTGGATTAATGTGGTAGCAATTTGGAGAGGAAAAGGCAGATTTTAGTGATTTTTGTGAAGGTTGAACTGACATGATTTGGTGACAGATTGAATATGTGGGTTGAATGAGAGAGATGAGTTCAGGATAATGCCAAGGTTATGGGCTTGTGAGACAGGAAGGATGGTGGTGCTGTCTACAGTGACAGCAAAGTCAGTGCCACCCCCTCCACCTGTACCTCAGACCCAATTCCCGCTCACCTTATAAAAACCATCGCCCCTGCCCTCCTCCCCTCCTTAACTTCTATCTTTAACTGTTCACTCTCCAATGGCTTCTCCCCCTCTGCCTTCAAACATGCCCATGTCTCCCCCATCGTAAAAAACCCTCTCTCAACCCCACTTCCCCTTCCAGTTATCACCCTATATCCCTACTACCCTTCCTTTCCAAGATCCTAGAATGAGTTGTCTACACTCGCTGCTTACAATTCCTTAACTCCCATTCTCTCCTGGACCCCCTCCAATCTGGCTTCCGTCCCCTCCACTCTACTGAGACTGCTCTCTCTAAGGTCACCCATGACCTCCTTCTTGCCAAATCCAATGGCTCCTACTCTATTCTAATCCTCCTTGACCTCTCAGCTGCCTTTGACACTGTTGACCATCCCCTTCTCCTCCACACCTTATCTCACCTTGGCTTCACGGACTCCATCCTCTCTTGGTTCTCCTCTTATCTCTCTGGCCGGTCATTCTCGATCTCCTTGGCAGGCTCCTCCTCCCCATCCCATTCTCTAACTGTTGGGGTTCCCCAAGGGTCAGTTCTTGGCCCTCTTCTGTTCTCCATCTACACTCACTCCCTCGGTGCACTCATTCTCTCTCATGGCTTCAACTATCATCTCTAAGCAGATGACACACAGATCTACATCTCTGCCCCATCCTCTTCCCCTCCCTTCAGGCTCGTATCTCCTCCTGCCTCCAAGACGTCTCTACCTGGATGTCTGCCCGCGACCTAAAACTCAACATGACCTAAACTGAGCTCCTCATCTTCCCTCCCAAGCCCTGTCGTCTCCCTGACTTCCCTATCACTGTGGACGATACCACCATCCTTCCCATCTCTCAGGCCCGCAACCTCGGTGTCATCTTTGACTCGGCTCTCTCGTTCACCCCACACATTTGATCTGTCACCAAAACCTGCCGGTCTCACCTTTATAATATAGCCAAGATCCGCCCTTTCCTCTCCACCCAAATGGCTGTCTTACTGTTACGGGCTTTCTTAATATCCCGGCTAGATTACTGTGTCAGCCTGCTCTCTGATCTCCCTTCCTCCTCTCTCTCCCCACTCCAGTCTATTCTTCACTCCGCTACCCAGCTCATCTTCCTGCAAAAACGCTCTGGGCATGTCACTCCCCTTCTTAAAAACCTCCAGTGTTTGCCTATAAACCTCCGCGCAAAACAAAAACTTCTCATTCTAGGCTTCAAGGCTCTCCATCACCTTGCCCCCTCCTACCTCTCCCTTATCTCTTTCCACTGCCCACCCCGCATGCTCTGCTCCTCTGCCGCCCACCTCCTCACCGTCCCCCATTCTCGCCTATCCTGCCGTCGACCCCTGGGTTACGTCCTCCCGCGGTCCTGGAATGCCCTCCCTCCTCACCTCTGCCAAACTAATTCTCTTCCTCTCTTCAAAACCCTACTTGCAGCTCACCTCCTCCAAGAGTCCTTCCCAGACTGAGCTCCCTTTCTCCCTCTACTCCCTCTACCCCCCCTTCACCTCTCCACAGCTGAACCCTCTTTTCCCCCCATTTCCCTGTGCTCCTCCCCCTCTCCCTTCCCATCCCCTCAGCACTGTACTCGTCTGCTCAACTGTATATATTTTCATTACCCTATTTATTTTGTTAATGAAATGTACATCACCTTGATTCTATTTATTTGTTATTGTTTTAATGAGATGTTCATCTCCTTGATTCTATTTATTGCTATTGTTCTTGTCTGTCCGTCTCCCTTGATTAGACTGTAAGCCCGTCAAAGGGCAGGGACTGTCTCTATCTGTTACTGATTTGTACATTCCAAGCGCTTAGTACAGTGCTCTGCCATAGTAAGCGCTCAATAAATACTATTGAATGAATGAATGAATAACATTATTCCATTCAGTATACTTCTTTTTCTTTCCTTCCCATTTCCCATTATTTCTTTCACTGTTCTTATTCCCTCTGCCAGCTTCTCTGATTACCCTATAATTTCATTCTGCAAAATACCCTTTCACTTCCCTTGTTTCATTCCTATGACTGTGCTCCAAATGTCCTTAACATATTAGTATAAAACCATTCTATTTTTTCAGCCCTGAAGACTTGCTTTTCAGTTCATTTGTTTGTCAATTTAGTTGTTATTTTCCCTTTAATAATGATACATTCAAGATTTATCAGGTGAAACTTGGAATGAACTGAGATGGTACATGAATTCACAATTCCATGCCTGCCATGCATTCTCAATTGTCTGTTTTAACCCAGGTTCCAGCTTTCTTGCTCTTTCCACTCTTCACCTCCTGCCTTCTCATTCCTTTCCCTAAATTTTACAATTTCATAATCACTTGTAAAAATCACTTGATTTTTAAACAAACTCTTAGTGGGACTCTAATTGTGTACTGCATTTGGTATTGTCCACCTAAGACTGTTCTTTAAAGCTGTTGTATTCTTTGTATGTACATGCTCAGGCACACCAACGGTAGGAGGCAGTTGTGGTCTCTCAATCAATGTTTACTCTGCAAAATTGAGTAGCAAGAAAAAACTTGTTTGAAAGTGTTTTGCAAGCTTTTAATTTAGGAAAAAAAAGTCTGTTGAAAATGGACCTTGTGATTTTTTTAACGTCATTTTTTTTCTTAATTTGTCTCTCTTGCTATTTCTTTATTAAATATCTTCACCAGCATATGAGTTTTCTAATATTCTTACTTATTAGATGTTATTGCTGCTGCAGATTAAAAACAATCAAAAATCATAGCTATTCCCTTTCCTGCCAGTGTGTTGAAAATTAAATCAGATCTGTCTAAAGTAAAGCACTGCGTACCTTTGATTGCACTTTAAAGTGTGTTCCATGCAGTTAAACTTTTTCTGGTCGTGTTTTATATGAATTAGATCACTGACAAAACCCTAGGAAACATAGACTAGAAAGGCAGTAGTGCCGCAAAAATTATGGTGTATTTTATTAAGGTTATGATCAATTGTGGGCTTTAGTATTTTTAAGGTGCAAGAGTGTTAGACACTCCCAAAGTATAATAAATGTCCTAAAGTTTATCCCACTGCATTTTCATTTATATATACCTTTCTTTTGTTTGAACTGCATTTACAAAACTACCTTGCAAAATTTTCAAAGTACATTCTGTAAAACGTCTCCCACCTACACTAAAGGACATCTGCTAGTGTAGGAATGCACTCCTTGGGCAGGTATAAAAGGACTAATAGATCAAAGTTGGTTTCAATATATTGTACTGCCAAAGTTCTTACTAAACATTTATCATTAGGAGAAAATTACCTGATTTATTGGACTGTGGTGTTTTTTTTTTTTAAAGCTTAGCTTTCATACATTCGTGATAGTTATAAAAAAAGTGATACATTTCAATTTGGGATTTAATTTATATGAGTTGGTTATGAAATGACATTTCCAAGGGACCATGTCTTCCCATCTGTTCCCCAGTGTTGGGGTTTTTTTTGTTATAATCAAGAATGAGAACTCAGTTTAACATAATTACCTTGTTGTTATGGTTTTGTTTTAATCAAGATAAAAAGGCAAATAAAGCACATACAGCTCCTTGCAATAAAATTACCATTGGTGGTTGTTAATGCAGCCAAACCCGGATTGTATGGTGTGAACTGTGTGAAGGGAGAATGTGCAGATCATGAAATCCACCAGCAAATCCAAAACCATCATTCAAAACCTTTTTACTTGAGTTGTTAACTAATAACAGTACATTGTACTGATTGGAGTTGTACTTCCTATCCCTTTTTATTCCTCACTTGTGGCGTTCCTAAGGAGCAACAAATTGGGGTAAAAAGGAGACAGACAACATCTGTAAGAATTATCGATATTATTTACTGAGCACTTAGTGCAGAGCACTGTAATAAACACCCAAGAGAGGTCTCTTTCTCTAGACTGTAAGCTCTTCATGGGTAGGGAATGTGTCTTTTGTTATATTGTACTCCCCAAAGTGCTTAGTACAGTGCTTTGCGCACAGGTGCTCAATAAATACAATTGAAATGAATGAATGAACATTGTTGATAGACACATTCTTTTCTCAAGAGGATAAGGGGAAGGATGAGAAGCTGATGATCCACACAGTCAATGAACTGGATAATCAGTTCCTGAATTAAAAAAAAAAATGGTTTTATCAGCCCAGTAATCAATATACTTTTTTAAAAAAAACTTTGCATTTTCTCTCAAAGGAAATAGTGAATATTATTTTCTCTTTGTTGCTGGGAAGCCCCTTTTCTTAGAAACTTAGTATCATCAAGGATGAGTGATGCTGCTTTTCATCTGGTTTCAGTTCATGTTTGAACAAACTTCAGAGGAATGAATCTGCAAGGCATAAATATAGCCCACGTTATACAAAAGGAAGAAGTGACTCAGCATCTCAGACTGAATATATAATGGCTATTCATTTTGGTCTAAACACAAATTGCAGGTTTAAAAGATTAGCTTTTCTGTGCTTTAAAGAGTTAATTTCAAAAGACTCATACACTCCTAGAAATATAGGAATATATAAAACATCCAGTAGGCTAGATTTTATGTTTAAAAATTACAACTGCACCAATATCACAGAGCAATGATGTCCTGCAATTTTTCTATATTCCTTCTTCTACTGCTACTTTTGTGTCTCTGGCATTTATTTCCTCTCAGTATGGCAGCTGCATCTCTGCACCACATTAATGTCCAGTCTTTAATTATTAAGTCAATCAGTGGAATTTATTGAGCCCTTACAGTATGCAGAACACTGTACCCAGCTCTTGGGAGAGGACAATACAAAAGAGTTGGTAGACACATTCCCTGCCCACAATGAGCTTACAGTTTTAGAGGGGAAGACAAACATTAAAAGTGTTTCAAGTTAATTCGATTAGGACTTTTTTCTGATTTTATGGAAATAATTTTAATTGTTATCGCTAAGTGATAGTACTGGTCACACACTCCTAACCCTTTTATGTGCATTGGCCCAAATGGCATCAGAGGGAACACTACACCAAGGAAAAATAATTGAGAGTGGTAGAGGATGTGAATTAGGTAATTAATGACTTGTTAGCAGTACTGAAAGTAAATGAAAATTGAAAACTTGAATTTTTTCTTGGAGTTTTGAAAATGCCACAAAACTCCTGGAATTATTCTCATCACTAACACATGCCTAGTTTTCCATCAGCTTACTGTAATTTCAAGTTGGGACAAAGAAATTTAATTTTTGTTACTGTAATAGGAATAAAACTGTTGATATAGAAATCATTGGGATGAAACTGAACTTGTTTGTATAAGATTGGATTGTTCAGAGCAAATTTGATTGGAATGATGATGACTTCAGTGTAAGTCTTAGTATTAAATCTGTTGGAAATTCAGAATAAGACTTTCTGTTTTGTGGTATACAGGCTAAGAAAATATTCATTACTAGCTTCATACTTACTGCCTGTGTGCTTTTTATTCTATTTAAAGACCAACATACATTGTCTAGCAACCTTCTTTAATAAACCCTTTATTATTTGCTTTTGCTACCTGACAGAAATCTTGCCATTTTTCTACTGTCCTGTGCTCTTCATTCTTTTCTTTCTTTGGTAAATTTGTTTCTCTTTATTGGATGTCATTTGTTAAATATGATCTCAATACTATGAAATGCATTTCCTCTGATTTTAAAAAAAGTAGTTCCCGTGGAATAATTATCTTGCATTTATACATAAAGAGGGATCAAAAACACTCCATAAGGGGATTGATTCTTGACTCCAATCTTCCAGTAGCTTATCACTGTAAAAGCATTGATTTGAAAATAATGAATCGTATAGCAGCATGGCCTAGTGAGAAGAGCATAGGCTTGGGAGTCAGAGGAAGTGGGTTCTAATCCCGGCTCCGCCACTTGTCTGGTGGGTGACCTTGGGTAAGTCACTTAACTTCTGTGGGCCTCAGTTCCCTCATCTGTAAAATGGGGACTAAGACTGTGAGCCCCACGTGGGACAATCTGATTAACTTTTATCCACCTTAGTGCTTAAAACATTGCTTGGCACATAGTAAGCGCTTAAATACCATCATTATTATTATTATTGGTGTTTTTAGTTAAAAATTTAGGGAGACTGAGGACTTGAACTAATCCTAGGCCTATTTATTGTTAGCACTGTGGGAGGAAATTGTAAAATATCAGTAACTGAATAATGCAAGTGACTCATTCAGACAGAGGGGTTCATGCATTTCCGCATGCTGGGTCAAGTGCTATTTCCTACCTGGTTCTTGCTTTTACAACCTCTCTTGAACCCTCTCTACTAAAAGATTCATCCCATTCTTGATTGCTGCAAGCCACCCTGGTATGTAATAATTATGGTACTTGTTAAGTGCTTACTGTGTGCCAAGCACTGTGCTAAATGCTGGGATAGCTAAAAGATAATCAGGTTGGACCCCATCCATGGGGATGAGGGACAGCAGGCTCCAAGTCTAGAAAGGAGGGAGTATGATTTAATCCCCATTTTACAGATGAGGAAATGGAGGCACAGAGAAATTAAGTGAGTTGCCCAAGGTCACACAGCAGACAAATGACAGAGCTGGGATTAGAACCCAGGTCCTATGACTCTCAGGTCTGTGCTTTTTCCACTAGACTGTGCTGCTTATCAGCATGTCTGATGATGTCGTTTCTCAGCAACCTACAGCTGTGCCATATTGTTTGAGATTTTACTTCATTGTTTCATTAAAATATATCCTTTGCCTAATTAGCCTATGGTACATTTCCCCCTACTCCGCACACCTCATACTTCATGCTACCAGTAACAGTTGTATGAGCATGTTATTATCCTACATTGTCCTGCAGCATGGCCTAGTGAGAAGCAGCATGGCCTAGTGGATAATAGATGGGCCTGGGAGTCAGAAGGACCTGGGTTCTAATCCCAGTTCTTCCACTTGTCTGCTCTGTGACCTTGGAGAAGTCACTTCACTTCTCTGTGCCCCACTTACCTCATCCATAAAATGGGGAGTAAGACTGTGAGTTCCATGTGGGACAGGGACCGTGCCCAACCTGATTAGCTTGTGTCTACCCCAGCGCTTACAACATTTCTTGACACATAGTAAGCGCTTAACATATACCATCATTATTGTTTTCCCCCTACAGAGTTGTGATATAGGAGACATTTTTTGGTGTTGATAGATTGACCAGGTTCTAGGAGCTCTTTATTTCTGTCTTTCTTGCCATATGATGTTAGCTTTCATATTTATTTGATGGACCTGCTCAGTGAAGGTGGTGAAATCCATGGTGGACTGAACAGCATAATGCAAAAGTGGAAGTTCCTCCCACACTAGGATCACATGAAGACTGTCTCTTGTTTGTACGTTTGCATTCATTTCACAGCAGTTGCTTGGTGGTGTTTGTGATGCTGCTGCTTAGGCTTGTTTTTCCAAAGCCTCTGTTCACATCTGTTCAAAAAGAGCCAATCTATTTCTGATGTCTTAGATCCCTACACTGACCAAGAATGTCCCATAGGTCTAGAGCCAAAAGAGCTAAGTTGACTGGCACTCTATTCATATTTCCATGGTTTCTCAGGTACCTGTAGCTTCCCCCCGTCCCCCCACACACCCAATTTTGGATAGGGCCAGGGGAAAAGGGTAAGGGAACATGAAGGGAATGTTTGGCTAGGCACCAATGAACTGAAAGTGATCATAGAGCAAAGTATCCAGAGTTTCTGCTTTAGGTTAGACTTTCCTGACTTTTGTGTTTTGTCCCACATCCTAAGAGACCTGTGGCAGGATCCATTGAAAGAGAGAGTGGGGAACAGAATCCCTCAACATTGGTGGCAATGGTGGTGGCTCGTATTCATGTTGCTGAAGTACACTTCTTTTCGCTGGCAACAACAGCAGCCACCTGTATTACGGCCTTGTTAAGGTGGCTCAACTGGCATTTTTGACACATGATTATAAATTTGACCTCTTTAGAAAGCCCTCACCAGTCTAGAAAGGCAAAGTTTGGGGTACCCCACTGCCACCACAGCCTATTGTTGTCACCTGCACTCATCACAGGTCTCTGGATAGGGGCACCACAGGTTGGGTGGGGGAATTACCAGGCCATGTCCTCCTGGGCCCTGAATCAGTAGCTGTTGTGTGAGCACTGTCTCACGGGTCAGCTATGCAAATGCAAGTGCTGGGCTTGCCAGTTCCCTAGCCGTGCCCAGACAGCAGCGGGTGTGGGGTGTGCACCCTGTCCATGTGGACTATGGCTTGGCGATGGCTGCGGTGGTGATCTGTGGGTGATGGCCATTCTGGTGTGATGATGGAAATTGTGACTCTCACATGGCAAGCAGTGAGATTTTTATTCGTGTTCTTTAATGTCTTTTTTGGAACCTTTTTTGCCACCCCTTCCCCCCGCCCCCAAATCCCAACTCTTCTCTCTGCCTCCTTCTCTTTTTAATCTCTTTGTCTTTCTGTATATTTCTGTCCTATCTCCTTGTTCTGTTCTGACTTTTCAGCCCTGCCCCTGAAGGCTGTGTTCCACTTTGATCTCCCCAAAATTTCCTTAGCCATCATCAGGATGGCCTGGGCCTCATTTCAGGCAAGTACTGCTTCACAGTGTAGTAGTTCTGCACTTGCATACTCTCAAGATCTTAGTACAGTGCTCTGCACACGGTAAAGCCCTCAATAAACATGACTGATTGATAGCTGTTGCCTGGGCTGCTGAGGCTACAGCTCTCAGAAGCCTATAGGGAAACAGTTTATTCTGTATCCATGGCAGTGTTTTTCCAATGTGAGCCCTGAACTATTTGCATTTGATAATATGTTACTTATTTGTTGTTTGAGTGCAATAGCCCTGGATGCTGGAAGTTAAAATATATCCCTATAAATTCACTCTTGGAAACTTGGAATCTGCAAAGATGAGCTTGTTCAGTGAATCTAGGTGATACAGTTTCTTATATGAACTATAATACATGGATTATTTTAATGCCTTTAGTGTAAATGTATTACTCAGTGACTTACAACACAGTCTGTAAAGTTAGCTGCTGAATTATAGATGTGTTCAACAGTATTTTATCAGTAAAACATTAAATCGGTTTCTTCCAGTGTCTTAACCACTTTTTATAAAATAAGAAGCATGCTACATTAACACTGTCATTTAAGTAGTGCACCAACTGAAGGAAAGCAATCAAAAATTTACCGACATGATGAACAAATTATCTGCAGTACCCAACTCGTTCAGTGGTAATGGGTTAGATATTTAAGTTGGTGTATTAACTCAGTTTAGTGAAAATCAGTATTTGCCTATTGGAAATTTAATTTCCCACCTGCTTTTAAATTTTTCAAAAGCCCTTTCCAGATCACTCTCTGAAGGATTTTATACAAATTAGCCACTGATTAAGAAATAGAAAGTTTTTCATTCTTTTCCCTTTGTCCAAATACACTTACACAAGTTGAAAATTTCCATTACCCTTCCAGACTTAAAAATGCTTCGTTGCTACTTAATTTCAGATATTAGACATTCAACAGCTATTTCAATTTGAGAGGGTTTATTAGCTGGAAGTTTACTTTTTTAAAGAAGTTTCATGTTTGTTCATTAGATTATAAAATTCTTCAGGGAAAGTCCATATTTAATACCTAGTCAATATATTCCCCAAGTACCTATTACGGGAGGGGTCTACACAAATCAGACATTCAGTGACTACTGTTGATGATTTTGAAGGAGGAGGATAACTCTTGAACTTTAAACAAGGGATGCATTAAGGTCCCCCTTTTAAATGGAAACTTGAGTACGTGGTGTCACTCACTACATGGCGAAAAATGTAGTATAATCTTCTCTGGTTGAAGTACAATTTTGTAGGAATGCAGGCTTTTTCATTTTAAAAGTGAGTGATGGTGCATAATGGGTTAGGGCAGCTTCAGTAGATTATGAACTAAAAATGGTAGGTTGAGAGAGTGGAATTCTACAGGATAAAATGTTTTGATATTGGTCAAAACTAGAAAAAAAGTGCTATGGCTAAAATATGTAAAGTACTGATCAATCAGTAGTAGGGCAGGGATTGTGTTTTCATTATCTGTTGTACTCTCTGAAGGACATAGTACAGTCTTCTGCACACAGAAAACATGCAGTGACCTAGTTTAGATTGTAAATTCCTAAAACCTAATCAGATTGGACATCGTCCTTGTTCCACATAGGTCTCACAGTCTGAGAGGTAGGGAGAGCATGTATCTTGTCCACATTTTACAAGGTAGGAAACTAAAGGTCAGAGATTCTGATAGGCCTGCGGACACAAAGTAGGCCAGTGGTAGAGCTGGGACTAGAATCTGGGTTGCCTGACTTCCAGTTCCATGCCCTTTCAATTAGGCCACAGTCCTATATACAGTGGCATGTATCCTATTAAAATGCCATTCAGAATATATCACTACCTTCCCAAAAAACCTCTGACTACTCGTTTCTTCTCACATAAAAGAATCACCCTTAGCCATTAGGTCCCATGCTCTCCAACTGTTCCCCCCTTACCTACCCTGCCTCCCTACACAACAGCTGTCATTCTTCACTCCTCCCAAACTAACTTTCTAACAATTGTAATAATTCTGGCATTTGTTAAGCACTTACTCTGTGCCAAGCTCTGGGATAAATACAGGATAATCAGGTCCCACATGGGGCTCATAGTTCAAGTCGGAGGGAGAACAGGTTTTGAATCCCCCTTTTGCAGATGGGGACCTGAGGCACAGAGAAGTGAAATGACTTGCCCAGGGTCACACAGCAGGTGAGTGGCAGAGCTGCAATTAGAACCTAGGTCCGCTGACTTGCAGACCTCTTTCCGCTCAGCCATGCTGCTTCCTTACTTTGTAATACTCTGCTCACAACTTTCCTCACTCCAACCCATTTAATTGCTTATACCTTTCCCCCTGTAGAGTACTCCTCCCCATCAAACCTAATAATAATAATAATGATGGCATTTGTTAAGTGCTTACTATGTGCAAAGCACAGTTCTAAGCGCTGGGGGGATACAAAGTGATCAGGTTGTCCCACATGGGGCTCACAGTCTTCATCCCCATTTTACAGATGAAGTAACTGAGGCACAGAAAAGTTAAGTGACTTGCCCAAAGTCACACAGCTGACAAGCGGCGGAGCCAGGATTTGAACCCATGACCTCTGTCTCCCTAGCCCGTGCTCTTTCCACTGAGCCATGCTTCACTCCCTTTCTCCAAAAGCCATCTTCTTGATCACCCCATCACTTTAGCCACTTGAGCACTCATGTATATTGCTGTGCTTCTACTCTTTCACCTATTATTTTTGTGACAATTCGTGCCTGCCTGTCTCCCCCATTAGACTGTAAGATCTCCAAGGACGGGGAATTGTATTTCACTTCTGTGTTCCCTCATACCTTATTCAGTGCTTTGCCCACAGTAGGTCTGAATAATGCTGTTGATGATGATGAAGTTGATGGGAAGTAATGTGACCTAGTGGATAGAGCATGGGCCTGGGAGTCAGAAGGACTCCTGCCTCTTGTCTGCTGTGTGACCTTAAGTAAGTCACTTCACTTCTCTGTGCCTGTTACCTCATCTGTAAATTGGGGATTAAGACCGTGAGCCCCATGTGGGACATGGACTGTTTGCCATCCGATTGGCTTGTACCCACCCCAGTGCTTAGTACAGTGCTTGGAACATAATAAGCGCTTCACAAATACCATTTTTTTAAAAAAGATAGGCATGGCAATTTTTGCAGGGATTATACATGGATCCCTGGGGATTATGTATCTTTGGGAAGAAGCCACACCAAATCCTCACTGGGGATCAGAAACTTTGTCGTCTCAGGATGGGGGCTGAGTTTTCTCACCAATTTTTTTCTGAAATAAATTTGGGTAGGGATTCTTCTCTGCCCCCCGGGCCTCTGATAAAATCAGATTTCCTAAGAAATAACTTTAAATGTAGAAACAAACTGTAAGGAGGCACTTTCCACCTCTCTTACCACTGATTTTGGGCTTCAGTGTGATAGTTTAATTGCAGTGTAGAAAAATTGATCACATCTATTTAACACTCAAATGGTAATATTAAAGATATGACATCTTAAAATGATCTTTTTCTGAGCAGGAAAAGTGATATGAAACAGTTGGCTATATTTGTAACAGTTTGCTGCACTCCCTATAATTACGATACCAACATTAGCAAGTGAAGCACATAAAGTACAATAGTGATTTTAATGTTTGTAATGAATAGACCTTTCTTCAAAATCTTTGGAAACTATTTTTGAAAAATACATTTTCTAATACAGTTAGCTAGGCTTATATTCAGAACTCTTTGAAATGCCATTCAATATCTTGTTCTTTGCCCTTGGATGGAATGGTGTTTCATGTTCTTTGAACTCTGACTAATCAAAAATCAATTAAGGCTAAGACACCATTAACATGTTACATATTTAGTGATTATAGTGCACTGCTATACTTTCCTGTGGACTTTAAAATAAAATTTGTGAGAGCCATTTTCTAATCAATAGAGATATTGAAATTATTTCTTTTCTTGAGCATTTTTGATGATCTCGCCTTTGAGAATCTCAGAACATGTATTCTGGTTTTATTAAACTTGAAGTAATAGGGAGAAAGGAAAAATAAAGTAGTTGAATTTTGTTTTATTGTGGTTGTTGTCCATATCTGTTAGAGAGTAATTGAAATACATCAAAATGGAATTTTTGATTTGGTTCTTTTGCTTAAAATTTCTTCCTGAAAAACTATGCAAATAAGTGTGTCATCAGAGATTAATGCTCTTTTCAAGAGTGTGGGTCAGTTTGCTGTCAAGATTGCAGGAGTTTGTATTTTGAGTGACAATGGCATGTGTACCATAGACTCAAGTGGCTTTGACTACTGGGTGTGTAATCACATTACTAACGAGTGAATCATCTTTGAGATTAAATTAAATGTGGTTAATTTCCTCCATTTTAGCTCACAAACCAAGTTCATGAAATTTTTTAAGAATCTATAGTTTCAATTTAGTCTGTTTTTTCAAGATTAAGGTAGAGCCAAAATTTATAAGGAAACTGTCAGTCTAGTTTGGAATTTAAAAATGAAATTAAATGTGTTTGATTAGGACATATAGGTTCAGCATTTACAGGCAAGTGAATGCATGAAAATGTATTGTAGCTTTAAAGAGGATTGACTCAATTCCTATGGGTTTCATTAATGATTCTTAGTATTTCCTTGGATTTCAAGAAAGAAAAACCCAATTTTCCATAAATATGAATCTCATTTTTAGATTTTTGCTTCCTCTTTCATGATTTTTTCCTTTGATTTTTGAACTGGAACATGAAAACCAAATTAATCATGTTCATTTTTATTTAGAAAATAAATCTTACTGAAGAGAAGGTGTGAGTTGAATTGGCTTTTTCTGTGTGTGTGCATAGTCTGCATATATGGTTAATGGTTGGGTGAGTATTGATGTTCCTTCACCTCTGTTACTTCTCAATGCCATTTGATTAAACCTTTCAGATTAGACTTTCTGAAGTATTTTTCTGACTGCTTTTATTTTTCCAACTTTTCCATGTATTTGAGTCAGTTGTAGGTGATAGAGTCAGGTCTGTATTTTGAGAAAGTGCCACCTTTTCCCCTATGTTTTTATTCTTTTTCTGACACAAACTAAAGCAAATTTGGTTGATTGGCTTTACTCTAGGCCCCATCGTGCACATCATAGAAACTGTTTTAGAGTTTGGCATTGTCAATATTTTTGACAGACAGTGTGAAAGGTTCAGGACTGGAATAGCAAGGGTGTTAAGAGTTCAGGATTGAGGAGAATTGGCACAGCTGGGGAAGCATGCATAACATTTGACAACACTGTGCTTGACTCAGGCAACTCATTTACATCGGTGTATACTATTCTTTAATACAATATTTAATCAAAAAGACTAGGAGTGTAAAGAAATGTTAGCTAGAAGCCTGAAGGTTGGGATCATCTTGAGAAGGTGAATTGTAAAAGGGTGTGTGTGCATGTGGGTGTGTTTAAATCTATTCTCCCCCCCCCCCACTTTTCTCCTGTTTGTTTTTCTCCTGTGGAACAAACTTTGTCATCTGTCTTTTGCTGTTTCATTGCAACCCCATTTCTTCTGTCACTCAATTCCCTTTCCTTGGCATGTCTCCTGCTCCTTGTTAGTCATATCTCATCCTATTTATGTAGCCATAAATTCAGAATTATCTTGTGCAGGCCAGTTTTGCTGCCCTGTCCTCTGTTCAGTTTTGAAATGATCCTAACTTTTTATGTGTATTTTTTTAAATATATATTTTGGTACCAAGCCTTTCTCTGCTGCTGATCCTGCAACTGGGTCCCAAAGCTCAGATGCTACACCAGATTTCACACAGACCTAATTTGAGCTGAATTAAGGAGACATCATGTTACGTTGCATGCCCATGTAGTGTCTGTGATAACACTTGGGTTTTAGGGCCCAGGTGTTTGGAATGCCTTCACTGACCACACCCTACCTTCTATCTTTTAGTCCCAGTACAAGCCAAAGCTTTGGTGATAAGTGAAGTTCTGGCATTTTTCACCACACAATTGCCGAGTTCCTGTTTTGGGGAAATAATTTTTTTTCTTTTCTACCCTATCAGTCCAGTCATATCAACAAAGACAGAAAGGCTGTACTACTATCTGGGAAAACATATACACAGGAAAGCAGTGTGGCATAGTAGAATTAGTAAGGGTTTTGGAGTCAGGAAATCTGGGTTACAGTCCCAGCTCTATGCTTCAGTTTTCTCATGTACAGAATGGAGATAATGTAGATGATTCCTTCCTTTCTGTACCCACTCAGAAGTTATAAGGAAAAATGAAGTAATGTGATTGAAGAAATAATAAAAAATATAAAAATTTATGTATTATTGTAGTCAGAAATAGACAAATCTGCACTGAGGGATGGAAGATGAGAAGATAATATGAAAAAATAGATTGCTTAAAATAAGGAAGACATCTTGAGTGCCAGTTGATTTAGTGAGAAAAGATGGTTTCAGGTTCTGGCAAAATGACAGGGTAAAGTGACCTTGTGGTAGGGGACAGTGGAGAGAGCCATTGTTGCAAACTGTATTTACCACAACCTGGGAAAGGCAGAAGTGAGAGTTTTGAGATTTGTACACAGTTCATTCGCAGAATGGTTAATCCACTTATTGATAATTGGGACTTGACTCTAATTGGAGACTCAACCTCAGTTAATTTTTGTGACTTTTTTGTTGCTCTTTCTTACCTTTTAGAGAGGGCAGTTGGCTCGTTTGTAGAATGAGCAGTTTGGTAAAATGTGTGAGCAGTCCACCTTTCATTCAGAAGTTGTAATTTTTTTTAAACTCTTTCCATGTTGCTTATTTTGAGGAAATGATAGGTACTGTTGAGTCCTACAGCAGTTAATTATCACATTACTTTGCTAGGGTCAGGGATTAACAGAGAAATCTTTCTTTCCTTCTTTTGAAAAATCCTCAAAGGACTTGCATAGCACTTCAGTTAAGTCATGATCTCCAGGGAGATGTTGCTTGTTCTGAAGATTTTCATAAACTATTTGACTAAAAATCTACTCCTAAATGTATGCTTCCTGATGTGTGTGTTTCCTAGATTGAATTACATTTGGCAGATGGGATAATAATGGTGGCATTTAAGAGCTAACTATGTGCCAGGCACTGTACTAAGCGCTGGGGTGGATACAAGCAACTTACATCAGGCTCACAGTTTCAATACCCATTTTACAGATGTGGGAACTGAGGCCCAGAGAACAATAATAGTAATAATAATAATGATGGTATTTGTTAAGTGCTTACTCTCTGCCAAGCACTGTTCTAAGCACTGGGGTAGATGCAAAGTAATCAGGTTTTCCCACGTGGGGCTCACAGTCTTAATCCCAATTTTACAGATGAGATAACTGAGACACTGAGAAGTAAAGTGGCTTGCCCATGGTCACACGGCAGACAAGTGGCGGAGCCGGGATTAGAACCCACATCCTCTGATTCCCAAGCCCATGAACTTTCCACTAAGCTACACTGCTTCTCTAAAGTGAAGTGACTTGCCCAAGGTCACACAGCATACAAGTGGTGGAGCTGGGATCCTATCTATGCCTAAACACCATTGTATCAGTTAATATCTGTGTTCTTAGCTAAGAGTAATTAGATTTGGATCTTGAAATAAGAGGCAGGATGTTTTCAGGAAGAACCTTCCATTCTAGAGTCTTCCATTTCTGTTTTGGTTCACAATGGAGTCTCTTTTCTAGAATGATGGATGGGCCCACAGTGAGTTTGAGGACACAGTGCAGACTGAGTTTGAGGACACAGTGCAGTCTTTACTATTTTCTTCTAAGTACTCTTTTAATTTTTAAATTTACTAAAAATTTAAGGTGGAGTTCAATCTGTTACTGGTATTTATTAAGCATTTACTGTATGCAGAACACTGTACTAAGTGTTTGGGAGAGTACAACACAATACAATTGGTAGTCATGATCCATGCCCTCAAACATCTTATAGTCTAGTGGGAATTGTTCTGTTTAGGTAGGTATTCAAGAAATGGGTTGTATCTTAATAATAGGCAAAGAAATCAAAGTTTTCTTAGAAAAGGATGCCATGTTTGCAGTTTTTACTTTAATAGGCTAAATTTCAATACAGTGACCTTGAGGGAAAGGAATTCTGGGTAGATATGCTTATTAAGGAACGTCTCTAAATTTATGATGCATACTGGCAAAGGAGATTCAAGGTAAATTGGCTTTTTGCTATCAAATGCCTAAAGGCAAAATCAAGCAAGTAACAAAAGCGCTCACTCCCAAGCCAGTTGCAGATCCCACCTTTCATCACCTTCTCTTCCTCAGGCTTATCTAAATCTTTTTATCCCAATTCCAGTACTGATTTAAACCTTAATAAATGGTCTGGAAATGGCCTGCCTTTGGAGAACAAAAAGAGTTCAGAAGTTCAAAATCTGGAACTGCTTAAGTTAGGAGAATCTTCTTGCTGTGATCTGCACCTCTGTTCTCTTGAAACTGGCACTTATATTAGGTGGGCACTAATTCACCAAAACAGATGGCTAGTAGAACAAATGTGCCAGGAAATGTGAATCTGTCCAAGAAGTTGAAATACTGGTCTTTACTAAATCATCTTCTAGCATCATCAGCACTGGATCTGATAGTTGAGATAAGTTGGGTGACTTAAAAATATTGGAAATGACACCTTGACTCATTAGCCGCTGTCCATACTGGATGTGCTTGGATCACTGTTAGAATTACCTGGTGGCATAACAGAGTTTCTTCCTAAATGCATATGGGCGGATTTTGGAATTAAGACATAGAAGCTTTTGCAACCCTTTCCCCAGAAAGACCTGACTCAGAATTTGGTGGATTATGTCTAGCATTAGATTTTAAATGAATTTGCTTCTTGAAAATTAATTTTTAGGAAGAAAAATTGTATCTGAAGCTAGAGCTGTACAATGTAGATGTTTGTTCTCCTTGTTTTATTTTTTAAAGCTGATTTAACAGCCTGCCAGAGTAGAAAATGTTCAATCCATCATGGGTTCTTAATGGCCTGGGAAAACCTCCTTTGTATAACCAGGGGATATGATGGAATTGGTGCAGGAGAAAATTAATTTAGTTGGGATCTGTGAACAGAGTTGATCTAATGTGCTTATGCTTGCAGAATATTTAGTAATCAATCATTGCAGAATGTTTGCTGTGCCCCTGAACTGAGTAGCACCAACTACTTTAGGCAGTATTCTGTCAAAAATACTGTTGTGTAATAAGACAGATATTTGAAATACAGCAGCGGTGTAATTACAGGTCATATATATGTCAGTACAATAGCTTTGCTATAGGTTCCACTTTTTTGCTACTAAACAAGTTAGTTATAGAGTTTTCCATAACATTTTTCAGTCCAGTCACAACATCTTTTCCAGGCTTACATTTTACAAGACAAGACATTTTCCAGCAGCTCATTTTGGCATATATAAATACACACACACAACATTGAGGATCTTTCTAAGGTGAGTCAAAAGCAGGAAAAAGTTATGCTGCTGCTTGCCAAATATTTCCATAAATGTTCATTCAAAAAGGGAGATAAAAAGGGTTTATTTTTTAGTCATAGATCATTTCTTTAGTCATTACAAAAATAGGGGTGCTTTTTAACATTGTAGGTTGGATTCTATTGGTAAAAATTCATTTGGGTGCCAATGGATTAAACTGGTTTAAAAGAGGTTTCTTTACTGACAACGGTGGAATTTATTTTCTTGAGATATTGCTCCCTTGTGTTTGTGTTTTTCAAGCTTGACTTGATCAGTCCTATTTTTAGAGCGCTTACTGTGTGCAGAGCACTATATTAAGCATTTGAGAGAGTACAGTCTAACAGACACATTCCCTGCCCACAATGAGCTTATGAATCCCAAACCTTAAAGAAATAATGAAGCTGTTCAAACTTGAAATTTATTTGGTGGGGTGCATGTGTTTAAATTCACGGGCTCAGGTTAAAATAAGGTGATCAGAATCACAATTTAGGGAGCAGTTTTGGGGGTTTTGGATATTTTGTTTGTTTTTCCACATCTGATAAGGTTAAGGCAGAATCCTTTTCCTGGGTCACAGGGCAGAAAATCTTACTGCTATCATCACCATCACAGTTGAACTGGTTCCCTTAGCTGTGAATAGGGCTGTCTGCTTCGGCCAAATGATCTATTACTAGAGAAGCAGCATGGCCTAATAAAGAGCATGGGCCTGGGAGTCAGAGGACTTGTCTGCTGTGTGGCCTTAGGCAAGTCACGTAACTTCTCTGTGCCTCAGGTACCTCATCTGCAAAATGGGAATTCCATACCTGTTCTCCCTCTTAATTAAAACCCCAAGTGAGACAGGGACTGTCTCAACCGGATGATCCTATATTTACCCCAGCGCTTGGTTCAGTGCTGTTCTACTACAACCCAACACCCTCACTTCACTCCTCTAATGCCGACCTACTCGCTGTGCTTTGATCTTGTGTATCTTATTCCCAACCTCTCACCCATGTCTTGTCTCTGGCTTGGAACTCCCTTCCCCTTCATATCAATACATCATCACTCTCCCTACCTTCAAAGTAGTATTAAAATCACATCTTCTCTAAGAGGCCTTGCCCAACTTAGCCCTCATTTTCCCTACTCCCTCTCCCCTCTGTGTTACCCTTGCACTTGGATTTTTTTTTTAAATGGCATTTGTTAAGAAGCACTTACTGTATGCCAGGCACTGTACTAAGCACTGGGGTAGATATAAGCTAGTCAGGTTGGACACACCCAAGTCCTTCATGGGGCTCACAGTGTTAATTCCCATTTTGTAGATGAGATAACTGAGGCACAGAGAAGTTAAGTGACTTGCCCAAGGTCACACAGCAGATAATTGATGTAGCCAGTATTAGAACCCAGGTCTCTGACTCCCAGGCCTGTGGTCTTTCCACTAGGATGTGCTGCTTCTCGTAATTTGTACCCTTTATCCACCCACCCTCAGTGCCACAGCATTTATGTACATGTCTCTAGTTTAATATCTGTCCCTCCCCCCAACACCAAACTGTAAGCTCCTCCTAGGCAGGGAATGTGTCTACTAACTCTATTAATGTACTTTCCAAGCGCTTAGTACAGTAAGCGCTCAAGTTTTCTTGATTTCATAATCATCCATCTCCTGTTAACTGTTTTAATGAGTTTCCTTCATTATGACTCTAGCTTTTATTTATTTGCATATGTCTATTTGCCACCCGCACACTGTGACTTTCTCTGTTTTATATCCACTCTGACTATCTCTATTTTGTATTTAAACTCTGCCTGGTGACTTGGAATGCTTTTAAACTTATGCTGCCTCTCAGAATCACTCCTCTTGTTCCCATTTTCATCACTTTAAAACCCTTATTGTACTGTAGAAAAATGGAAACTATCAAAAGAAAAAGAATGCATAAAAATAACCAGAACATTTGTCTGAAAACTTCAGAAGGGAAGTTTTTAAAAACTGAAATATTTGGATAATTGTGTCCAGAGAATATATTTTTACCAGTTATCCTGGTAATTTGTATGAAAAAGGTACATAGGATGATTTCTCTTTCTACTTTATTTCTTTTTCATGATATATGTGTTTTTCCACTGCTCAATTTCAGTTTTCAGACTTATGCTATACTCTGCCCTTCTCTTTCTACTCTTTCATCTGGTCTTTCCTAATGATCTTTGAAGTTTGGATTATAATTATATCATTTCTCTAAGCACCAAACTTTTACTGTCATCATAGCCTTTTCTTGTACAGGATGTATGTACCCACAGCCTCCACATCCTCTCTTTCAGCTCCATTTTTGACCCTCTGTAGTCTTCTGCCCCTTTTAATGCAATGAGTCTTCTCTCCCGAAGGCCATCAATAATCACCTCCTTACAAAATTTAATGGACTCTTCTCTGTACCAATCCTCCTCGACCTTCTGGTTCCCTTCAACACTCTAAACCATTCCCTTCTCATGGAAACACTGTGTAACCGTGGATTTTCTGAAACAGTTTTCTCCCGTTTCTCCTCTTTGGCTGATCTTTGTCCATCTACTTTGCTGGCTCTCTTCTGCCCTTCAGTCAATCGTATTTACTGGCTGCTTACTGTGTGCGGAGCACTGGACTAAGTGTTTGGGAGAGTTCACTATAACAAATAGGCACATTCTTTGTTTTCCCCCAGTGAGCTTTTGGTCTAGAGGATGAGCTTACAATCTAGGGGACTGCCTCTCACTGCTTAACTGTGGATGTTGCTCAAGACTCAGTTCTGGGTCCCCTTCTTTTCTTAACTTAGACTCAGTCCCTTAGAGAGCTCATCTGACCCCACAGCTTCAGCTACTCACTGATGTAAAGATGATTTCCAAATCTATCTCCCTAGCCCTGACTTTTCTCCTTCTCATGCAATCACATGTACAAAACTAATATAGTTTTATTATTGTCTTTTATCCATAAATGCTTTAGTGTCTATCTTCTGTCTAGATTGTAAGTTTCTTCAGGGCAGGCATCATGTCTCCTAATTCTCTTGTACTCTCCCAAATTCCTAGTAGAGTGCGCTGCATACAGTAGTTGCCTAGTAAATCGTATTGATTAATTGCCACATATCTCTGGTGGTAATTTGGTGCAGTGACAGAAATTAGATAGGAGAGACTGATTTAATCAGTATATCGTAACATTTTCCACTTCCTCCTTTTTGATCTTCCAATTAACTAGCATTTTAATGCCTGAGAGTAATATCTGCTGCCAGATATTATATAAATGTGTCCCAGAGTTTTTTTCTTTTGACTAGAATTACCTCGCTCAACTAACTGAATAGAAGCTAAAACTGCATTATTCAATCTATCATTTGTATTTATTGAACACTTACTGTATGCTGAACACTGTACTAAGCGCTTGAAAGAGTACAATATAACACAGTTCCCTGCCCACAAAAAGCTTACAGTCTTGGCCCATTTAGAATATGAAGATGCTTGGGATTGTGTATATATATATATATATATAGTATAGTATATATATATATATACTATATATATAGTATATATATATATATACTAGTGTTACTTCAATACTTGCATATATAAAATATATATATATATTTTATATATACAAGTATTGAAGTAACACTAGTTAGACTATGTCATACTTGTTTGATAGTGAAGATTTGATACTTAAATTCTTTCTACCCTTGTAAGATGTGTGGTTCAATTGATTAATGCCAATCCATTAATGCAAAGATGAAACAAGGCCTCAGTAATGGAATCATAAGCAATTCTGAGTCCAAATCCTGTACCCACTACCATTTTGCTCTGTGACTTTATTACCTCACCGTCACTGTTCTCAACTAAAAACTGGAGATAATATTAATAATCCAGAGGGTCATCATAAGGACAATTCAACACAGGGATGTGGACAGGCTTGGATTACACCACAGTAGAGGCCAGGGAGGTCTTCCAGATGTAGTCAGTCTTGAAGATTTTCAAAAACCTACTAGCACGTCTCGTTTTTTTTTTTGCTAGCATTACTGACATTTTTATACATGCTGTGGCATTTAATAATGATGGTATTTTTTAAGCGCTTACTATATGCCAAGCACCATTCTAAGTGCTGGAGTTAGTTACAAGGTAATCAGGTTGTCCCATGTGGGACTCACAGTCTTAATCCCCATTTTACAGGTGAGGTAACCGAGGTCCAGAGAAGTTAAGTGACTTGCCCAAAGTCACACAGCTGACAAGTGGTGGAGCCAGAATTAGAATCCATGACCTCTGCCTCCCAAGCCCGTGCTCTTTTATCCACCTGCCAGCCAGATTATTCCTCTTAGCCCCACATTCCAGGAAACTACCCTGTTACTTTTTCTGCTTGCCCTTTTATAGCCACTCTGCTTCTTCCTAGCCACTTGATACCCTAGCTAGCAGTCTTCTCCTAACCATTCCTTCACTGTCTTGGACACTTTGTTCCCACTAAGCATTAAAATAGTAGTAGTATTTGTTAGGCGCTTAGTGTGTGCAGAGCACTATACTAGGGAAGCAGCATGGCCTAGAGGATAGAACATGGGCCTGGGATTCAGAAGGACCTGGGTTCTAATCCCAGCTCTGTGACATATCTGCTTTGTGACCTTGGGCAAGTCACTTAACTTCCCTGTGCCTCACTTACCTAATCTTTAAATTAGAATTAAGGGTGTGAGTCCCACGTAGGACATGGACTGTATCCAATGTGATTATCTTGTATCTACCCGAGTGCTTAGTATAGCATCTAGCACATTGTATGTGCTTAACAAACACCATTAAAAAAAATACTAAACATCGGTAGAGAACACTTAAGTGGGAATTAGATATGGTTTCTGTCTCTCCCAGGGGAGTTCATGATCTGAAATTAAACTTTCTCATTCCTTGACTTTTCATTTTCTGTACACTTTGCACCTCTAATGCCAATCTGGCTCAGTGGAAGGAGCACGGTCTTGGGAGTCAAAGGTCATGGGTTCTAATCCTGGCTCCACCACTTGTCAGCTGTGTGACTTTGGGCACGTCACTTAACTTCCCTGGGCCTCAGTTACCTCATCTGTAAAATGGGGATTAAGACTGTGAGCCCCACGTGGGACAACCTGATCACCTTGTATTCCCCCCAGTGCTTAGAACAGTGCTTTGCACATAGTAAGTGCTTAACAAGTACCCCTATTATTATTATTAATTTACTCTGTACGTCGATCTCGTGTATTTTGCAGCTGACCCCTCACCCACATCCTTCTTCTAGCCTAGAACTCCCTCCCCTTCATATCTGACAGATGAGCACTCTCCCCACCTTCAAAGCCTTATTAAAATCACATCTCATCCAAGAGGCCTTCCCTGGCTAAGCCCTCATTTCCCCTACTCCCACTCTCTTCTGTCACCCTTGTACTTTGATTTGCACCCTTTATTCATCGCACGCTCAGCCCGACAGAACTTACGTGCATATTTGTAATTTATATTAATGTCTATCTCCCGCTCTAGACTGTAGACTGCATGTGGTCAGGGAATGTGGCTACCAACTCTGTTTTACTGTATTTTACCAAGCACTAAGTACAGTGCTCTGTACAAAGTAAGTGCTTAATAAATATAATTGATCGGCAGTGCCAGCTGCAGTAATCCTTGGAATACAGAAGCAAGCAGAGCTCCATCAAGATTTTAAGATAACTCTGCAAGGTTATTATTAGTAGTAGTACTTCCTGAAGGGCCACTGAGTGAATACACCATACTAAGTGTGGGCAGTAGGAAACAGATACGCTCCCTGCCTACTAGAAACTTACAGTCTTGTGAGGGAGACAGACAAAATAGTATTTACAAACAGAGCAACCAAAATAAATACTTAAATATACAATTGAAGAAACTAAAGTGCTGAGGATGAGTATAAATATGTACAGAAGTGCTAGAGATGGCTCATGGGTTTTTTTTGCAGCCCTTTATTATGAATGAGTTTAATGCTGTTCATAATACCATATTAAGATTTTTTTAATGTTTTTATTTCCTTTTTCATTGGATTTATTGTTCTGTATGTATAATGGCTTTCTTGGCCAACCATAGGGGCTACTAATGCTCCTAGAAGTACCTGTGTTCAGCAAAATCAAAGGCTTCAGAAATAAAGGGGGTTTGAGAAGACCTAGCTTTCATCACACCTGGTGAAATTCATTCATTCAGTTGTATTTATTGAATGCTTATTGGCTGCAAAGCACTGTACTAAGCATTTGAAAGAGTACAATACAACAGGAAAGACACATTTTCTGCTCACAGGGAGTTTTAGTCTAGAGTCTAGAAATCCAAGAAGATTTGTGGAAAACAAACCAGAAAGCATTCTAAATCTGATTCAAGGGGCCAGTGTTCTTGCTTGATCCTATTTGCATTTCTTCCTACTGATAGAGTAGTTCATTAGCATTAAGCAGGGAGCCAGCGGGTTTTAGCTAGAACTCCTTGACTCCACTTTCTCTTCCTTCTCCCCTCCAATTTTCTACTTGATCCCCTGCAGTCTGACTTCTGCCCTTTCCACTCCAGGGAAACTGCCCTCTTGAAGGTCACCAGTGACCTTGTCCAATCCAGTGGCCTCTACTCCATCCTTGTCTTCTTAACCTCTCAGCTGCCTTTGAGACTTATGGACACTGCCCCCGCCCCCCTTCTCCTGGAAACATCTATCTGACCTTGGCTTCACTGACCACCATCCTTTCCTGGTTCTTCTCCTGTCTCTGGCCGTTCTTTCTCAGTCTCTTTTGCCGTCTCCTCCTCTGCTCCCATTCTCTTACTGTGGGGGTGCCTCAAGGCTCAGTTTTCGGTCCTCTTCTATTCTCCATCTACACTCACTCCCTTGGAGAACTCATTTGCTCCCATGGCTTCAACTACCACCTCTCCAGACCCAACCTCTTCTCCCCGAAGTCTCACATTTCTCCTGCCTTCAGACATCTCTTCTTGGATGTCCCATAAGCATTTCAAACTTAACATGTCAAAGGCAGAACATCTCATCTTCCATCACAATCCCTGTTCCCCCAACAACTTTCCCAACACTATAGACAACACCGCCACCCTCCCTGCCTTACAAGTCCATAACCGTGATATTTTCTTTATCTCTCTAATTCAGTCTTCATATTCAATCTATTACCACATCCTTTGAATTATACCTTCACAACATCTCTAGAATCTGCCTTTTCCTCTCCATCCAAACTGCTACTTAGATGATCCAAGTACTAATCCTATCCTGCTTGACTACAACCTCCTTGCTTGTCTTCTGTCTCTCCTCACTCCAGTCCATACTTCACTCTGCTGCCTGGATCATTTTTCCAAAAAATATTATGTGCACATGTCTCCCCACTCTTCCATTGGTTACACTTCCTTCTCCGCATCAAACACAGACTTCTTCCCCTCGGCTTTAAGGGACTCAATCAGTTCTCCCCCTCCTACTTTACCTCACTGATCTCCAGCTACAACCCAGATAACACACTTGGCTGCTCTAACATCTACCTACTCACTATACCTCTACTCTTTCTCGCTGCCAACCCCTTGCCTACCACCTCTCCCTGGCCTGGAGCTCCTCCCCCTTTGTAGTCTGTCAGACCACCACTCTTCCCATCTTGAAATTTCTACTAAAATCATATCTCCTCCATGTTGTCTTCTCTGACTAACCCTTCATTTCCCCATCCTATTTGCCATCCTCTCTGTTATGCCTAAGCACTTAGGCCTGTACTCCTTAAGCACTTGGATACATGCCCCATTGCACTTTTGTACATATCCTTATACTCTGCATAGCACTGAAGAAAGTGCTTGGGAGAGTTCAGTACAACAGAGTTGGTATACATGGTCCCTGCTCATGGGGAGCCTACAGTCTAGAGTTGAACTACTGATTGTGACAGAAAAGCACAGTGCTAGCTAAGTGTCAGAGATAGGAACTGAAAGCCCACTAGGCTTGAAATAACAAGTAAGGGCAAGGTTATCAACTGAGGATGAGTGGTACGAGTGGCTGGGTGTTTATGGCCTGTTTCAGGCAGATACTGGACAGTAATGAGCTAAGATGGCTCTCTGGATTGTAAACTTGTTATGGGCATGGAATACCTCTATGTACTCTGTTGTACTTTCCCAAGTGCTTATTACAATGTTCTGCATGCAGTAAGTGTTCAATAATACCATTGCCTGAATTTACTTCTGCCCTCTGTCAGCTGACCACGTCCCTCTAGCATGGACACCTCTGGGGTTCCTGATAGCTACCCGAGTCCTGAGGCTGCACTAGTGGTGTATTTCTGCCTCATCTCTGGTCCCTTAGGCACCTTTAGGAATGCTCCAGGGGGTGGAGATGGGCTTGGGGGCTCCAGAACCAGTTTGATGAGCTCCAGCGACCTAGAGTCCCTGCAGGGTTCACATCACCAGAGCCCAGAGCCTGCAACTGTGGCCACTGTCATCCCTCCCCACCTTTTTTTTCTCATCACTCCCTCTTCCCTCTCTACCCCGCCCCCCCCGGCTTTTGTCCCATATCCTTAAAGCTCTGCCATAAGCCATTCCAGTGCCCCAAATTCAGAGTATTCACATGTTTTTAGTAAATAAAGTAATTACTGCACAATGTTTGTAGCATTCTAAGCAAAGAGCATGGGCCTTCAAATGTTCTTTTTTAGCTTCACTCTCCAAATTCCTAGATTAATGGCCTCATTATGTATTATCTTTATCAATATCAGATAGCATTTATTATTTATTAAACTCCTACATGTGCACAGTGCTGGACTTTGTATTGGCCAAAGCAAATTAAATATTATAGTCTCCGCTATCTAGTTTTCTTGATAAAATGGCAGCATATGAAAGGACGTAGTACTTTCTAAAAGAAAAAATTCAAGGACATGCTCACAAAACACATGCATATGTGTGCACGACCCCCCGTCCAGAACGATGAAACACACCATGAGCTGGATCTACTGATAGAGTACAAGTTAAAAAGTCAATCAGTAATTTTAGGTTACATTCTAGTAAGCAGTGTTTATATGTTATGAGATTTGCCTTCAGGATTCAGTTGGAGTAGGGGAAATGTCAATTCATTTCCACTTATGGAAAGTTTTGGGGATGAAGTGGATTATCTACATATGTTCAGCTATGGTTACATAATTTTAAAGTTTCTGGTTAGTGTTTGTGGAATGTTCTACAATTGCTGAAGAACAGAAATTGAGATTGTAAATCGTGTGCATATCTGTAATCTGTAATAAATGTCTGTCTCCCCCTCTAGACTGTAACTAACTCTCTTCTCCTCTTCAAAGCCCTGAGAGCTCACCTCCTCCAGGAGGCCTTTCCAGACTGAGCCCCCCTTTCCCTCTGCCCCTCCTTCCCTCCCCTCCCACCCTCTGCTCTTCCCCCTTCCCCTCCCCTCAGCACTGTGATCATTTGTATATATTATTTATTGCCCTATTTATTTTGTTAGTGAGGTGTATATCTCCTTGATTCTATTTATCTTGATGATGTCTTGTTTTGTTTTGTTCTGTTTTGCTTTGCTGTCTATCTGCCCCCATTAGACTTTGAGCCCGTCATTGGGCAGGGATTGTCTCCATCTGTTGCCGAATTGTACATTCCAAGCGCTTACTACAGTGCCCTGCACATAGTAAGCGCTCAATTAATACTATTGAATGAATGAATGAATGTAAGATCATTGTAGGCAGGAAATGTGCCTGTTTTATTGTTATTGTATCTCTCCCAAGTGCTTAATACACTGCTCTGCACACAGTAAGCACTCAGTAAGTACAATTGACTGACTCACAGTGGTGCCAGGATTTGGTATTGAGTGCACAAATGAATCTGGGACAGGAATTTATGGGTTGGTGCATTGGGGGCAGGGAAAGAAAGGGAAGAAGGAGGAAAGTGGGAAGAACACATAAGGAAAAGGGGGAAGTGAGGGAGAAAGGCAGGAGGGGAGGGAAAGAAGAAGAGAAAGGTACTTTGTTCCTGCCTTGTCATCTCCTTTTCCTCCCTCATTCTCTTCCACTGCCACCAGAGAAGCAGCGGGACCTAGTGGAAAAGAGCACAGTCCTTTCTAATCCTGGCTCCACCACTTGTCTGCCTTGTGACCTTGAGCAAGGCAAACTTAACTTTTCTGTGCCTCAGTTACCTCATCTGTAAAATAGAAATTAAATACTCCTCTTTCTTGACTTCGACTGCAAGCCCAATGTGAAACAGGGACCATGTTCAACTTGATTACCCTGTATCTACCCCAGTGCTTAGAACAGTGCTGAAGACATTGTAAGTGTTTAACAAATACCGTAATAATCATCATCATCTTTCTTTCCTTGTAAAGCTCCAGGTCAAGACACTTTCATCCCTGACACTCCGTGAGGACAAACCGACCAGCCTGGGGTAACTATGGGGGACAAGATGGAGGTCACAGGGTTATCTATACCCCCTGAATCCAGATAGTATAGAGCATGCTGCCACTGCAATCCCTGCCATGTCCCTATGGCAAACCAGGAGGATTGTGGGAGGAAGATGGCTTTTGCCTCGTAACCTGATGAGAATGGAAAAGGAGGTGGTGGCTTGTAATATCCTCCTGCCAGAGGGAGACAAGAGGTGGGGCCAAAATCTTGCTCCACTTCTGGCCCCATTTTGGCTCCAGAGAACAGAGTGAGCTGGTACCTGCTGCCTGCCTATCCCATGAGGATGAAGGGCCTCTCCTCCCAAAATGGAGTTGAAGCGTAAGGCATCGTGACCAAGTGGAAAGACCATGGTCTTGGGAGTAAGAAGACCTGTGTTCTAATTCTGGCTCTGCAACTTGCCTGCTGTGTGACCTTGAACAAGTCACTTCACTTCTCTGTCTCAGTTTCCTCATCTGTGAAATGGGGATTTGACTGTAAGCCCCATGTGAGACAGAGAGGGTGTTCAACATGAATTTCTTACACTTACTCCAGTGCTTAGTACATCGCTTGGTGTGCAGAAAGTGTTTAGCAAATACCACAATTATTATTATTCTCGTTATTATTAGTATTTATTACATTGTAGTCCATGCCCAAGGATACTAATTCACATTTTGCAAGTAATAGTGGTAGCATTTATTGAAAGTCCACTTGGTGATACACTGGACTGGGCACTGGGGAGGTACAGAATAAAGAAATGACAGGTTTGAGAGACAAGCATCAATATATTTGCAACTATAGAGGTCAAATATACTCAAAACTGAGTATACATAGGTGAGTTCTAAGGAGAGAATAAATAAGAAATACTCCACATTTTAATTCTTTTAACCCAAAATTGTGTATTCCTTGTCAATCATGGCTTGATCTGCCCAATTTAATTCCTTAACTCTTCTGTCTGTAAAGTTAATGGCATAAAGAATAGTCTGGAAGTCAGAATGTCAGGGACTCTAATCCTGGCCCTGCCACTTGTCTGCTGTGTGGCCTTGGGCACGTCACTTGACTTCTCTGTGCCTCAGTTCCCTCATCTGTAAAATGGAGACTAAGACTGTGAGCACCATACGGGGCAGAGACTGTGTCCAACCCAATTTGCTTGTATCCATTCCAACACTTAGTACAGTGCCTACCACATAGTAAGCGCTTAACAAATACCACAATTATTATTATTGTTATTAGTTTCTCAGTGTTGATTACATAATTTTCCCAGTGCTACTTTTAGAGGTACAAAGCTTCTGGCAGTACTTAGTGGTAAGTTAGACTTACCATGTGATGTTCAATACAGTCAATCAACTGTATTATTGAGTGCTTACTGTTTGCAGAGCACTGTACTAAGTGCTTTGGAGAGTACAGTATAACAGTAAACAGACTCATTCCCTGCCCACAATGAGCTTACAGGCTGCCCTGGGCTATGGAAGCAGTGTTGCATACTGGATACAGCATGGGTCTGGAACTCAGAAGGGTCCTAACCCGGGCTCCACCACTTGTCTGCAGTGTGACCTTGGGCCAGTTGCTTAACTTCTCTGTGCCTCAGTTACATCATCTGTAAAATGGGGATTAAGACTATGGGCCCTATGAGGGACAGGGACTGCATTCAACCTGCTTAGGTTGTAGCTATCTACCCCAGCAGTTAATATGGTGTCTGGCATGTAGTCATTTAACAAATACCATAGAAAATTTAAGTAAAGACTCTGACGGCAGGAGAAAAAGCAGCAGCATGGCCTAGTGGATAGTGCACAGACCTAGGAGTCAGAAGACCCTGGATTCTAATCCTAGCTCCTCCACATTAAATCATGGATAAAATTGTCCAGTAGCTGATTGTGATTTAACTAACAGGTCTCAATTAAGTGTATGTGAATTCAGAGTAGTAGTATTGTTTCACTAAATGCTATAATTTTGTTATAGTCTTTCCAACACAATCTTAGCACATCCTCCATCTCTAGGGTTTGGGTGTAGCTGGACATTGTTCTACTTTAGGGTATCATGAGAACATAAATGGATATAAACCCTGATCAGTCAATTAATCGTATTTATTGAATGCTTACTATGTGCAGAGCACTGTACTAAGCACTTGGAAGAGTACAATATAGCAGAGTTAATAGACACGATCCCTGTCCCCAAGGAGCCTACTAATGATGGAAAGAAGGGAAGGCAGCTGCCTGCAGAAGAAAAGTGGGAACTTGGAAGATCCGGAGCTAATTGATCCAGGGGGACATAGTAGGTCTTTACTGTCTCTCCAATTAGAGTACTATGTTTCCATTTTAAATTTAAAAGACACACGATTTAGACTATAGACCGAACACTTGTAACTTACCTCTACCATCCACACAGAATGCTAGTTTGAACTGCCCAAGATTTTAAACATGTTTGTATTGAACAGGAAGGCCTACCAGATTTTCGAAAGCAAATATACCACCATATTGAAATTTTGCATCAGTAAACACATTAACTACTAAAAGAGTCCTACGAATAGTAAAGGAAACTTAACTGTTATTTGTGATAGGTTTGGCATGTTGATGAAGTAGTAAGCATTACTCATCTGTTTTCATTTGCAGAAGTTCTTTACCAAAGCTAGATGCAAATAGAGCAAAGTTTAGTAGGTGGATAATAGCAGCAAAATAGTCAGTTTCTGGAATCTTGTGCCTAAACCTTGCCGTACAACTTTGGTTCTGTAGCTTTTTGTTCTGTGCTTTTCTTGGTCAGAATTTAAAGCATGACTTTTCAGGGTAAGTCTGTTTGGTCACATTTTTAGTTTTCTTAAAACAACTGTGGTGTAGAACTTTACTAGTATATTTTGGTATTCTGTTTTGTGAAATCTTGTTGACAGAATTTGAACTACAAGAAATACAGTGTGAAGGACATATAGTGAATCCAGCCAGCCAAGTCTTTATTGATTGAGTCTATGGCTGCTGCCACAAAAATGTTTTTTTTTTTAAAAGTTCAGTGTTCAGAATCTGTTCTGTATGCCAACTGGAAGTTGCAAAGGTCGTGGGGTTCTGAAATTTGTTCTCGGAGGGTAGGTGTTTTTTTTAAAACTATGGTCTTTTACCTAATTTTGCAGAGGATGGTGCCCAATAAATTAATGTAATCTTCCTTTATATGTTTACTCTTTAAAAATATTACAGAGGTTACCTAATTAAGTTTTAAGCTTATTGCTTTATAACAAGAAATAACAGTCTGAACATGCACAGTCTTTTTGACTGACTGATCTCCACTCTTTCTCAGTATTGAAGTTCAAGTTTCATAAGAGGTGGGATCTTGAAAAAGTCAGATATTACTGTGATGCCAGGTAATTAGGAATGCAAAGAACAGTAATGTATACTGAGTCCTAAAGGAATTTTCTAAATACTCAATTTTACTGGTAATATTGATAAAATAGTTAAACCTCCAAAACCTGCCAAAGATTGATTTTCAGTGGTTACAAATAGCAGAATTTTGTCTCAGTATATGGGTTTAGAATGGCCATCTTGTGAAGTGAGTTTTCATTTTTCAGTAGCTACTTCCTTGACTTATATACATGATTGCCAGGAGTATTTTATCATGCATCCTTTTCCCTAATCTCTTATGACATTCTTATTTTGCCACCAAAATGAGACCACTGAAATTCAGAAGGTAATCTAGTTCTTTGCTAGCCTGATATTATTTTCCTGTTCCCATTTCTGTGCTGTTGCTGCTCTGAAGTTGTACAACTTTCTTGCACTCATGCCTCTCAAACTGCATGACCAGGTACCCTATAATGAGTAGGAAGACCAAGCTTTTATGCCTCAAGCAGGGTCCACTAGGGCCCTTGCTTTCAGTCATGGTAGGTAGTTATGAGTTTGACAGTTATGAGTTTGGTAACGTGGCAGCAGGGTGTCTAGAAGAGAAGCCTATCCAGCCTCCTATTCCTATTCTTTAGTAGTGGCAGTAGCTGCCGCCCCTCACCATAGCTCAAGTGACCTTTCCTGGGCTGTCCCCAGGAGTTTTCAACACCATTAGAATTAAACATTTCAAACTCTGCCAAAAACTCTCTAGGAATGACCCTAGGAAGGGCCAACTCAACCAGGGCAGCAACTGGCAGTGGTTCTAATGACATAATACTGGCTTTGTGAGTCACCTCACTCCCTCCTCCCTTCTTTTCCTTTGTCTTTTTTTCCTTGCCTTCCCTCAATCTCTGTCTCTTCCCCCAATCTCTGCCTCTCCCCCACTTCCTTTTTTATCTCCTCCTTTATTTCTGGTCCACCTATTTCTCTGTCCTTCTACTGTTCTCTGCCCTGCTGCTCCTGCCTATTCCTCACTCTTTGTTCCAACCATTCTGTCTTGGATCTGGTCATCTTATTTTTAAATGGAGTGTGAGACAGAGGCATAGGAGTGGCTGAGACCTGAATTGACTGCTTAGAAACTTGTAATAGGCACTGTGCCAGAAAAGTACCCTGTGTTATCATTGGCATGCATGCTGAGGGTTGTTGACCTTGCCCAGTGAGTTATCCAGAAGTAGAAAGTGGTCATCCTTAATGTGTGTCCTCTCTTTGTATATGGGATAGAATGCTATTAAGCAATTAGGGAATGTTCAACTGAAACCTGAACATGTTTGAGTATGTCTGAAGCAGCGTGGCTTAGTGGAAAGAGCATGGACTTGGGAGTCACAGGTCATGGGTTCTAATTCTGGCTCCTCTGCTTGTCAGCTGTGTGACCTTGGGCAAGTCGCTTAACTTCTCTGTGCCTCAGTTCCGTCATCTGTAAAATGGGGATGAAGACTGTGATTCCTACGTGGGACAATCTGATTACCTTGTATCTACTCTAGCACTTAGAACAATGGTTGGCAAATAGTAAGCGCTTAACAAATACCAGCATTATTATTATTATTACAAAACACTGCAATGTCAAAAGAAATAGTTTGCGGACATCTAGGTGAATATACACATGAGCATTCATATCTTGTTGGACAAAGTGAGTACTGCAACATGAATTTTCCTTAATGTGGGGTTTGTCAAGAATGCAACTCCCAAGTTATAGGGGAACTGGATGTCATTGGAAATCCAGCCACTTACCTGGATTTCAAATCAGTCTAGAAATATTTTTTCAGGGAATTCCTTAAAGGAAATAGGCAATTTGAAACATGGTAAATGACCTATACATAACTGAGATAAAATGTTTTGTTTGGGTATATCAAGTGTATTTAGATTTTTACAAACAGAATGTACTTTGATATGCTACTTAATAATACATAAATATTGAAAATAGCAGTGTTTACAGATAGCTACTACTACATTAAAAAAAGCTAGTAAATCTTGGAGGACAAATTTTAATTTGCAGATTTACTGCTTGAATTACATTTAAAACGTAGATTACTTTATGTAGTTAATTTTAACAGCACAAAGTTTAAGTGGTAGTAATAATGTGTGTTAAAGCACCTACTGGGTGCAAAGTGCTAAGCACTGGGGAAAAAAGCCACATGGGTGAGGATTAGACACTTCCCTGACCTCAAGGGGCTCACAATCAAAGAATAAGTGGGGAAGGTGTTGGTGACCTAAACATACTAAACCACAATGAAAGAAAATAAGGCTCAGTTTCCATCAGGTCAGGTGAAGGGGCCTGGCATAGTGCATGATTTTAGATAATAAGAATTATGGTACTTGTTAAATGCTTACTATGTGCCAAGCATTGTTCTAAGCACTGGGCTAGATACAGGTTAATCAGGTTGGACACTGTCCCTGTCCCACATGGGGCTCCCAGTCTTAATCCCCATTTTACAGATGAGGTATCTGAGGCCCAGAGAAGTTAAGTGACTTGCTCAGGGTCACAGAGCAGACATATGGTAAACTGGGATTTGAACCCAGATCCTAGATATGGTAGATGACAAAAAAAGATTCTGAGGCAGCTTTAGCAATGGTATAATTTTTAGGAAAACAAAGTGATAGTTTACTAAATGCATGGACCTATAAGGAAAACTCAAATTGTACTACTTGGAAATTAATTTTAGGACCAAAATATTACAACTGTAGTAAATATGTTTAGAAAGATGTTCTTGAACAAGTCATGACTTTTTTCTCTTTTTCTTTTGAACGCTTAAGAAGGTTTAATCTTTTTTGTTTTTGTTTCAAAGCAAAATTACTAAAAATGCATTAATGAAAGTGTATATGGAGAAATTTGAAGCAGTCTAGTAGGAGAACATTGTCCAGACAAGAGCCCTGAGTGAAAATGTGACCCAGACCACTAGTTTTTAATGCCCTTGAACCTGGGACCTCAGTTTTTATAAATCATGTAAATTCCATATTCATTCATTCATTCAGTCATATTTATTGAGTGCTTACTGTGTGCAGAGCACTGTACTAGGTGCTTATAAAGTACAATTCAACAACAGAGACAGTCCCTACCCAACAGCGGGCTCACAGTCTAGAAGGGGGAGACAGACAGCAAAACAACGGCAAGTAGACAGGCATCAATAGCATCAAAATGGATAAATAGGATTATAGATATATACACATCATTAATAAAATAAATGGAATAATAAGTATGTACAAATATACACAAGTGCTGTGGCAAGGAGAAGGGGGTAGAGGAGAGGGAGTAGGGGCAGTGGGGGGGAAGAGGCGCAGAGGAAAAGGGGGGCTCAGTCTGGGAAGGCCTCATGGAGGAGGTGAGCTCTCAGTAGGGCTTTGAAGAGGGGAAGAGAGCTAGTTTGGCGGGTGTGAGGAGGGAGGGCATTCCAGGCCAGAGTTAGGATGTGGGCCAGGGGTTGAGGCGGGAAAGGTGAGAATGAAGCACAATGAGGAAGTTAAGGTAGAGGAGTGGAGTGGGCAGGCTGGGCTGTAGGAGAGAAGGGAGGTGAGGTAGGAGGGGGCAAGGTGATGGAGAGCTTTGAAGCCAATAGTGAAGAGTTTTTGCTTCATGCGAAGGTTGATAGGCAACCACTGGAAATTTTTGAGGAGGGGAGAGACATGCCCAGAGCATTTCTGTAGAAAGATAATCCGGGCAGTGGAGTGAAGTATAGACTGAAGCGGGGAGAAACAGGAGGATGGGAGATCAGAAAGGAGGCTGATGCAGTAATCCAGGGGGGATATGATGAGAGATTGTGCCAACAAGGTAATGGTTTGGATGGAGAGCAAAGGGCGGATCTTGATGATGTTGTGAAGGTGAGACTGGCAGGTTTTGGTGATGGATTGGTTGTGTGGGGTGAATGAGAGAGCCAAGTCAAGGATGACACCGAGGTTGCAGGCTTGTGAGATGAGAAGGATGGTAGTGCTGTCCACAGTAACGGGAAAGTCAGGGAGAGGACAGGGTTTGGGAGGGAAGATAAAGAGCTCAGTCTTGGACATGTTGAGTTTTAGGTGGCAGGCGGACATCCAGGTGGAGATGTCCTGAAGGCAGGAGGAGATACAAGCCTGGAGGGAGGGAGAGAGGGCAGGGGACAAGATGTAGATCTAGGTGTCATCTGTGTAGAGATGGTAGTTGAAGTTAAATGAATGCTGACCCTTTCCAAGGCCTCATGCTTGTGGGCTGCATGGTGACCCCACAGCTGCTGCATGTTCCAGAGAGTAGATATACAAAATAAAAGTAGATATATTCAATAGCAAATAAACAGATGTAAGCTTCTTGTGGTAGAGAATGCATCTACCAACTCTGTTATATTGCACTCTTCCAAGCGCTTAGTCCAGTGCTCTGCACACAGTAAGCATTCAATAAATGGCATTGATTGATAGCAGAAGGATCGGGCTAACTTTTTTCTATCTAACCTATAGTCAATCAAAAAAATCAATTATATTTATTGGACACCTGCTGTGAGCAGCCATGTTACTAAGCATTTTTGAGAGTGAGGGTGGTTAGCACGATCCCTGACATCAAGAGTTTACAAACTAATGGGAGAGATTAAACCCTCTTTCCCTGATTCCCTCTCCCTTCTGCATTTTCTGTGCATTTGGATCTGTACCTTAGGGGTACCTGGTATTCACCCCAAAGCACTTACTTACATATGCGTATTTATATATATATATATTAATGTTCGTCTCTCCCTCTAGACTGTAAGCTCATCGTGGGTAAGGAATGTGTCTACCAACTCCGTTGTACTCTTCCAAGCACGTAGTACAGTGCTCTGCACACGAGCACTCAATAAATACCATTGAATGATTGGCAGATGCAGTAGTTTATGGATAAGAAGTAGACATGCTCAGGTGGCAGAATATGTAGATTGATATATTCAGAAATGTAATGGGAGGTTGTGAGGCAGAGGATCTGGGTTTGAATCCCGGTTCTGGCACTTACCTGCTCTATGAACTTGGGCAGGTCACTTAATTTGCATGGCCTAATGGAAAGAGCACAGGCCGGGGGAGTCAGAAGGTCAGGGGTTCTAATCCTGGATCTGCCACTTGTTTGCTGTGTGACCTTGGGTAAGTCACTTCACTTCTCTGTGCCTCAGCTATCTAATCTGTAAAATGGGGATTGAGACTGTGAGCCCCATATCAGACAGGGACTGTGTCCAACTCGATTTGCTTGTATCCACCCCAGTGCTTAGTACAGTGTCTGGCACATAGTAAATGCTTAACAAGTGCCATTATTATTATTATCATTCTCTGTGTGCCAGTTCCCTCATCTGCAAAATGGAGATTCAGGGCCTTTCTCCCTCTTACTTACTGAGCACGCCATATGGGACCTGATTAATTTGTATTTACCTCAGTGCTTAGTTCAGTGCTTGGCATATAGTAAACACTTAACATATACCACAATTGTTATTGTCATTATTCATTCAGTTCATTCAACCATATTTATTGAGCGCTTACAGTGTGCAGAGCATTGTACTAAATGCTTGGGAAAGTACAGTGCAGCAATAAAGACTGACAATCCCTGCCCATAATTAGCTCACAGTGGGGGAAACAGACATCAATATAAATAAATAAAATGACAGATATATACATGAGTGTTGTGGGGTGGGGAGAGGGCGGAAGAGCAAAGAGAGCAAGTCAGGGCAACGAAGAAGGGAGTGGGAGATGACGAAAAGTGGGGCTTTATCTGGGAAGGCCTCTTGTTGGAAGTCGTGGCTTCAGTCAGGCTTTGAAAGGGGGAGAGAGTAATTTTCTGGCAGATTTGAGGAGGGAGGGTGTTCCAGGCCAGAGGTAGGATGTGGGTCAGGGGTTGGCTGTGAGACAGGTGAGATTGAGGCACGGTGAGAAGTTTATCACCAGAGGAGTGAAGTTTGCGGGCTGGGTTGTAGAAGGAAAGAAGCAAGGTGAGGTGATAGAGCGCTTTAAAGCCAATGGTGAGGAGTTTTTGTTTGTTATGGCAGTGGATAGGCAATCACTGGAGATTTTGGAGGAGGGGGAGGTTACATATCCTGAAGGTTTCTGTAGAAAGATGATCTGGGCAGCAGAGTGAAGTATGAACTGGAGTGGGGAGAGGTGGAAAATTGGGAGGTCAGCAAGGAGGCTGCTGCAGTATTCTAGGCGGGATAGAATGAGTGATTGTATTAACATGGTAGCAATTTGGATGGAGAGGAAAGGGCAGATTTACCATTATTTGGAGAGAGTGCCATAAAGCTTAACAAATACCCTAAAAAAAAGCCAATGATCTGGAGTTTGAGGAGAGGAAAGAGGTGATGATTGAGGGTTCTGGGTGAGTGGCGAGACATTTACAGTGTGATGTTTTAGGACTGTAAGCTCTAGACTGTATGCTTGTGGACAGGGAACAAGTCTGCCAACTTTATTATATTATACCCTCCCCAGCGCTTAGTACAATGCTGTGCACACAGTAAGTGCTCAGTATATACCATTGATTGAGTATATCCAAGTAGCAGAGTGAAGTGTGGATTACAGAGGGGAGAGGCAAGGTTGAGTCCAGATAAGAGTCAGGAAAGCTAGATTCTGATCTCTGTTCCACTCTAGGCTAGGCTTTGGTTTTAAGGAAGTCATTTAACCTTTAAGTTGTAGTTATGGAAATATTTGTCATATTACTATCTAACAGAATTTTGAAAATAAATGAAAAAATGTCGATGATTCCTTTAAGAATAGTATTATATAAATCGAGACTAATTGTAA